>NW_019392695.1:409664-776819 GCF_000648675.2 Cimex lectularius
CAAGTAGCGGAATGCTACAGAGGTAAACAAACAATATCATTTGGAAGAGGATTAATAAGTGTTGACATTCATACAAATGAGTAATCCTGTAAACGTAAACAGAATATTTTATATAGATTTTTTTTAATGAAAACTTAAAATCCTGCATTATTTTCCGGACAACCCGATATTTTTGACCGAGCGACGTAGAAAATTAGGTTGAAATATTTTTTTCGAAACTAACACAAATTTTGATAAAATTGAAACACCTTCACTGATCTACTGAAACCTTTAGGGATTTTAGAATCCTCTAAACCCTAAACCTATCAAACCATCCAGGATAGGCTACAGGAAACGAGGAATCATATTTACCCGATTATAAGTAGGTCATGCCGTATTAATGTCATAAGTGCCCCTTATGCTGAGAAAAGTTGCTCGATGTGGCCAACATAATAGAAGCGCGTTATGCCTTCGCTCTTTAGAGAGAATGTGAAGGCATGCCGTCGAATTAAGGATAGTTCTCGGGCACTGTCGCGACTTTCTGGGTCCCTCATTCCGCGTTTTAGAGGACGTGAATTTTTTTATTGTATATATTTACGATGGTGTAATATAGCCCCTAATTAGATTATTAATACCGTGTGTAGGTCGATGAAGGAATATCCAGTATTCCACCGACTAATAAGAATGATTGCAATGTATGAATGTATTTATTTGCGCGACTGAATTATAGAATTTAGTTAGTTTTAGAGTTTTAGGCTTTTTATAGTTTGCATGTATTGGGGGGGGCCGTCGGAGCCTAACCTCGTTGATTGGGATGCGACGATGTCCTGGGCATCTGGTTTAAGGGGGACACTACTGACTCAGCCACATAAAGGGGTAGTTGAACTCTGAGATACAGACCCTAGGGTCAGCACATCGGTAGTGACTTTGGACTCTGTCCGGTGATGACCTCAATTTCACCAAGGTACTGTAAATTGCTCTGCGTAATACCCATAATTGTATCAGTTAGGATAATATATTGGTATTTATATCTGAGACGATCGGAAATGGTAACACTATTCTTTAGTAAAATTAAAATAGATATCAATATTACAGTGCTATTTATACCTTGGTTCACCGCATATGCTTCGACTGGATGTGTTTTCTTTTGTAGTCAATTCGTTCAGTGTAAAGAATGATTGATTAAGGGCATTAGCTTGGAGTTATTGCCTGTGAAAACCCGTTACAATAAAGGGTTTCAAGCCGTGTTTAAATAATAAAACGAAAAAAAAGGAAACACGTGAAGCCGGTCATTAATTAACATTTAATTAATTACCTTTAGAAATAGTGTTTTTAAAAAATCATGCCTTTCGATTGATGAGTTTGCGCGAATGGTGGTCATTCATCCGGGAATTTGTCGTTAATAGAATGAAATAATTTAAATGGAATGATAGACCTCGGAAATTGAACAAGGTCCTTATCAATGAGTAAATTTACCTTTTCATTTTCTGATTTAACATTTTAAAAAATTCTTGTAAATCTGATCGATAAAAAAAACCATAATTGTTAATAGAAAAATAAAAGCATATAAAGGACTTAAGAAATCGTCTTACTTAAGTGTTACTTTAGTAATAACACCCAAAGTAACTTACGGATCTCTAATCTGGTGGATCAAGTTCATCAAAAACAAGCTGCCCAAACATCAGGCAGCAAACAAAGACTAGCAAGCCGATGTATCTTAGGAACAATGAAAACCACCCCCTCAATTGCACAAGAAACTCTAACTCCATTGGAAACATTTATACAAGGACAAACAAGGAAAAGCTCATTTAGACTGCATAAACAATCAAACTGGACCGGAACTGAACACTTCGGGCACAAAAAGAAATTAGACAGACACATTATTATAAATGGGTTCATCTACATGATCCCGGAAACATTCTTTAAAACATCCTATAAAGTGTTTACACAGATTATAAGGAGAAGAGGAATTCAGGAGGAAATCAGATAAAATGATATGGTATACAGACGGCTCAGAAATAAATAAAGTAACCGGGATCTGGTGTTTTTTGTACAAGCCCAAAACATGAGCAATCAAACTCAAATTAGGAAGTACACTTCGATCGTTCAAGCCCAAATATGTGCCATCAATGCTTGTGCCTTAGAAATCTGAAAAGAGGGTACACTGGCAAAAATCCTCATAAGATCTGATAGCCAAGCAGCTGTTAAAACATTAGTATGTACAAAAATTACCTACTGTCCCCCTACCCTAATACAAGCAGATAAGGCAAGGAAGCCGGAAAGGGAAAGTCAGCTATTTGGGGTGGAGGCAGCAAGGGTGTTTGCTACAACTGCAGGGGACGTGGACATTTTGCCAAGTTCTGCCCCACGGTGAATAATGTGGATAAGAAATTCTCTCCTTCGGCAGGTGCTCCGGGTGGTTCTCGAGGTCAACGGAATCGCGGTTAGCAAGGGAGGCGAAAAGGGACCTATCAACGAACATTTGGACCGTGCTATGCCTGCGGAGAAATTGGACATCGAGCGTATCAATGCAAGAAGCGGTTTGGCGGCCCGAGAGGCCACGCTAATACCCGTGTGCGTGAAGTATCTTCCACGTCCCCAAACGTCGAGGTTCCGAGTGTCGCCCCCCACCCGGGACCCAGAATGCAGTAGGGGGCCGGCACCATGAGATCACCAATGTGCAGGCCAGACAGGGAGGAGGGATAGTAGTCGAAGCAAAAATTGGAAGTAAATAGATTCGGCTACTAGTGGACACAGGAGCCGAAGTCTCCATATTAACGCATCCAGTGAGAGGAGAACCCTTGCAGCCGACGAACGTCACTGCGACTGGGGTAACAGGAAAAGCGCTAGAGGTGAAAGGGGTGCAGCAACTTCAGATAGAAATTGAAGGGATAAGAGTGCACCATGGATTTTTAGTTGGTTCGATCGCCTAGAAATATGAGGGTATAGTGGGTATGGACGAAAACCATGTAATAAATTGTTAGTTAAATTTTATGAAGAAAACCATGTAATAAATTGTTAGTTAAATTTTATGAAGAAAACCATGTAATAAATTGTTAGTTAAATTTTATGAAGAAAACCATGTAATAAATTGTTAGTTAAATTCATTATATCAAAAAATCGTATTCCTGTGTTTTGATTAATTTTCTACCAAACCATTAAAATTAATTTTTTAAATAAAAACTAATGAATTTTTGATCTCGGTTAATTTGGTTTACATTAAAATAAGTATGTTATAATTAATATAACGACAATAATATATATAGTTTGAAATACAAATATGAGTGTCCGGTTCTTTGTCTTGGACTGTACTCGATCCTACCCGACGAAAATTCGGACAGTGGGGATCGCGTAGCGTACAGTTGGGTAGCGTTGCGTTGCATCGGGCAGATGTGCACGGGGGTAATACATTCTTATGGAAGGGTTGGATTTTGGATTTGTGTCGGGTAGCATCGGGTAGCGTCGCATAGCGTTGCATCGAGTAAGTGTGTTCCCCGCTTTAACCGGTCACTGGCATCTGAGAAATCATCTACAAATGGGCATATTCAATAACGAGCCCATCTGTAGGTTATGCAATGAGGAGGAAGAAATAGCAGCCCATATCATTTTCGAATGCAAAGCAATTGCTCAATGGAGACATAACCTGGGATACACAGAAAACTCAGGAAATAAAATTGCTGGAACGACAGTCAATGACCTTTTAAGAAGACTAGATAAGGAAGAAGGAATGTATAATGTATGTCAGAAGGCAGCGGTACATGGGGAACATGAACCCCTACATCCTAGAATATGGGTCCGTTCCAATTCTTCTGTTGGACGTACACAGATTGATGAGAAAAAAAGATTAGGAATGGAATTGAACGTTTAAAAAGTATTTAGACATTACTGGCAGAAGGCTGATAGGTCTGGGACAGCGATAGAAATTATTGTCGAAAAAATTATATTCTATGGGAGGTTTTCAAAGTATTGTATGCGTTTTTAGATATTGTCTTTGATTCATAATCTGCTATATGGGGGATTTTTTTAATATAGGACAATAAAAGCGTGAATAGAGTATTACAGTCTTTATTAGAATATGTAAAGATGTGATTTCTATAAAATGAAATATATTTTCTAGGATTTCAATAATTGCAGATTGTGTTTTCTCTGTAAGAATTGGATTTTAGCAGAATAACAAAAACGGTATACAAAATATTTAAACTAAAGTGCTAAACGTAGAAAGATTTTCTGTTAAAGATAACAAATCGAGTCGAGTTGAACTCTACACGACACTTGACGTTTGTTCTTTAATGGCCTAAATCATATTTGAAAAGGACATTTCCGTTTGTGGTTTTTCAATTAGGAACAAGACCCTAGAAATTTGAGCTTTTTCCACGTTTTAAATGCCCATGATTCAATGATTGAACTGACAAGATGGGGAAAATAAGCCTGACTTTAAAACCTGCGAGAGGGGGCAGAATTGGATGATTTGAGACGATAAAGCTACAAATAAGTAGTCCAATTTAGTTCTGTACTTGCGGCCGTCATTATTCCAAAATTCTTTAATAGCTGTTATGCAAATTAAATCATTTATAATTGATGATGATGAAAATGGATACTAGGAAGTGGGGTTTTGTTCCCTAAGCACCGCCGCCTTTGGCTTATTGTACTTTCCTAGTCGTTAGTTCAGTGCAATCGACTCGATCCTTCTCCTGAGAAGTACTAGGTCATTGACTGTCGTTTCTGTAATTTCATTCCCTGGGTTTTTTATGCCAAGTTATGTCTCCATTAAGCGGTTGCTTCGCGTTCGAATATATGTCCGGCTGTTTCTTCCTTCCCATTGAATAATAAATGGGGTCATCATTGAATTCATGTTATGTAGATGTTTTATCAGATGCCAGTGACCTATAATCTCATCACTCCTCTGAGTCTGGCGCCCTCTCCAATTGCAGCAGTGACTTTGTCAAGCTTGTTTTAGCATAGGTTTTCTGTGTCTAGCTTGAGTTGATTCACTTTTTATTTTGTTTCTTCTGGATCCATTCTATGCTGGAAGATTCTATATTTGTTTTTGTTATTCCAAGCACATGTTCAGGGCCTTAACTCCTCGTCTTGGAGATCCACCTCTGGACGGTGTGTCGGTTGTTGTGCGTGTTGCTTTTCCCCAGGTTTTGGAGATTTTGCTTATATTCATTTACTACTAATTGATGTGATAGTTTTACATGCTAGGGCACTTCGCTGTTTGTCTGATTTCGCCAGGGCAACGTCTTTTACGATTTCCAACATACAAGCACAGATGTAATGTATTCTTGCTTGAAAGACCGAAGTTTACTTCCCAAAGCCGGGAACACACCGATGCAACGCCATGCGACGCTACCCGACACAAATCCAAAGTCCATTTTTCCATACGATTGTATTACCCCCGTGAACATCTGCCCGATGCTAGGCAACGCTACCCTACTCTACGCTCTGCCACTGCGACCTCCACCGTCCAGATTTTCGTCGGGTAGCATCGAGTACAGTCGAAAACAAAAGAACCGGACACTCATACTTTTATTCAAACTACATGTATTATTGTCGTTATATTAATTACAACATACTTATTTTAAAATAAACCAAATTAACCGTGATCAAAAATTAATTAGTTTTTATTCAAAAAATTAATTTTAATGGTTTGGTAGAAAATTAATCAAAACACCGGAATACGATTTTTTGATATAATGAATTTAACTAACAATTTATTACATGGTTTTCTTCATAAAATTTAACTGACAATTTATTACATGGTTTTCTTCATAAAATTTAACTGACAATTTATTACATGGTTTTCTTCATAAAATTTAACTGACAATTTATTACATGATTTTCTTCATAAAATTTAACTGACAATTTATTACATGGTTTTCTTCACAAAATTTAACTGACAATTTATTACATGGTTTTCTTCATAAAATTTAACTAACAATTTTGTTACATGGTTTCGCTAATAAAATTACACTATTTTCGTCGAGACCAGACACTCATATTATTTATAGTTTATTTCAAACTATGTATATGTAATTTTGTCATTATATTAATTACAACATTCCTATTTTAATGTAAATCAAATAAAACGAGATCCAAAATTCATGAGTTTTTATACAAATTATTTAATTATGATGGATAGGCAGAAAATTTATCAAAACACCGCAATAACTTTTTTAAAACAATTAAATTTAACTAACAATTTATTACAAGGTTGTGTTCATAAAATTTAACTAACAATCTATTACCAGGTTTTGCTCAAAATAGTGCATTAAGTGTTCTTAATAAAAGAGCCGTTGCGATTGTGATAGTGATTTGTGATACACGCTGTGTGACTGTACGTGGCGTGCGCTTATCGTCGCATAGGTGTGCTCACCCTACCAAAACGTGGCAAGGCGTCGGGTAGCGTCGCGTAGAATTGCATCGGATAAGTGTGTTCCCGGCTTTACCCTCAAATCCTTAAATACAAACCGATACTTCCAAGTAAACAAAGCTCTTGTATTTTTCCCATTTTAGCCGGCGTCCCTCTGGGAAGCACACTTGCTCCCTTGCTTTACTCCTTCTTTATAGCTGATCTCTCGTTCCATTCCGACGCCTTAACCTTCACATATGACACGACAATCCTCTCCCAAAATATCAATCTTATTACTTCTGTGATAAACGCTGTGGACTGTACGCGACGTGTGCTTGACGTCGCATAGATGTGCTCACTCTACCAAAACGTGACAAGGCGTCGTGTAGTATCGAGTAGCGTCGCATCGGGCAAGTGTGTTCCCGGCTTAATGAGTTTGATTGCTCATGTTTGGGCTCGTACAAAAAACACCAGATCCGATTCCTTTTTTGATTTCGAGCCATCTGTACGCCATATCATTGTATATGATGCTCTCCTGATTTCTTCCTCTCCTTTATAGTCTGTTGAGACTTCAACGGATGTTTCCGGGATCATTTAGTCAGTCCCTATATCTAAGAATGGGTATCTGATTTTATTAATTATGGTTGTGCGCCCGAAGTGTTTAGTTTCCGTCCAATTTGATTGTTTCTGGAGTCCTTAATGTCTTTCCAAGTTCTCCTTGTATAAATGGTTCCAACGGAAGTAGGTTTAGCAGAGTTTCTAGTGCAATTGTGGGGAAAGTTTTAATTGCCAATCTTTGTTTGCTGCTTAATATTTGGGAAGGTTTTGTTTGTTTTGAGCTTTAGTCCACCATAGGCCACTGTCTGTCCACCAATTACCCATAGGTTATTTGGGTCTTATTATCATTTATAATTTCAAGAGCAATTGAAAAAAAAAAGTCGGCGATTCTTGTTTTACATCATTTCAACATGTATGTACACAATTTCGCTCATTTGGCGAGATTTTCTTTTAAATCTAAATAAGGGGTTGGCTCAAGTTTGAGGTTGTGGCTGGTTGAGGAAAAGGAAATTGCCAGTATGACGGAAATAAGTCCGATTCTCCGTTGAGTTGGGAGGAAAAACGATGAAGTAAAATCACGTTTTGAAATGAAGGGATTTCCTGTCCGGTAGGAAATATCTTTTCATTTTATGCCGTTTATTAAACAAAACGTTTCAGGGGAGAGCGCGTTTTTTTCAGGCTCAACGGTTGAGCGAGACCACTAAAACCCCTTTTATAATCGAGTAGACTCTACTCCAAGGGAGAAAATTTCTGTCTCAAATATTGGCCATATCAAGGTTTACAAATTGTATAATAATATTAGTGGGAAAACATTTACATATCGTAACGACTCGTAAGCAATTAAAAAGCAGAAGGTCGAAAAATAAATTTTTTGTCAGTGATGGTTTATTGTTTTTGATAGAAAAAACTTTTTAATATGCTCTGGGAGATATTCTCCCTTAAGAGCTATTTTTGTCTCCTCTGTCGCGTCTACCATTTAAAAATTCATATCTCCTCTGATTTTACCTAAATTTAACGTTGTATGAAAGCAAAATTTATCCTCTTTTAGCGTATGATGGTATGGATTGTATGTCATTAAAAATGAGAAAAGTGGATGAAATATACAAAAACGTGAACATTTTATTTTATGTCTTCAATTTTCATTTATGGCTTTTTCCCGACAAATTAACTTTTCTTTTTGGATCGCTTTCATTTCAACAACAGTTAACCTTTTTAAATTTAAAATGAACATTTTTTAATTATAAATGAACTCTTTTTAACGTTAAATTTGCTTTTTCAAGATTCTAATTAACCATTTGTTCAAAGAAGTACAAAATCTTACGAGGTGGTGTGAAAATACGCAGAAAAGTAAAACTACTTAATAGAAATACTTTGATTGAATATATAAAAAAATATATTTTGCATTGTATAAATTCACTTTTCCGCATCCAAAATGTAATTGTAATATATAAACAATGTTTGTAAATCCCAGGCCCTGAAGATGATCTCAATAAAGATCGAAACGTTGGCTCGATAAAGAAAATGTTTTTCTGAAACCTACATCNATAAAAAATGGCAAAAAGGAGGGAAAATTCAAAAGGTGGGGTTGAGATGGGAAGTTAGTGTCCGAGTGGATCGAGGTCACGATAGCTCAAGAGGTAAAGCAGCGGCGTATCTAGCCGAAGATGGTGGGTTCGAATACCGCTCGTGACATTGACTTTTTTCTCAACGAAAAACCTTAATTAACTAAAAATTAACCATTTTCAAAACCAATTAACTTCTTAAATGTGAAATTAACTCTTTTTTAACTTAAAATTAACCCTTTTTCACTTTGATTTGAACTTTTTGTAAATTCAAATGGCCTCTTTTTAATTTCCAATTAACCCTTTTTAGCGTTAAGTAAAGGGATAATTTAACTTCATTAGAATTCGTGGTTCGATTGACCGAATAACGTTTTTCAATTAAGGCAATTAATTAAGGTTTTTAGTTTAGACGAAAAAAAGTTAATGGCACGAGAGTTTTTGAATTAATTAATCTTTATATTAGGCATTGGTTGAGATAAAAAAGTCAGTGTGACGAGTGGGATTCGAACCCACGACCTTCGGCTTGATACGCCGCTGCTCTACCACTTGAGCTATCGAGACTTCGATCCACTCGGACACCCACTCCCATCTCAAGTGGTAGAGTAGCGGCGTATTTAGCCGCGGGTCGTGGGTTCGAATCCCGCTTGTGACACTGACTTTTTTTATCTCAACCAAGACCTTACATAAAGATTTATTAATAAAAAAAAGGTTAATTTGATAGAACAAATATATATGGCCTCTAAACCACCAATTATATAATATTTACAAAAATCTTAAATATACAAGACTATTTCTTAATACGCTTTATAGAAAGGGTAATTTGAACTTAAAAAGGTTAATTTGAAATGAAAAATGGTTATTTACTTATTTCGTTTTGTTTACGAAGCCAGGTTTATTCTATTAAGTGAGATTCTAAACCGTTGTAGTTTCCTGCAGATCAGATCGTTATAATGTCATTTACTGCAAATTAAAATTTTGGCAGCTTGTTCTTTTTACTCCATTTTTATAGTAGGGTTTAAAAGAGGACGGTATCGATTTGCTCTCAGCGTGACAATAGTTCTATTATTCACAATCTCTCGAAAATAGATCGGCAATCAGTTCGACTTACGATAAAATGATGATTGTAAAAGTTCACAATAGGTACATTGTTTGTGGGGGGGGGGGGCTTTTTAAGCAATTGGTCCGGACGTGGATCGAAAGCGTCCGCCCTTCGGTTATGATTTTGTGGTATCGGACACCTGATGAATGTCCCTTGATAAAACGAGCACAATGACTGCCTATTATTCACTTGTAAGAATGTTTACCATTTTTATTGTCTGACTGGCTAAATAAGTCGAATCAACTCTTGGTAACTGCATTATAAAGACCATAATTTCCTTTATTAGACATTTTGAATTACATGTATTAGTGGGATATTGATACTCATTTTGTAGCTATATATGTTTCGATATCACTGAACATACTTAAGCCAGGAACACACTTACCCGATGCTACGCCATGCGACGCTACCCGATGCTACCCGACGCCTTGCCACGTTTTGGTGGGGTGTGCACATCTATCCGAAGCAAGCACACGTCGCGTACAGTCCACAGCGTTTATCACAGTAATCACTATCACAATCGCAACGCATCTTTTGTTCTTAATGCACTATTTTGAGCACTTAATTGTTTTAAATAAAGTTACTCCTAACCATCATAATTAAACAATGTTTATAAAAACTTATGCATTTTTGATCTCGTTTAATTTGGTTTACATTAAAATAACATGTTGTAATTAATATAACGACAAAATTACATGTACTTAGTTTGAAATAAACTACAAAAAATATGAGTGTCGTGTTCTGATACTACCCGACATTACAAAATGGTGTAATTTACGAGCAAAACTATGAAATAAATTGTTAATTAAATTTTATGAGCAAAACCGTGTAATAAATTGTTCCAATTTTAGTATATTACGCCAATAAATTGTTAGTTAAATTCATTATATCAAAAAATCCTATTCCGGTGTTTTGATTAATTTTCTACCAAACCATTAATATTAATTTTTTTAATGAAAACTAATGAATTTTTGATCTCGGTTAATTTTGTTTTTATTAAAATAAGTATGTTGTAATTAATATAACGACAATAATACATGTAGATTGAATAAAAATATAAGTGTCCGGTTCTTTTGTCTTCGACTGTACTCGATGCGACCCGACGAAAATCTGGACAGTGGGGATCGCAGAGCGTCGGGTAGTTAGCGTGGCATAGCATCGGGTAGATGTGCACGGGGTAATGCAACCTTATGGAAAATCGGAGTTTGGATTTGCGTCGGGTAGCATCGGGTAGCGGAGAAGTAATTTTTTTAAGGTTTATTTTTAGTGTTGTCAATGCAATTTTAAGCCGATTATTACCTCTTAACAACCCCAATTTTTGCCATTTGTCACGATCTATTCGTTCGCCTTGAGTTCACATCTAGGGTTTCCGGCACTGAATTTGTAGATGCTTTTCGTCTTTCTTAACGCTGTGAATTATTCAATTAATTAATATTTTTATGAAAGTTATTGGTCGAGATAAAAAAATCAGTGTCACAAGCGGGATTCGAACCCAGGATCTTCGGCTAAATACGCCGCTGCTCTACCACTTGAGCTATCGAGACTTCGATCCGCTCGGACACCAACTTCCCATCTCAATCTCACCTCTCAATCAAATAGATCACCCGGAATCTGAAAAATGGCCAAAAGGAGGGAAAATTCCAGCGGTGAGGTTGAGATGGGAAGTTAGCTCAAGTGGTAGAGCAGCGGCGTGTTAACCGAAGGTCGTGGGTTCGAATCCCCCTCGTGACACTGACTTTTTTTATCTCGACCAATACTTCTCATAAAAATATTAATTAATTGAAAAATGTTAATTGGTCGATCGGACCACGAACTGTAATGGCTGTGAATTATTATTTCATTTCACCTTCTAATGGAGGTGACCCCAAGTAGGTGCCCGTTGTGTGGAGAACCTATCAACGTGGAGCGTAATAACACCGGAAAAAACTAAAACTGCAAAGAAACGAATACGATATCCCGAATGATCATGGTGCGGCCTTGGGGCACGGAAATAGGCACGAATCTCTGATCAAGTATGTCAGATCCATAAATGTTTTTATATTGTATCATATTATAAATCTTCGCACCTTCATGTATTGTAATATGTGTTATTTATTGAAATGGATGGATGGAGGGATGGCTCCTCAATTACCCCGAGCAATATGGAGTATTCTGGGGCATATGCGTGTATATNGAGGGGTTAATTGACTGGGTAGACTCGTACCCCAATCCGAAAAGGTCGGGACTTGGTCGGCTCACGTGTCTGCATAAATCTCTTGGACTGGTTCACAAACCCCAAGGTTTTGGACCATTTCATCTCGGGGAGTGATTTGGTGATGTCCGCTCCTTCAAAGATTTCAAATCTGGACCTAGCATGCCTATCACACTCTGTGAGTTAGTGCCTTGCCGTTTCTTCTTTTATTTCGCAAAAACGGCCAAAAAGGAAGGATCTGGTAGAATACTGTAGTAGTAATAGTATTCTGGGGTAGTATGAAAGTAATTTATTAGCGTGAATTTAGGGGCTTATCCCCAATTACCCGGAGGAATGTGGAGTATTCTGGAGTAGAAGGAATGTAATTTATTAGCGTGAATGGAGGGACCTATCCCCAATTACCTCGAGGAATATCGAGCACTCAGGAATAGTGCGAATGAATGTGCAAATGTAGAACCATGAGACACATACATGTTTTTGTCCGTATTCCTACTTCTCCCAGGGCAGTCGCACAGTCCCGTAGCTGATCTTACCTCAGGGGAGGCTAATGCTTTAATAATATATAACACTATTTGCTTTCTGTTCCCACTTCTTATCTCTTTTACGCAGAACACTATGGGTATTTCAACTACTATTTTTTTTTTAAATAAATGTCTGCCCTATTTGGCTTTCTAGTTGATTGGAATCCTTACTACCAACTGCTATTACAGTCTGGAATTTTTTCACAATTATACCTCGGATAGTGTTCATGGCCATTATTACATCTTTTTGAAGTTCCTTTTTTTAGTTTTAATTGGTTCCCTTTTTCTCATCCTCCTGACTAAATTGAATGCCGTTTATCTTTAATAAATATATCACAATTAATTAAGGTTTTTAGTTGAGATAAAAAAGTCAATGGCACGAGCGGGATTCGAACCCACGATCTTCGGCTAGATACGCCGCTGCTCTNATAGCTCAAGTGGTAGAGCAGCGGCGTATCAAGCCGAAGATCGTGGGTTCGAATCCCGCACGTGCCATTGACTTTTTTATCTCAACTAAAAACCTTAATTAATTGTAAGATATTAATTGGTCAAGCAGACCACGAAATTAGTGAATTTAATAAATATATTCGCATCGGAATCGTATTTATCTGAGGTAGAACTCGCGCATATGATACTATAAAATTGGTACTCAAAATAAACAAATAAACTACAATCCTCGAACAAATTTTCAACGTTCGGTCAAACGCCCCAATGTCCTAAGAATACAACGTCCTACTGTCCAAGATTCAGACATAAAATAAACCCTTTTATGAAAATGGGCCCACCATCCACAACGAGACATAAACATCCCTTTTGTCCATGAGGAGTTCTTAAATCCCTTTCTACCCCACTGTACAATCGACGTTTTCATGATGACCACTGGTTTAAAAATTCTCTCGTGTTATTACGGTTCAAATCCCTTGGGAAATTGTTTTGGTACAATGCTCTCATCTCTACTCCTTTTCTCTTTTGAAAGATGAATGTTGAAAGCTGAAATAATTTCGAAGTTTTGCATTACATATGCCAATAAAGAGTGAAAAAGTGTTTATATGAATCACCCTAACTTTTCCTTTAAAAATCCTGAAGGGCTCGCAAGACAGCGAAAGGGGCTCTGGACGAGAGGAACGTCATCCTTTCCCAGCCGGTATGGTCTTATTATACAGGATTCACATGCAAAATATGTGATACGGCTGGAATAAATAGGTGATAATAAGTATTGTGTGGGGAGAAGTTTGTTTGTTAGAATTTCAAATTACTTCCTCGCTGAGAGTGTGGGCCGACACGAACGTAAAAGGCTGGCGAAAATGGGAAATGATTGCCTTTTTAAGGCAGAATTCGACGGGGCTTCTTCGATATGATTCTAGGTGTAGATATTTAAAAAATTACCCTCCAACCTTGCCATGAAACATTGTCACTACAGCGGAGAAGTTCGATCAGCTTGACGATTGTAAATGTAATCTGGTGTGAAAAGTCTTTTCACAAACGATTTGCCCTAATTGATGTGATGTTTTTTACACTGTCAATGAAAGTATACGACATTATTTCATGGTTTTTCCCCTTAAAGGAAAGATCGAGTTAAGGCCCTCACATCCTTGGGTGCTCTAAACAGAATGGAATAGTAAAGCAGTCGCAATAGAATAGTAAGGCAGAATAAAAGAGTTTCTATTTAATCTGAAACAGGCCTGGGAAGAGTTTGTATTAAACTCCGTGTAATCTCTTTCAGGTGTCGTTTCACACAGTTCTTAAGGGGCGAGTTTGTATGCGGAAGGACTATGAAACGTAGAAGGAATAGGACCTCTCCGTCCAACCCGGCATCGGCCGATCTGTCACGCATCGTCGGGAAATGATTAAGACATTTGCGACTGGACACGCTAAAAGAATGGCCACATTGGCACGTAAATGCCAGATTGTGTGCTATTTGTTCGCTCAAATGTCATACATCAAATTCTTAATGCAAATTCGTGCCATTAAATTCAGCATTTAAATTCCACCGACCTCTCCTGTTACAACCCGAGATGACTGTTTTTCCTTTATGAATCTGGATTTTGATAAGCATATCAAAAAAGGATTATTCGGAAATCATGAAATGCGGCCTGGTGTGATGTAGGTTTCCGAAAAACATTTTCTTTGTCGTGCCAACGTTTGGATCTTTAAATTCACTAATTTCGTCGTCCGCTTGACCAATTAATATATTACAATTAATTAAGGTTTTTAGTTGAGATAAAAAAAGTCAATGGCTCGAGCGGGATTCGAACACACGACCTTCGGCTAGATACGCCGCTGCTCTACCACTTGAGTTATCGTGACCTCGATCCACTCGGACACTAACTTCCGATCTCAACCCCACCTTTTGAATTTTCCCTCATTTTTGCTATTTTTTATCTCAACTAAAAACCTTAATTAATTGTAATAATATTAATTGATTAAGCGGACCACGAAATTGGTGAATTTAATGATTTAAAATGAAGTATACTTCACTAAAGCTATCCGTGGCCAATTCATTTGTCGTCGAGAATCCAATCCGATTACACGACATTTGAAAAATGGCAGGAATCACTATTTAAAAAACCCTTTAGCCACGAATTTGTGCCTGGGGAGCACAAACCCTACTACCTAGTATCCATCCATTAAAAAAATAAATAAATAAATAAAATAAAACAAATAAATAAACTAAAAAAATTGGTTGTAATAGACCAAATAGATTTTGGTTGTTCACCTGAGATAAGTTCATGCTCGATCAGAAAGCCGTTTCTCCTGAAAAGCTGTATTTTTTAAATTTCGGTATGTTTTTCTCCAAAACCCCCATCATATTGAAACATTATTTTTTAATTTTGTAGGACAATCATAACGAAACAATCTTATGAGCAATGTTAAGAAAACACCCAAAAACGAAGAAATAAATTTTGTTACCTTGTATTTTGTTGTCTCTTGAATTTCCCTCTTTCTTCCACTTGTATTTGTAGTAAAAGAACACTTGCCTAAATCGAGCAAATTTTCTGAATTTAAGGACCATCTAAAAGAAACAAAACATAATTTCAATTCAAATCTAAATACAAGAGTGTTACATAGTTTCAACAAAGGGAAAGAACTAGATTTGTTTGAGAAATTTGAAATTAAAAAATGTAAAATTGAACATGGTGATAAATGCATTAATAATATAACAGATTTTGATCTACCTCCCTAAATATGTACACGAATAATATAAAACATCCAAATAATTAAACTAATTTATTTTAATTGTTATTATTTTTATAGTAATTTAATAATATTAAGTATTTACTAGTATAATATTTATTTGTGCTAAAATTTCCGCGTTTCGCACGTTCAAATTGAGCGCCATTAAAAAAATCAGCTGCTAATAGGAACGTCGCGTTGGCGGAGGTATCAGCGGGTTCACTTTGGCAATTCATGTCGAGAGACGTGCTTGTAGAAGTCCTTCAACCTGATGATGAGCTAAAAGGCTCGAAATCCGGATCATTGCAAAACAACTTACTGTGAGTAGGAACTATCTTTTTAAAAAAGGATTGAACACCACACTCACTCCACTATTTATCATTTCTATGTATTTGTAGTTCTTTTCAACCTGTCCTTCTATAAGTAATTTACCACGACGTCTCCTCTCATTTTAATCGCCAAATCATACTGAATGTTTATTTTAGCGTAAGGAAAAAAATCTTTGTATTACAACACGACACCCAATAATGACACATCTACACAGAAAAGAAACACATTGAGCCCTGAAGATGATCGATAAAGTTCGAAACCTGGCATGATAAAGAAGATTTTTGTATTACAATATTGGCCTATTTCCATTCAATTCGTATTAAAAACTCAATCACATTTTTACAGCAATATTATTTGTTATATGAGTCTTCGAATTAAATGAATATAAATTTATTTTATTTTACAGGAGCGCAATGCCAACATGATGAGATGGAAGAAAACCGTGCAGACTGTTCTGATGATGCCCTGTACGCGTGCGCCTACCCGTCGGAACTGCGCAACCTCAGGTTTACAAAATCCCTGCAAGAACTGGAGGAAATGTGCAGGTTTGATATTCTTAATAGTAATTTTTATTAATTCGAATAAAGAAAATTAATCGTTTGAAAATTTAAACAGAGCATAATTACTATTACTTATACTACTCCATAAATAAATTAGGCAATGTTTAGTTTCTAAACTTCTAATTTTCAAAATATTCAAAAACTTTATGGTTTTCTAACTTTCTTGCGCATGTTTTTCAACGTTATTATGTATAAACCGATGTTTTATGCCTAGAATAAGAAAATGCACACCTTAAAAGAATTAAGGGATAACTGAATGAACTGATCACAGTTAAGTTTTTATGGGCGTGTGAAAGTTTGGCGGCGAGGAAATGAGCGTCCGTTGCTGTTTGCTGCCATCATCACCATTTGGAGGTGGTTCCTTTATCGTATGGTGAGGCATAACAATCCATGGCCGAACCGAACTCTTTATTCTTCGTGGTGGCACTTCGACAGGTCAGCGCATTGAAACGAACATTGAAAAGATTTTAGACGTTCCAACAACAAGCTGTCGCCGGTTTCATGTCTATGGAGGATGGAGCCCAACCACATACAGCAAGAGTGGTGAGGGAGATGCTAAATCAGCACAGTATTCACGTTTTGGATTGGCCAGAATGTAGCTCCGACCTCAATCCCATAGAGCACATTGGGACCAGCTAGGGAGGGCTATGCGAGGTCGTCCAAATCAGCAAGTAACGTGGGAGGAGTTTGAAGAAGCGCTTTTCCTGGTTTTGAATTCCTGTCTTGGGACTTTTCGTATTTTTTTCAGTCCCACATTCACGCTGTACTTTGGAAGATTGTTTACAACAAAGAAATGTGTTTCTTATAACATATATAAAAGAAAACAAATTATGAAACATTCTTTCAATTAATTAATCTTTTATGTAAGGTACTGGTCGAAATAAAAAAACTAGTGTCACGAGCGGGATTCGAACCCACAACCTTCGCCTAAATATGCCGGTGCTCACTTATCGTGACTTCGATCCACTCGGACACCAATTTTATTTCGACCAAAACCTTGCATAAAAAAATTAATTAATTGAAAGAATCGAATCCTGATTACACGACATTTGAAAAATGGCCAAAAGGAGTGAAAATTCAAAAGGTGGGTTGAGATGTGAAGTGGTGTCAGAGTGGATCGTTTTTGCCATTTTTCAAATGTCTCGTAATCTATTTGATTCTCGGCGACAGATGAAATGGACACGGAGATATACTTCATTTAACTACTTATTAAATTCACTAATTTTCGTGGTCCGATTGACCAATTGATATCTTTCAATTAATTAAGGTTTTTAGTTGAGATAAAAAAGTCAGTGTCACGAGTAGGATGACTTTTTTGAACCACTCCATCAACGAGTTATGATTCGTATAAATATCTGATAACCATGGTCGTAAGTGTTAACAAGGAGAATATCTTGAAATCCTAATTTTAACAAACATCATTTACAATTGGACAAATGTTAATAAAACATGGCAAAAAGGAGGGAATTTAAAAGGTGGGGTTGAGGTGGGACGTTAGTGGTGGTAACCGAGTGGATCGAAGTCAGGATAGCTCAAGTGGTAGAGCAGCGGCGTATTTAGCCGAAGGTCGTGGGTTCGAATCCCGCTCGTGACACTGACTTTTTTCTTTCAAGCAATACTTTACATTAAACATTAATTAATTGAAACAAATTGTTTGGTCAATCGTTCCACGAAATATTATGGGTTATGAAACATGTCGAAAATAAAACATTTTAAAAACCTCGATCAGTTCATTCGGTGAACCCTTAATTCTTTTTAGGTATAATGCAGGATCGAATTAAATGAGATTAGTATATCAAAAGTTACAACAACCAAAAGACAATTTTATTAAAGTAGGCCACTAAAAAATATTTTACGGAAAAGTCAATTCGGTTTTGTTTTAAGCTAACTTTAAGCTCTAAAATTGGGCCAGATATTCCGGGGAATTTTTTTCCTCGGATGTCCAGTGTCAAACTTAAAAATTCAGGGGGGCGTCGGTGGCCGCAGCGGTTGACACGGAGCTCATCACTGTAAGGTAAAGGTCCTGGGTTCGAATCCAGCGGCCCTGCATTCGAACCCGACATACTTACAAATGTTTTTTTTTTTTTTTTTTTTTCAAAAATACCGGCACCCCGGTGGAAAAAAATCATCTCTTATCGATTTCATCCAAATTCAACGTTGTGACGACATTGAAAAAAATGGGTATTTCTTCTTCTTGAAAATTATATGAAGGATCGTATTAGACATATAAAATTTCACAATAAACAAAACTCCTTTCAATTTAATTATGTCCAGAAACATCTAAAAATCGGATGGAAAAGAGAGGACCAATTATGGGGGAAAGGAATATAGCTGTGTAAGTTGGGTTGTTTTAAAGTTATCACATTTTTTTATTATCGCAGCAACGACTCAGACAGAAAATAATTCGCTGGATTGTATTAAATGAAATAAGAAAATTCAAAAGACAGTTCCATTGCAATACGTTAACATTTTAAAAAAAATCGGATTTCGCTTCTCAGACTACAATTTTTTTGGTCTACATTATTGGAAGCATCTTTTGCTATTTGTGACCTTTTGTAGATTTTATTTTATTGAATCCTGTTTATTATTTTCTTATCCTGTGTAGAAAAAACAAAAAGCCTTGCAATACATATTAAACAAAGCCAGATAATTTATATGTCTAATATTTTTCCGCCTAGTTCATATCTCAGGTGTCGTCGTATTCCATCTTCTTTCAATGTTTCAACAGATCGAAATTATTAACAAAAATCTACTTAAAAAATAATTTACTTTTATTGTTTCTTTGAAAATCGTATCGTTATAAATTATACAAACGCATTAGAAGCTTGTTTCTTTTCTTTGTGTAAATTTACTTCAAATTTCTCTTTTTATGGCTCGAAATGCGGCATTTTCCACTTTAAAAGCATTTACTCGGCCGACTGAGAGTGGGCTTTAACTTTTTGATAGCTGGTAGAGCCAGGTTTTATCATATCCAAACCTAATCGATACTATATAGAAACACAATCAGCGAGTTCACTGTCAACCCTTCTGCTTCTTTTCAATGTAAATTTTAGCCTGATCTGCGTCTCATTCTGCGATACGCATTAATAAACCTGTCAGGGAGAGGTGTTAAATTTTTTAAAATTGTATACTATTAACTTTCAAAGTTAATTGGAAAGATCCCGATACAATATCGGATTTATAAAGCACAGTGGATGTTTATTATTTCTAAAAAAATCAATGCTTTTAAAAGCCTATTTGAATTAAATTAAATGGAATTTAAAATTAAATTCAAATTTATTCAAAAACCATCATCATATTAGGGGTATTCACGTTCTTTGTGTTAACCCTGTTAACTCTGTTAGGTTCTGTTAGATGATTAGATTAGAGAAAAAAGATGACGTAGACTTGTAAGAATCGGCTAGTTAACATTGCTCGATCTAACAGGCCAGAGCCAATGTTAGATGTTAAATTCACTAGTTTTCGTGGTCCGCTTGATCAATTAATATCTTTTATTAATTAAAGTTTTTAGTTGAGATAAAAAGTCACTGTCACGAGCGGGATTCGAACCCATGACCTTCGGCTAAATACGCCGCTGCTCTACCACTTGACCTATCGTGACCTGGATCGACTCGGATACCAACTTCCCACCTAAACCCCACCTTTTGAATTTTCCCTCCTTTTTACTATTTTTCAAATGTCGTGTAATCTATTTGGTTCTTGGAGACAAATGAAATGACCAGGGAGAGCTTTTATCAAAACACCGGAATAACTTTATTCAAAATGATTAAATTTAGCTAACAATTTAATACACGGTTTTGCTCAAAATAATGCATTAAGAACAACCGAGGCGTTGCGATTGTGATAGTGATTATTGTGATAAACGCTGTGGACTGTACGCGACGTGGGCTTGCGTCGGATAGATGTGCACACCCCACCAAAACGTGGCAAGGCGTCGGGTAGCATCGGGTAAGTGTGTTCCCGGCTTTATTTTTGGTTCTACTAATCACCATGCCCAGCACTGCGAAAGAATTAACGTTTAACATGCTAAAGGGGGGCTCGGTGGCTGCAACGCTTAAGCCGGGTGCTAAGCAATAATAGTGATTATTGTTTAGCACTTACCCGATGCTACGCCATGCGACGCTATCCGATGCTACCCGACGCCTTGCTACGTTTTGGTGGGGTGCACATCTATCCGACGCAAGCACACGTCGCGTACAGTCCACAGCGTTTATCACAATAATCACTATCACAATCGCAACGCATCTTTTGTTCTTAATGCACTATTTTGAGCACAACCATCTAATAAATTGTTTGTTAAACTTAATTGTTTTAAATAAAGTTACTCCTAACTATCATAATTAAACAATGTTTATAAAAATTTATGCATTTTTGATCTCGTTTAATTTGGTTTACATTAAAATAACATGTTATAATTGATATAACGACAATAATACATGTAGATTGAATAAAAATATAAGTGTCCGGTTCTTTTGTCTTCGACTGTACTCGATGCGACCCGACGAAAATCTGAACAGTGGGGATCGCAGAGCGTCGGGTAGTTAGCGTGGCATAGCATCGGGTAGATGTGCATGGGGGTAATGCAACCTTATGGAAAATCGGAGTTTGGATTTGCGTCGGGTAGCATCGAGTAGCGTCGCATGGCGTAGCATCAGGTAAGTGTGTTTCTGGCTTTAGGCGTTGACACGGTGCTCATCACTGAAAGGTAAAGGTCCCGGGTTCGAACCCGACATATTTTCAAATGGGCTTCTAGGCAAAAAATTTCACCGAACTGATTTTTTTTCATTTTCTCGATAAAAGAAAATTCTGCCCTTAATTTGTCTCATTGTTTTTACCAATAAATATTTATTTATGCTATGTTCTAAATTTGGAATATCAATTAGAGGTAAACACACTTAATTTGAAACAAGGATAAAGGATTTTTCAATGTTTAATTTTCACGGAATTTAAAATGTTTATTCAGTCTCATTTGCATTCTCAAACAATAAACTATTTAGTTTTCATCTTTGCTTTCTTAATTTTCAAACTTAAAAATGCCACTTCGTGCTGAGGATGTTGCGCGTGGTGTGGTACTTATTCATGATGGTCGTTCCATTGTATGCGGCTATTGCCATCTGAGTTCCCTACGAAATTTTGCGAGACACCGTTAGACGTTTTCGAAAAACTGGGTCCTACCATAGAAGGCCCGGTTCAGGACGCCTAAGGTAACAGACAGAACCACAGGATGACCGTTGTTTGACTTTGCGAATTTTGCGAAACCGCCACCTTACTGTTGTTCAAGGGCTTCATCAGCTCCAGGAAGTTCGAGGTGTACAAATTTCTGAACGCACTGATCGAAGAAGATTAAGAACACAGGGAGTTGCACGGCTCGCATTTGCTCTAGAACACGGCATTGGTCTTTGGACGATTGGTCTACTGTACATTTTACAGATGAGTGTAGATTTGCTCTACGGTCTCCAGATGGGTGTGAAAGAGAAGTCGAAATGAATGGTACGAAGCCTGGGTGTATATAGTGAGTCGCTCAGAGTTGGCTGTTGTTCGTGGAGGGAGTCTTCGACGGCCACTCGCTATGTGGATGAAATTTTAGGACATCATGCGATGCCTATCCTCGATGAAATCAGCGACAATCCTATTCTAATGCACGATGATGCCCGTCCACATAGTACAAACGTACCTTCAACAGCGTCACATCAGGGTCTTAGCCTGGCCAGCCGGTTCTCCAGACTTGAACTCATTTATAAGATAACCTCAAAAAACGAAAGAGAGCACGCCCATCACTTCCTCCCACACTCCACGATCTTGAAAGTACTCTTCGTGAAGAATGTGCTAACCTCCAGCAAAGAGACATTTCCAGACTGGTAGAAAGGAAGCCGAGGCATCTTCGAAATGTAATTAAGGCAAAAAGAGGAAATACGCGATATTGAAATGTTAATTAAAAATCTAAAACAAATGTTATCTGTCCGTCTTTTGTAATTTTTTTTTTATTTTCCTTAGCAATTTCTTTTTTTTTACTTTTTTTGGACAAAGACTCAATTACTAAACGTTAAAAAACGTGAAACTTTGATTAATATATAAAAATATATAGAAATCAAGTAATATTACAAGTGGGCGGAATGTTTTGCCTGTCAGTGCATGTAATTGTGAAATGTTTGTTTTAAAAATACACCTGTTAAACCGTCATCGGTACAATCTTTCCACAAAAATATCCGGCCATGCCCATTAATTAAATTTTTCCAAATTAATTACGTCAAAATTAATAAGGGCTCGCGTCTTTCTTTGTCCCCTTCCGATTATAAAAAAAATGATTATAAACAACTTGCTTTATGATGGATCACTTACTTAAAAAATAACTTTTTTTGAAAAGAAATAATAATATTGAAATGACACGATTCAAGCATTTATAGAATTATTGTTAGAAATGACAAAATGTAGATTCGTTCAACCAGATGAAGGGGAGGATTTATTATTGGTTTAAAGTCAATAGAGTTCGTGGTCCGATTGACCGAATGTTTTTCAATTAATTAATCTTTATATTAGGCATTGGTTGAGATAAAAAAGTCAGTGTCACGAGCGGGATTCGAACTCACGACCTTCGGCTAAATACGCCGCTGCTCTACCACTTGAGCTATCGAGACTTCGATCCACTCGGACACCCACTCCCATCTCAAGTGGTAGAGCAGCGGCACATCTAGCCGAAGGTCGTGGGTTCGAGTCCCGCTTGTGACACTGACTTTTATCAAAACCTTAATTAATTGAAAAGTTAATTTTAAAGAGGAGTGTACAGAGGGGCGATTTAGAGTTAGGAATGTTTGGGTTAGGATAAAGGACGGTTCATGACTAATATTAAGGACGAGTAGAGTGAGGGTCGATTTAGAATTAAGCTTAAGTTAGGAAAGGTAGAGTTAGGGTAAAGGCGGTTTATTATTAATATTAAGGACTAGTATCGTGAAGGACGGTTTAAGCTCAAGTTACGAAAGACAGGGTTAGAGGTGGGTTAGATTTGGGTTAGGTTATGTAAGGTTAGGGTTAGGTTGCCTAAGGTAACAATTTGGTATTTTTTTCATAAATAGCTTTTTCCTAACCCACTTCTTCTCGATGGATATTGAATTTTTATACGCATTTCATTTATGGGAAGGTCTGTGTTTTCTGTTTAAACATCGAACTTTAAAGTTTTAAAGTATTTCGAAAAATTTTCAAAGTCATTTTTTCAAAGTGATTCCAAAAAGGAGAGTCGTTTTCGTAATTATGTCCATAAAAATGTCCGATCGTGGTCATTGTTTAAATGTTTCCAAATTTATTACGTCAAAATTGATAAAAGATCCCGTTTCAAAGTAACTTTAAAAAATAAAACGTTGAAATAACGTGTTTTCTTTGTCCGTTGAAGTCCTGATAGGAATAAAATGGAATAATCAATGTTATGAGATATCAAGAGAAGTGAAAATTTTCATCAATATAACGTCTGCAAATACAAAGTGCTGACAATTTCAATGAAACGATGTACATGTTAATTTCTCTTAATTTTGAATGTGTTTTTAAATTGATTTCAGGAAGTTCCACGAAGGTCTCAGATGTATAAACGAATATGCGGCGAGGTGTCTGAAACCGCACCAGCGCGCACATTTCAACACCCTCTATTCTGGAACAAGCATGGTTATGCACGACTTGTGCACCCCCGGACCTTATCAGACAGGTACATTCAACAATATGCACATAACGAGCACTGCACACGCCCATGTTACAGAGCTGTCTGAAAGTCTCCTAGCACTATGTTTTCATTTCGAATTGCGGAAATGTTCCACGAACTGGTACAACTAAAGTTTAAAGTTAGACCTTCTTCACTAACAACCCAGATGTATAATTGCTCCTCCGGGAGCTTCCTTGTTTACTCTTATTTCGCTATTCAGATTTAAATGAAGCGTTTGTATTTTCCATCTCTTCAACTACGTACCATCATGCCCGACATTACTTAATTAGAGATTTGCACCGTACGTTTGCCATTTGAAATGCACCATTTTCAAATGTTTAAATATAATTCATTTTTTTAAAATGATTTGTTTTGTTATATGAGTGTCCTGTTCTGATGCTACCCGACATTAGAAAATGGTGTAATTTTACTAGCAAAACTATGAAATAAATTGTTAATTAAATTTGATGAGCAAAACCGTGTAATAAATTGTTCCAATTTTAGTATATGTACCGCCGAAGCGAGTACAATAAATTGTTAGTTAAATTCATTATATCAAAAAACCGTATTCCTGTGTTTTGATTAATTTTCTACCAAACCATTAAAATTAATTTTTTGAATAAAAACTAATTAATTTTTAATCACAGTTAATTTTAAAATAAGTATGTTGTAATAAGTAAGTAGGTTTATTTTAAAATAAATATGTTGTAATTAATATAACGACAATAATACATGTAGTTTGAATAAAAATATGAGTGTCCGGTTCTTTTGTCTTCGACTGTACTCGATGCGACCCGACGAAAATCTGGGCAGTGGGGATCGCAGAGCGTCGGGTAGGTTAGCGTGGCATAGCATCGGGTAAGTGTGTTTCTGGCTTTAAGGAACGTTCGTATGATTTAAGTTTTGTTGTTCAGATTCAGTTCAACCAGTTGTTGCTTGTAAAATAGTTTAAAAAAAAAGCCTCAATTGGATTTGAAGTTGATGCTAAAATTATTAGAATTTGATTGCAATTGTTATTTAACTCGCTGTTTAGCTCAAGTGGTAGAGCAGCGGCGTATCTAACCGGAGACGAAGGCCGTGGGTTCGAATCCCACTCGTGACACTGACTTTTTTTATCTCAACCAAGACCTTACATATTGTAGAAAGAATAATTACATGCTTATTATGTACAAAACCTACGGTTTGCCGAATTTCACATTAACGCTCTTATTTTATTCACGCCAATAGTCAAAATCGTACATTCCCTATCTTAAGTTAACCAATTGGTTCGACAGGCCTGTGTGTACTCTTCTTCACAGACCGCGCTCAAACACACTTAACTACACACGCAAATAAATACATTCACACTATTTGATAATCACCACGGTTTTTGATGCTATTGACAACCCCCGTAACACTGTTAATATACATAAAACTAAATAACCTAGACTTCTTCGGTCTGCTTGTGGGTGATATTCCATCTCAAGCACACCCAAACATAGTATAACGTTCACGCTTATAAATGCATTCACTCAAATGAAAGAGATGATTTCAGCGTACGTATGAAAGCTGTCCCTATATGCAACCATTTTATATTTAATAATTTTTTAGATGAATTCGTGAATTTATAGGCAAGGGCTGAAGATGTTAAAGTATTTCTGCTGAGGCTCTTTCCCTCTTCTATAACTTTTAACCTCGTTTTCGAATGGAAGTGAAGAATAATTTTTGTATGTTGTACCATCTCTTGTAATCATTTTTCAAACCGCCGACGAAAAAATGAATAGCGCGTTGATTTTAATCTCTGACACGCTATTTTATCTAATCTGTAATGTAAATGGAGACTATTGATTTTGGGCCGATAAATCCTCCTGTTAGGAGAAATCATGTAAAGTAGGTGGAAACCATCCCAAAGCTAATTAAATTTCCTGAAAGATCTGTCTGATTGTCATTATTTACTTTCGAATACTCTCCCTCTCTCACTCCGATATCTGAAGTGATCAATATTGTAAAAAAACACCTGAACTTCACTCTTCTACACGCATCTCCAGTTGATTGTACAAAACCGGTAGAAACAAACAAAAAAACAAAAAAACAGCGACTCAAAATGATCAGAAACGACCGAAACACACCACTCTTACAGTTTAGCGGGAAAAATGTTTCAAATGGCCATGTATAAACTACCAGCATCGTTGTTGCTGCTCTGCTTGCCGATATGGTTTGCTTGGTATAACCTGAAATCTGCCCTAGCCGGTTATTACACGTGCTCTATTATACAAATTAATGCCGATACACGAATTGGATCCACTCTGAACAATAACATTATTAGTCAGCTCATTAACTGACTCATTTGATCCATTGTTCTTATTGTGGTGTTGATCAATGAGTTGGTGGCGATTATTACGATATAGCCACTAATTAAATCCCTTCTAATTAATGGTAATTAATGGCCGTAATAAGGTGTGATGGTAAAAAGACGATCCTGCATGTTACAAGTGAAAAAAAGAATCGAGCTGCAACAACAAATGGATAGCAATACCCTAAGAAAATACAGAAAATAATTTCACACTGGAAACAGTTGTCAAACCATGCAAATTTGACTAAATCGTCTGAAAGCCGCAATGATTCATTGATTATAATAATTAGTATAATTAATCCATAATTACGATTAACCATAATTGTGGATACGGCAAATCAATTAACTGGATTCTAGGCGTTAGGGTGAATGTTCATAAAAGCTATCATTTATGGTATGCTATCCGTATTCTCAAATTTAGATCTTTTGAGGACTGCCTACTAATTGTGCCGTCGGTAGCTTTTCTACTGATACAAAGAAAAATCTCATCTCCTGTTTATAAGGTGTCAACCGTCTAAGGCCTATTCTGAGTCGAGTAAGAACGCACGCTCTTCACCAAGAACTAGCACTTGCTTATTAACATTGTATCTTGGATATTTAACCAAAACCATCTCTAACCCTGACCCACTTGTAATATATCCAATATGCATAAGCTACAAAAAAAGAAAATTAAAAAAAGCAAAAAACATTCTCTGGTATGTTAGAGCTTTTGTCGTTGAGAGTGAGAATCAATAATTAATTGAATTGGTTATTTAAATTTATGTTGTTAATTTTGAACCAAATTTTTCTGCAACGATCGTTATCATTTTTGAAGATAGGCCCAGTGGGTCGGGCAATCCATAACTTATGCTCATTGGGTCGGGCAATCCATAACTTAAGCTCATTTTAGTTTCGTTCCTCCAACTTATGATCATAATAAATTATTTCTGTAAAAAAAGAAAAAAGAATTTGCCAATATTTTAGAACATATCAGTGGAATTAATCGAAATTGTGGGACTTTACAAACAGGACTGTATTACATCATACGAAACGGTTTCGTGATTTTCCGTGGTTGGGACTATCTCATGACTTTCAGTCAATAAGCAATCACTTCCCTCCATCCCGACCATCCTTTTTATTTCCCTTTATCGAGATAATGGTATTCTTAACGTTTATATTCGTTTTATTTTATTTATATCTGGTGGTAATCGTTAATTTGGGATTGGAATGATTTCGTTTCATTTTGAGTAGATTTTGCTTAGAATAAAAAATGTATAACATTAAAAAATAATACATTCAAATGGTGAATGCATGTTTGAATTTACTACAGTTTATTTGTAATTCATTTTGTTATTTTAATTTATGAATTATTTATGATGATGTTGATGATGATGTTAGGGAGCATGGTTTTACATTTCCAGGCACTGCCTTTTGTTTGTACTTTTCCCATTTAGAATTGATGCTGGGTATTGGTCCGCGAGTCGGTGCACTTGCTGAACCGGCATTGGGTCACTTTTTGGGTCCGTCTTCACGCGCGGTTTGTTGCACTATCCAAACGCGTTTCGGCATTGCGTCTTCTTCAGTGAGGAACTGTTTGAGTAGTTCAGTACACCCGCGAGTCAAAACGGACCCAATAAGTGACTCGATGCCAGTTCAGTATGACTTTTCCTAGTTCATTATTTATTTTCAATTGATTCGATCATTCATTCAGAATTTTAGTAAATTAGTATTCTTTTGAGCTTTTATTTAACTTGAAACTGGGCAATGATGATGATGATTCTTTTAAAAAGTAGTAGATCTTGGAATTATTTTTCTGGTTCATCATAGTGGCCGCTATGTTTAGGGGTTTCTTCGCATTCTAATATATAGTTTCTTAGTCTTCATTGTATAGCCTACAAATGGTTTATCGTTGAATATAACCCAAGATATGTAGTCGTTTTCTCAATTACCAGTGACCGGTATATACTAGTATCACGTCTCTGAACTGTAGCAAAATTCCTCTGCCCTCGGCACTGAAGTTGGGAGTAAGGCTGAGATACAAGATCTTGTTATCCCAATTGGATAACAAGGTTGGTTCTGGGCAGATCATCCTCTGGCCATTTTGTCTGCTTATGCAGGGTGGGCGACCAAGACCCGAGGGGTTAAATGCCTGGGTAGACTCGTACCCCATCCCTAAAAGGTCCGGGACTTGGTCGGCTCACGTGTCCTGCATAAACCTCTTGGACTTGTTCACAAACCCCAAGATTTTGGACCATTTTATCTCGGGGAGTGATTTGGTGATGTCCTCTCCTTCAAAGATTTCAAATCTAGACCTAGCATACCTATCACATTCTGCGAGGTAGTGCTTTGCCGTTTCTTCTTTTATTTCGCAGAAGCGGCAAAAGGGATCCGGTAGGATACCCATTACGAAGAGGTGTCTTCTCAGTGGGCAGTGGCCCGTCAGAATACCTATCAGCCTCCTGATTCCCTTCCTTGAGATAGAGAATAACCATTTCGATTATGCTCCTTACCAAACTCTTTCGAATGCCTGTGTGCGGGGGATAAATTCCACTCCCTAAGGAATTGTTTCATGCACCGGTTATTGATACTCTCTTCTTGTCTGCTTGGCCATTACCCAAAATTCTTCTACGCCCTGGCACCCAAGATGAGAATCACCCAAAACTATGTTATGAAATTATTAAAGTAACTCAGATTGATGTCATAAGGGGCATTTTTTCAACATTGATGACATTCACACTACTCCAGAGTACTCGATATTCCTCAAGGTAATTGGGAATAAACTCTGTCATTCACGCTTATAAATTGTATTCACACTTTCATTCACACTATCCCAGAGTACTCTGTATTCCTCGGGGTAATTATAAATTACATTCATTCATTCACACTACTCCAGAGTACTGGATATTCCTATTTTTTGACTTTTTGACGTGCCAATGGTTTTCGGGGCACAAGCATAACATGCTATTCGGCTTGAAAGCCCAAGGTGTGCTTGCTTCTCTAATGATTAGAATTGCTCATATTTTCCCCTGTTGTCTACCCTACGAATGGAGTTCAGCGTATAATATACGTAAGATGTGAAGATATTTTCTCAGATGCCAGTACCCAGTGTGGAGCCCATTTCTCTGTGTTTTACCCAATTGAAGTGTAGCAAAGGGTGTGCTAGAAGATGAGGGCTGAGATATAAAATCTTGTTATCCCAATTGTAGGTTCTGTGCAGATCCTCCTCTGGCCAGTTTGTCTGCTTGGCCATTACCCAAAATTCTTCTACGCCCTGGCACCCAAGATGAGACATCACCCAAGACTACGTTATGAAATTTTTAAAGTAACTCAGGTTGATGTCATTACGTGTGTTTTTTCAAAGGTGAACGTCTGTCGCACTGCGTCCACCAAAATGGATCTACTGTAGTAACGCATCAATTATAGCTCAATATCCAAATTTAGCATTTTTATTAACATATACAACCATTATTGTATATTTACTTTTGTGATACTATTTTCTTTCGGCTTTCTTGTTTGTTGTTCCTTTTTTATGGCAATTCGGAATTTCATAGAAGGCTTCTTGGTCCTCGTGCTGCCGAGGCCCTCTACTTTAACATCATACAATTAATTAAGGTTTTTTTAGTTGAGATAAAAAAGTCAATGGCACGAGCGGGATTCGAACCCACGATCTTCGGCTTGATACGCCGCTGCTCTACCACTTGAGCTATCGTGACCTCGATCCACTCGGACACCAACTTCCCATCTCAACCACACCTTTTGAATTTTCCCACCTTTTTGCCATTTTTCAAATGTCGTGTAATCAATTTGATTCTCGGCGACAAATGAAATAGCCACAGAGAGCTTTAGTGAAGGATACTTCATTTTAAACTTGTTAAATTCACTAGTTTCGTGGTCCGCTTGACCAATTAATATCATACAATTAATTAAGGTTTTTTTAGTTGAGATAAAAAAGTCAATGGCCAAAAAGTCAATCCCGTTGGGATGGGAAGTTGGTGTCCGAGTGGATCGAGGTCACGATAGCTCAAGTGGTAGAGCAGCGGTGTATCAAGCCGAAGATCGTGGGTTCGAATCCCGCTCGTGCCATTGGCTTTTTTATCTCAACTAAAAAAAACCTTAATTAATTGTATGATATTAATTGGTCAAGCGGACCACGAAACTAGTGAATTTAATAACTCTACTTTATCCTTCTGTACCCTGGAGCCCAGACAAAAGACAGAACAAATGAATTCAAGGTTGTTGACCTAATCCTGCGGATTTTTGCTGTATGTATTCATGGTATACTTACAACGATTTGTACAGTTTATGTCACATCTGATGATATCTAACGATAAGTAATGAGAACTCCTTCTTTTTGTTACCTTTGTAACCTTACTAACCGGTGAGTTTCATTTAGCTAAATAGTGAGATATTGCATAAAGAAAAACTTCTTACTGTTTTTGATAAGAATAATTGTTTATTTATTATAATAAAATACTGTAGATCTGAAGACGGACCAAGGACGTGGCCCGAAATGCATTAGCAATTAAAATATTTGACATTCTTGATTTAAATTTTTTGAAGATGGTTAGATTAGGTTGAAGTACTTGTGCTAGTTAGTTGGGCGGAACTTATGGGAGTTGTTCGGTTCAGGTCCTTCATAAGTGAGATGTCTTTATTGGTTTGGTTAGTGGCGAAAAACGGAGCGTTGAGGGTGCAACAGATGACTTTGAAAGGCTTGGTTTAGTCATGCTACAGGGGTTTAGGTCCAAGTAGGCGCCTGATTTGTTCGTAGGTTAAGCTATTGTCTTTTCAGTGTATTGGGGTTCCATGTTTCGCACTTCAAAATAATATTGGGGGGGGGGGGGATATCTTTCTCCTCATGACAAATGGGGACATCATACAATTTAACGAAGATGATTAGGTGTTTTTTCAGATCTCACAAGATTTGACAAGAGTTTTATAGGTATGACTGTGTCTGGCACTTCATTTATGCTTTTCTCTTCGTATTCTTCTAAGCCCTAGGTTGTCAGGTTAAAGAAGAGTGTGATAACCAGGAAGCCTCGGCAGCACAAGGACCAAGAACATGAAATTCCGAATTGCCATAAATATTGTCAGGTTTGCCCAGATTTTCGATACGCTTGTTGTTTGAATATGATATTTTCCCGTCCTAATAATGCTTTTAGGGGTCATTTGACTGTCTGATTTTATAAGGATGTTTTTCTGTTTCATGTACTTTAGCTTGAAAGACCGATGCTCTGTAATGACTTTTACTATGCGTCTTCGTCTTGTTTATATTGTAAATGAACTGAACATTGTATTGCCTTTCATCCGGAGTGAGCCAGTTGTCAACGGACCGTAAGCAAAAAAGTTGCATTCAAAATCGATTAGCGTTTATTTTTAACAATGATAAATTAATTAATGTCTTTTGGGATCCGTGCTTTATTGAACTTCACAGGGCATTATATTTCACATTTCGTTAGGTAGGCTTTTATTCTCTGAGTTCTTCAGCCTATTTCGCTATTTCTTTTCATTTTTCATTATTTATTGTTACCTAGTTTATGGAGTTTTAGAATAAAAGATTGAAAAAGTGCCAAATTGGCTGGGGTGGAGCTCAGAGGAGTTGAAAAAAAAAGGCGTTCCCAAGAAAAAATGAAATAGGAAATCAAAATGAAATAAACTTCAAATAAATTTAATAATTTTTATTATTTGGAGATGTGAGATGTGGTCTAAGTGGTGCTGGAATACACATTCCTAAATTAGGGATCAGCATCTCCTCTCCTCTTGGTAATAATACCTTGGTCTTTCAGGCAGAGGTCTGGGCCATTAATGTTTGCTGCAGAACACTGATGGACAACAAGATTAAGGGAAAAGATATTAAAATTTTTTCCGACAGTCAGGCCAGTCTAAAATCATTACAAAAAGAACTATCAACATCTAGACTGGTAGAGGAAACCGTTGAACTCATTAATAGGACTATCACCAGGTATGAGAATAGGGTAACCCTCATATGGATACCTGCTCATAAGGGGCACTATGGCAATGAGGAGGCGGACAGCCTGGCCAAGGAAGGTTCAAATACTGAGTTCGTCGGACCACAACCGGTATTACCCCACTCTTTAAGCACAGCAAAAGAGAGTATAGGTAGCTGGGGCATGAAACAATTCCTAAAGGAATGGAATATGTCCCCAGGATGCAGACAATCGAAGGAGTTTCTGAAGGAAATCAAACCTAAAGAATCGAAATGGCTATTCTCTAACTCTAGGAGGGGAATAAGGAGGCTGATAGGTATCCTAACGGGCCATTGCCCCTTGAGAAGACACCTCTTCATAATGGGTACTCTACCAGACCCCTTCTGCCGCTTCTGCGAAACAAAAGAAGAAACGGCCCGACACTACCTCGCAGAATGCGATAGGTATGCTAGGGAAAGATTTAATACTTTCGAAGGAGAGGACATAACCAAAACACTCCCCAGGATAAAATGGTCCACAATCCTGGGGTTTGTGAATAGGTCCAATAGGTTTATACAGGACTCGTGAGCCGACCAGGTCCCGGACCTTCTAGGGATGGGGTACGGGCCTACTCAGGCTTTTAACCCCTCGGGTCCTGGTCGCCCGCCCTGTGTAATATATATATATGTGGTCTGGTGTGATGTAAGTTTCAGGAAAACATTTTCTTTATCGTACCAACGTTTCGATCTTTATTGAGATCATCTTCAGAGCCGTGTATTGTCTGCATTTCAACAAAAAAGTTCTCTGATTGATAGCCGATGCAAGTTTCTTCTCATTAAATTCATAAGAGTTGGTGGTCCGATTGACCAAATAACTTCATTTCAATTAATTAATCTTTATGTAAGGTATTGGTTGAAATAAAAAAGTAGGTGTCACGAGTGGGATTCGAACCCACGACCTTCGTCTCCAGTTAGACACGCCGCTGCTCTACCACTTGAGCTATCGTGACTTCGATCCTCTCGGACACCAACTGTCCAAGTCAGCCTGCAACCGTTCGAATTTTCCTTCTTTTTGCCATTTTCAAATGTCGTGTAATCGGATTGGATTTTATGAACTTATGGACTTATGAAGTGGCCACGGGGAGCTCTTTCGTGAAGTGATACTTCTTTTACTTATTAAATATTAATCCATTTACGTTTTACTGATTAATTGAACAAGTTATTTCTTTCGATTAATTATTTTTTCTATGTAAGGACTTGGATGGAAGTCACGATAGCTCAAGGGTGGAGCAGCGGCGTATCTAGCCGAAGGTCGTGGGTTCGAATCCCGCTCGTGACACTGAAGTTTTTATCTCAACCAAGACCTTACATAGAAAGAATCCTTATTATGTACAAAACCTACGGTTCCCCGAATTTCACATTGACGCTCTTATTTTTTATTCACGCCAATAGTCAAAATCGTACATTCACTATCTTAAGTTAACCAATTGGTTCGACAGGCCTGTGTGTACTCTTCTTCACAGACCACGCTCAAACTCACTTAACTACACACGCAAATAAATACATTCACACTATTTGGTAATCACCTGGGTTTCTGATATTAGGCTATTGACAACCCGCTATCACGCTGTTAATATACATAAAACTAAATAACCTAGACTCCATCGGTGTTTTTGTCTTTCTTTTTTGTTCTTCTCGTGTAGAAATGTGTAGTGTTTAGTGACTGTTCGTTAATGATTATTTGGATTTCGTGAGATGCGGTCTGGTGTGACGTAGGTTTTAGAAAAACATTTTCTTTATCAAGCAAAGTGTATTATGAAGGATATCGTCAACAATGAGAAGAAAGTTTCATCGGTTATCAATCAGAGAACATTTTTTTGCAGTGCAGAATGTTTTTCTAAACCCTCCGTCACACCAGACCGCATCTCACGAAATCCAAATAATCATTAACGAACAGTCACTAAACACTACACATTTCTACACGAGAAGAACGAAAAACGTGGGATTCTATTAATAATTTTACTTGAATTAATTTTAATTAATGTGGTTTTCTTTTTTTTCAGAGTTTTTGAAACACGTTGCTTGCATGAGCAATGTGACTGACCAATATGAACATTGCGCTCGAGTCTACCAAGACAGCGTGAACGGAGCAATGTCGGAAACCTATTCTGAAGGGGATAAACGCATACAAAAAATTTGCTGGTAGGCTTTAATAATCTTTCCGGTATATTCTTGTCGGTCATTTCATTTTTTTTGTTTTTTTTTTTCAAGCTCCCTATCTGAATATTTGAGCTGTTCGAAGTCCGTCGTTAGAGCCACATGCGGCGAGGAGTCGGAGACTTTCGCCGGCGGTGTTTTGGACAAAATGTCCAGCTCGATAAAAGAGGTAAGCCTCGTGAACTTTTATTATTTTCAGTTTTTGACATTTGTCCCGGTAATGTTTTTATGCTAATGTTAATGCAAAGCTACGATTTAACGTGCCAATTTGGCCGGGCCACTACAATTGACAGTTGACGTGATTTGTTCAAAAATACAACCTTTCGTGCCCCTGGGAACCCCCACACTTATAATTTATCCGCTCTTGCCTTTTCATGCGACCAGTGCTAAACATGTCACTTAAAAGGAAAAAAGGGAAATGTAGCCTTTCCTTTATAACCTTAGCTAAGCATGAAAATTATCGTTCGAATCGGGAAAGCGCTGAAAAAAAATCCTGTGTATGAGATCCTTTGAAGTCTGAAAAATTGCCAATTCTCATCAATGCTATGATTTTACCAAATCTCCTATAATAAACAACACAATTAGGTTTTCCAATTTATTTTTATTTTTAGCTTTAGTGCTAAATTTAAATTGGCCATCGCCAGTCTTCTTCTTTAGCTTCGCATCTCTTTTCTTATCTTTTTCGCGTTTTAAACATACTAATTTTTTTAAACTAATTCTCCACCCAAGCTATGATGTTTTACGACATAACAATAACAATCTCTCTCTTTTGTTTATCCTTTTGCAAGTCCCTCTGTACCTCAGGGCCTCGTCAATTAAGCCGGGAACACACTTACCCGATGCTACCCGATGCTACCCGACGCCTTGCCACGTTTTGGTGGGGTGTGCACATCTATCCGACGTAAGCACACGTCGCGTACAGTCCACAGCGTTTATCACAATAATCACTATCACAATCGTAACGCATCTTTTGTTCTTAATGCACTATTTTGAGCAAAACCTTGTAATAAATTGTTAGTTAAATTTTATGAGCACAACCATCTAATAAATTGTTTGTTAAACTTAATTGTTTTAAATAAAGTTACTCCTAACCATCTTAATTAAACAATGTTTATAAAAACTTATGCATTTTTGATCTCGTTTAATTTGGTTTACATTAAAATAACATGTTGTAATTAATATAACGACAAAATTACATGTACTTAGTTTGAAATAAACTACAAAAAATATGAGTGTCCTGTTCTGATGCTACCCGACATTACAAAATGGTGTAATTTTACGAGCAAAACTATGAAATAAATTGTTAATTAAATTTTATGAGCAAAACCGTGTAATAAATTGTTCCAATTTTAGTATATGTACCGCCGAAGCGAGTACAATAAATTGTTAGTTAAATTCATTATATCAAAAAATCGTATTCCGGTGTTTTGATTAATTTTCTACCAAACCATTAAAATTAATTTTTTAAATAAAAACTAATTAATTTTTAATCACAGTTAATTTGGTTTATATTAAAATAAGTATGTTGTAATTAATATAACGACAATAATACATGTAGTTTGAATAAAAATATGAGTGTCCGGTTCTTTTGTCTTCGACTGTACTCGATGCGACCCGACGAAAATCTGGACAGTGGGGATCGCAGAGCGTCGGGTAGGTTAGCGTGGCATAGCATCGGGTAGATGTGCACGGGGGTAATGCAACCTTATGGAAAATCGGAGTTTGGATTTGCGTCGGGTAGCATCGGGTTGCGTCGCATAGCGTAGCATCGGGTAAGTGTGTTTCTGGCTTTAAGAATAAAATTACACAAATAACAAACCAAAATACGCAGAAACTCAAATGACACCAAAGCCCGGTTAGAACTCACACTACGCCAGAGTACTCGATATTCCTCAGGGTAATTGGGGATAAACCCTGCCATTCACGCTAATAAATTACATTTACCCTATCCCAGTGTACTACTCGATATTCCTCTCATTAATTTTTTTAAGAGGGTTCTCGCAACAGCAGAGGTTATATCAACCTCGGGGTGCCGGTGTTTTTGAAAAAAAGGCCATTTGTAAATACGTCGGGTTCAAATGCAGGGCTCCGTATTCGAACCCGGGACCTTTTCCTTACAGCGATGAGCGCCGTGTCAACGCCTAAACGGTTGCGGCCACCGACGCCTCCTTAGTATTCCATATTCCTCAGAATATTCGTAATTGTGAATGCATATTATGACTGTATGCTGTTTTCTTTCCACGATTTTTATTTAAAAAAAAAAACATTTAGTCAGAAAAACCCTAGTTAGACATTCATTTCATCGTTTATGTTATTAAACAATTACTGTAATGCACATTTTAGCCTCGTACTTCGTAAAAACGAAACGAGAAATTGTCAACTGTATTAAGCTCGTGATTCACCCGTAAGAGTTGTCGAACTGTTTATTAACCTGCCGTTGATCACCTGCATTCCCACAATTGTGCGATGAATCAGAGTCATGTTTATAGTCTGGTCTTTTCCAATCCCACGATTCTTATTTATTGATTTACTTATTTAAGTTCTGAATGATATCATCCGAAAATTTTATCAACTCAGAAAATATTTCGTTATTTTTTCTTCAAAACCTTAAATAAACACAAAACGCTTTGTTTAGATTTTGTAGATGAATGGAGCATTGTGAGGTCAACTGTTTATCAGTTTTCAGCTGAGTCAAGGTTTATAACTAAACGTCCCACGGGACAGGTTTATTTTTTAAAAATCAATATACACAGATATACTTAAATAATAATGAGCCCAAACTAATTTTAATTTTATTCAATGTAGGAGAACTGTTTTTAACGCCTTTCCCAAGCCGCGCCCTGTAGTAAGGCAAGGGACTACGGTTTTAATTCCTCCTTTGTACTCGTAATAAGTGGGCCGGGTCGGCAGAAAAACTCAACGAAAATATCAAGAGCACTGTCGATTGGTAGCCCTTGGAGGATCTGACTCGGAAAAAAAGGATCAGATTCACCCGATTGAGGATAGGCTATGCGAGGTTGACACTTTTGGGTCAAAGCCCATGCCAAGTCCGGCATGTAGAGGTTGCTCAATGTGACCAACTTGAGCTCTGGAGCTTTATCTAGAGAGCCTCTTTTGTTCTTAATGCATTAATTTGAGCAAAACCCTGTAATAAATTGTTAGTTAAATTCATTATATCAAAAAATGTTATTCCGGTGTTTTGATCAATTTTCTACCATACCATCATAATTAAATAATTTTTATAAAAACTCATGAATTTTTGATCTCGTTTAATTTGGTTTGTATTAAAATAAGAATGTTGTAATTAACATAACGACCAAATTACATATACATAGTTTGAAGTAAACTACAAAAAATATGGGTGTCCTGTTCTGAAGCTACTCGACGAAAATGGTGTAATTTTATGGGCAAAACCATGAAATAAACTGTTACTTAAATTTTATAAGTAAAATCGTGTAATAAATTGTTAGTTAAATTCATTTTATCAAAAAATGTTATTCCGGATCAATTTTCTACCAAACCATCATAATTAAATAATTTTTATAAAAACTAATGAATTTTTGATCTCGTTTAATTTGGTTTGTATTAAAATAAGAATGTTGTAATTAACATAACGACAAAATTACATATACATAGTTTGAAATAAACTACAAAAAATATGGGTGTCCTGTTCCGACGCTACTCGACGAAAATGGTGTAACTGTATGAGCAAAACCGTGTAATAAATTGTTGGTTAATTTCATTATATCAAAAAATGTTATTCAGGTGTTTTGAACAATTTTCTACCAAACCATTAATATTAATTTTTTTAATGAAAACTAATGAATTTTTGATCTCTGTTAATTTTGTTTTTATTAAAATAAGTATGTTCTAATTAAAATAACGACAATAATGCACGTAGTTTGAATAAAAATATGAGAATCCGGTTCTTTTGTCTTCGACCGTACTCGATGCCACCAGACGAAAATTTGGACGGTGGGGATCGCAGAGTGTCGAGTAGAGTAGCGTTGCGTAGCTAGTTCAATTATTGGTTAAGTATTAAGTCAGCACTACTTTTTCTTTCCTTTCCTCTTTAATGTGTGAACTTATCTCAATTTATTTTATTGAATTATTCATTTTCATATAACGTTACATTATCACTCGTATTTCTACATGTTGCTGTAATATTTGATCAATATATGTAATTAAGAATGCTACCGCTGTTGCTGTTGTTTTGTGTAATTGCAATTATACAGATTGTTATTATTATTATTCTTATTATTAGAGAGTGTATATGAGAGTTGTGCTTAAGCACGGCAGAGGGTATCTAGGTCCCTTGTTCCGATTTTTAGAGAAAACAGGGCTTTTGTTACTGTACTGAGATAGTTTTGGGTACCTAGCATGTGTTGAGAATGAATGTATTTACTGGTGTGAATGTGTAGCAGGGCCGATGGAGGATATCAAGTACTCCGCCACCCTGAGTGAACGGTATGTAAATAGGAAAGAATCTTTTAGGGTGAATGAAAGTGTGAATGGGTTTGTATCAACTATGGACGAAGAGACCCTGATCAGTGGTCACATTTTATTCATCTAAACGAATCTGTTATGGCTTAAGCTGATGTACCGGGTGTGTTCCCGCCTGGAATCAGAAAATTCAAAATAAAATATCGAATAATTAGTCAAAAGTTGGATTTTCCCGTTTATAAAAACCGAACCTACTCTAAAGAGCATTGCGTGTCGTGATCGGTCGTTTAACAGTCGGCTTATACTTGTATTACTTTCTTTGAGTTTGTTTTCCATCGGTGACTAACAATTGTTAGTTATAATTTTTGTGCTTTCTGTATGTCGGGTAATTGTCGCAGATTGGTTTGACCCTTTCATTAAGACTGTAAAACCTCGATATTAGATCCATGCTTTCTGATATAAACCATTTTGCCTCTCTGATATACTTTACATTTTGCATAAAAATATTAGGTTCGCCCCCCCTCCTAGCCGCCCCGTCGCTCTTTTATTAGGAACTGTTGCACGATTTATATATAAAACAGTATTTTGTGCGGGAGCGACACGAATATTGGAATATGGGCGACGGAATTACTTTTAAACACAGTAATAAGGCCATGCCAACGCATCTGTATATTATCCGTGTCCCAATCCATAAATTATGGATTTGCTTTTAAACAAAACTCTTTGTTTTTATTGGTCTTTTTATATTAGGGGAAAGGAGTTAAAAACAAAACTGCGCAATTAAAACTTTTTTTTTAAAATATTTTATAATAAGATTTGGATTGGACACATGTATGTACATAAATCACACATGTCCAGAGTTGAGCCTATCACTACTTGCACTTCACTGGCAGCTTTTGTAATTTACAATAAATTGTTACCGCCAAATAGGCCTTGAGAATCACCCATCCCGGCTGTTGGAAGTCCGTGGTCAGACCTCGGTCTTAAGCAGGGAACCCGATGCTACGACGCTATGCGACCTTGTCACGTTTTGGTAGGGTGTGCACATCTATGCGACGCCAAGCGCATGCCAGGTACAGTCACAAAGCGTGCATCACAAATCAGTATCACAATCACAACGCCTCTTTTGTTCTTAATGCATTATTTTTAGCAAAACCATGTAATAAATTGTTAGTTAAATTTAATTGTTTTAAAGAAAGTTATTGCGGTGTTTTGATAAATTTTCTGCCTAACCATCATAATTAAATATTTTTTAAATATAACGACAAAATTTGGGGGACCGCGGTAGCCGAGTGGTTAGCATGAGAGACTCCCGATAACCCCCAATTTGAACAACATATATAAGAATTCGTCATGGCTAATATGCAAAGATCATAAGGCCAATAAAAAAAAAAATAAAAAAAGGACAAAATTACATATACATAGTTTGAAATAAACTACAAAAAATATGAGTGTCCTGTTCTGACGCTACTCGACCAAAATGATGTAATTTTGTGAGCAAAACCATGAAATAATTTGTTAGTTAAATTTTATGAGCACGACCATGTAATAAATTGTTTGTTAAATTTAATTGTTTTAAATAAAGTGGTTGTTTTGTGTGTTTTGATAAATTTTCTGCCTAACCATCATAAGTTAATATTTTTTGTAAAAACTCGTGAATTTTTGATCTCGTTTAATTTGGTTTGTATTAAAATAAGAATGTTGTAATTAATATAACGACAAAATTAAATACACATAGTTTGAAATAAACTACAAAAAATATGATTGTCCTGTTCTGATGCTACTCGACGAAAATGATGTAATTTTATGAACAAAACCATGAAATGAATTGTTAGTTAAGTTTTATGAGCACGACCGTGTAATCAATTGTTGGTTAGATTCATTATATCAAAAAATGGTATTCTGGAGTTTTGATCAATTTTCTACCAAACCATTAAAATTAATTTGTTTAAAAATAAAAATAATGAATTTTTGCTCTCGGTTAATTTGGTTTATATTAAAATAAGTATGTTGTAATTAATATAACGACAATAATACATGTAGTTTGAAATAAAAATATGAGTGTCCGGTTCTTTTGTCTTCGACTGTACTCGATGCTACCCGACGAAAACCTGGACAGTGGGGATCGCAGAGCGTAGAGTAGGGTAGCGTAACATATCATCGGGCAGATATGCACGGGGATAATTCAGTCTTATGGTAAATTGGACTTTGGATTTGCATCAGGTAGCGCCGCATAGCGTTGCATCGGGTAATTGTGTTCCCGCTTTATCCGTCTTAAAAATAAAGGATTCGTTACTTTTTGTAAAAAAACGTATAGTTTGATAAAATTTTATAACTTTTCTTATACAAAACAATTAATATCTCTGCCCCTAAGTGTTATTTTACGGTAAAACCTCTCCTACTACGATTGTTGTCTATTATTGTCTGACTCTGCAACATGAAGAAGGAATTGTTTAAATAAAGATTTAGATTTGAAAAAAAGTGTACTAAAAGTGAAAAAATACAACTCTTCAATTTACTACTTAAAACCGTTATACATCCATTCTTCCTAAAGTAGGGAGTAGATAAATAATATTTTAGTTAATTTTTGTCACAAAATATACATAAAAGTCGAGCTTCTTGAAAAAGTAGGTTGACGACAAGTTGCAAATCCTTCAAGACGAAATAGACCCGAAAACTTCATTTGCAACTTTCAAAAAATTATTTGAGATCCTTTTAATCTTATGATTCTTCCTTCTTGAAGGTGGGATAATAGGTCATCTCAAAAAACCACAACCAGTTTTTATCCACAACGTTTCGGATTTATTTTAATCCTTCCTCAGATGAGTTAACGCCTGTACACAGAACAAATATTTTTATTATCCCACCTTCAAGAAGGAAGAATCATAAGATCCTTTTAATGCTTAGAATCTCCTGCTACTAGCTTTAACCTGTGTAAAAAAATGCTGTAGTTTAATTTTTAATGTTTTTTTTTGTTTTTGTTTCAGGCGCATTGCAACAATTTCACCTCGACCACTTGCGGCCGAGGAAGTCTTCGTTTCATCAGCCATTACCTTATTGTTTTCGTACTATTTTTACAACTTTTTTATTAACCTAAGTTGGAAGAAAAAAAATTGTTATTACAATGAGTTTGGTCAAGATTTGCCGTCCAATTCGGCGCATGCCGCCCATTTCGGTTTGTGTCCAGAGAAATTATTCACGATTTTTCATCTCGATGTATTGTACAAATTTTCTGTACGATAAATTATGTAAAATATTTAATACGATTTTAGTGAGTATATAATCATCGGCAGGTTTTTATAGTCCGTAGGTCATAGGGAAATTTAAAAGGATGGTCGAACAGAAGTTAAATGTTTTATTTCAGATATACTTGATGGTCTAATAGTGATAAAACGTTTTCGTTTGTCTTTTCACGAAATCCTGGAAAAACAAACAAAAACAAAAACTACATTCCACATCATCAAACACTTCAAAGATAAAACGTTTTGCTTTATTTATCTTTTCGTTTCGATATTAACCCCTAAAATACTGTTATTTTGTGAACGTTTATCGGTTTCTTTTGTTAACAGATTCCCTATACAAGATCGTATTAAACATATATAACACATATACACAACACAAAATCAAAAAATGGACAAAATATACACACATCAATAAATTAATTAACTTTAATCCATTTTTTTTTAAACAAATAGTATTCAACAAGCTGAAGTTTAATTTTCAGTCACAATCGTAGCTTTTAGATATAGATAGTTAGCGGACATTTTGGTCAGTAATGTAAATAATAGTTGATATAGAGAATTTGGGTAGTTTCAAAAGCTACTCCGTCCTTTACAGGTATCAGTCATCAGTGATCTAACTCTACCGATACCTGAAAAATTGAGCGTTATCATTTTCTCGAAACAGATATTTATAACCAGTTATTTTGATTGTTACTATTTTAGGGTATTTATTAATGAAAAGGAGTCATGTTTAATAAAAAAATTTAAAAAATTTGCTGGTTTTTTACTTGTATCCTTACTTCTTGTTTGTTTGTTGTTTTATTTCTGATTAGTTTATCAACTGCTGTTTTTTTTTTTTTTTACATAGGATATAGTAATATATAGTATATAGCACGATCGTATTAAATAATATGAACTTTGATAGCCAAAAAGCATATAAACTTGGGCTGAATTTTCAAGGAGCGATTTTTTCCTGTTTGTTCGTTTTTTTTTTCAAAAATACCGGCACCTTGAGGTTTTATATAACCTCTGCTGTTGCGAACACTCGTAAAAAAAATTAAGGAAAATAGTAAATTCTTTGCTCACGGTATTGAAAGAAAACGATCGTATTAAAGTTGTAAAAAGTTACAAATCAAAAAAGATTCTAGTAAACAAGAAATGTTTAGAAAAAAATCGGATTAGTTGTAAATACCAGTGCAAGCTTTTAAATACGAACTTTGATAACCAAAAAATATAAAATCTTGGGCTGAATTTTCAAGTAGCAATTTTTTTCCTGTTTTTTTTCCTATTTTTCAAAAACGCCGGCATCTTGAGGGTTTATATGAAATCTGCTGTTGCGAACCCTCGTAAAAAAATATAAGAAAAATAGTAAATTCCTTGCTCATGGTATTGAAAGAAAACGATCGTATTAAATATGTAAAAAGTTACAAATCAAAAAAGATTCTAGTAAACAAGATATATTTCTTGAGCTGAATTCTCAAGGAACGATTTTTTCCTATGTCCATTGTTCCATTTAAAAATTTATAACCCCTCTGAATTGTACTCAATGTCCACGATATTACAACTTTAGAAAGATTAATGTTTCTTCTTTTAGATAATATCAAAAATATTTAGATTTGATGTCAATATAAGTGAGAAAATAAGGTTGAAATAAAACAAAACCATTTATTTTTTGTAGTTTCTCATGAGCCAAAATGTATTCAACTAGCTCTCCTGAATAACGGGATACAAATAGAAATTTAACTATTTTAAATGACAAGATATTCTTCAAGGAACATTTTTAAAGGAATTTTGACATTAAGATCAATGGTGCAAACGGTTTTTAATTTGCAGGAACCGGTCTCAAGTTATTCGCAAAAAGCCTTTTCCAAACACAGTTTTTCCGATGAAAAAAACAACGAAATTTTCTACCGAACACCAATTAATTTATTTATAATTTTAATTAATAGTAAATTCCTGTTGTGGCGTCGGTGGCCGCAACGGTTTAGGCGGTGACACGGCGCTCATCACTGTAAGGTAAAGGTCCTGGGTTCGAATCCAGCGGCCCGGTAAACCTACATACTTACAAATGGGCTTTTATTCAAAAACACCGGCACCCCGAGGTAATATAACCTTAAATAACCTCTCCTGTTGCGAACCCTCGTAAAAACAAAAAAAATGGAATACTCTAGGGTAGTGTGAATGCAATAATTTATAATTACCCCGAGGAATAGAGAGTACTCTGGGATAGTGAGAATAGAATTTATAAGCGTGAATGGCAGGATTTCTAATTAATGAGAGGAATATCGAGTAGTACACTGGGATAGGGTGAATGTCATTTATTAGCGTGAATGGCAAGATTTATCCCCAATTACCTTGAGGAATATCGAGTTATATGACCTCTGCTGTTGCGGACCCTCGTTAAAAAAAATGTAAGAAAAATAGTCAATTCCTTGCTCATGGTATTGATAGAAAAATTTCGGAATAATTTCCTCAAATAAGATCGACTGGCAGGGCGTCCTGAATGTGCCACCGAGAAATTAAGCCTGGTGCGAATTTCAATCCACGTTTACCAACTGCAGACTATTTTTTGGGGATTGTTCAAAAGCCTCAACGGTTTATAAATAAATTTTTATTTGCGTTTTGTTTGACAAACGTTAATTTCTTAAAGTTTTTAATTGTGGACCGCCATCGCGCTTTAATGGACTACATCCCGTTAATTATTTGATGGCATTGTTTATTTGCCACCAGTTAAAATGTTGAAATAAATTTGTGATTGGTTTAAGGAGTTTGACGTGATTTCGTACAACCAAAAATAAATTGGCCGCAGAAATTTTTCCTCGGATGTCTGGTGTTCCGTTCGTTCAAAAATTCATAACAGCTTCAAAACTTAACCATCAACTAGTACTAGTACTGTGATCTTGCGTATGGGTCAACACTGTAAATAAGGTTTTTAAACGCCAGTTACTGATAATGACGTTGACTTCCATCAGGAAGTCAACGTCAATATCAGCATGCCATTTCAGTTATGGATATAGGTAATGATATTAGTTCAGGCCTTGCAAAGGCCTGTATTGCCGGTCGTGTTAATGGTGAGCTTGTTGATGCGGGTGATGTGATTAATCATGATGCTCAACTAGCAATTATTACTGGTAAAGATTTTGAAGGCTTAGAGATTATTCGTCACTCATGTGGGTATTTGCTTGGGCACGCAATTAAACTTACTAGTATCCATTAGTATACCTACTAAAAATTTTATAACAGACTAAAAATAGCCATGTTTAGGTTTGTTTAATCTGGAGGACATTTTTTTTCTCGCCGATGCTATGTCAAAAACGAATGTTAGTAGCCCAAAGCTGTATGTTTCTTGTTTTGTTAATAATTTTTATTTTTTATGTAATTATAAATTAAATAAATGATGAATTTAATAAAACCTTTCAAACCTGATGATCCTAATAAGCGAAGGAAACAAGATTTTAGAATGTATGTAATACACAAACTTTATTTTTCATGTCAAAACATAAGACATAGCGTTTCATTTACCTATAAAATACGTGCATACATAATCAATTCAAAATTTAAGATGATTAAAAGAAATTTGTTAGTTTTGTTTGTTTTTTGTTAGTTTCACTCATATCAATAATATACTTTTCATAATCGTAGTGGTTTTGAAAATTGGTCCCGTGGTGCTGCTGGCTTCGTTCATGGCACTGGCAGATTTGGTCCTTAGGATACGCTTTAGAGGTTTGATGATTCTGGTCGATATCCAACCAATCCTCGTAGTTCCTCACAGTAAGGTCTTCTGGCGTCTCAATCAATCAATTGATCAATTTTCTACCAAAACATTAAAAAAAATTTAATAAAAACTAATGAATTTTTGATCTCGGTTAATTTGGTTTATATTGAAATAAGTATGTTGTCATTAATATAACGATAATAATACATGTAGTTTGAATAAAAATACGAGTGTCCGGTTCTTTTGTCTTCGACTGTACTCGATGCGACCCTACGAAAATCTGGGCAGTGGGGATCGCAGAGCGTCGGGTAGCGTCGCATGGCGTAGCATCGGGTAAGTGTTTCTGGCTTTACCCGATGCGACGCTACCCGATGCTACCCGACGCCTTGCCACATTTTGGTGGGGTGTGCACATCTATGCGACATTCTTAATGCACTATTTTGAGCAAAACCATGTAATAAATTGTTTGTTAAATTTTATGAGCACAACCATCTAATAAATTGTTTGTTAAACTTAATTGTTTTAAATAAAGTTACTCCTAACCGTCATAATTAAACAATGTTTAATTTGGTTTACATTAAAATGACATGTAATTAATATAACGACAAAATTACATGTACTTAGTTTGAAATAAACTACAAACAATATAAGTGTCCTGTTCTGATGCTACCCGACATTACAAAATGGTGTAATTTTACGAGCAAAACTATGAAATAAATTGTTAATTAAATTTTATGAGCAAAACCGTGTAATAAATTGTTCCAATTTTAGTATATGTACCGCCGAAGCGAGTACAATAAATTGTTAGTTAAATTCATTATATCAAAAAATCGTATTCCGGTGTTTTGATTAATTTTCTACCAAACCATTAAAATTAATTTTTTAAATAAAAACTAATTAATTTTTAATCACAGTTAATTTGGTTAATATTAAAATAAGTATGTTGTAATTAATATAACGACAATAATACATGTAGTTTGAATAAAAATATGAGTGTCCGGTTCTGTTGTCTTTGACTGTACTCGATGCTTCTCGACGAAAATCTGGGCAGTGGGGATCGCAGAGCGTCGGGTAGTTAGCGTGGCATAGCATCGAGTAAGTGTGTTTCTGGATTAAGTGTGATCTTCATAGGCTTTATACGCGACTGAACCTTATATCCTTGAGTCTTATAAGCGACGTCCACTGTATTTCAATGCATATGAACCTCATACTACAGGTTGAATTTAATTTTGTTCTCTACTATATAATTTTTACATTTGTGCGTTTTTCAAAAACCCCCGAGCCATTAAAATTTTAATTTTTGCCGTTTCTCTTGTTATCAAAAACTTAGTGATTTAAAAAAAAACAGTCGGAACTGTTTGAATAGCAAAATATTTGAGAAAAAAGACAATAGTGTTTGGTTATCACAAACAGACATTTGTGCCCGATCAGCCAGGGGAATTATTTTCTTCAGATTTCCATTGTTCCATTTAAAAATTCATAATTCTACTGGATTTTATCCACATTCAAGGGTATTACAAACTTTGGAAAGCTGAATATTTCTTGTTTTAACCTACACTAATAATATTTAGACTTTATCCCTACATAATTGAGAGAAAAAAGATTGAAATCAACAAAAACTTCACAAACATTTATTATTATTAAATCTCCGGTTCTGATGTGTTTACATTAATCCAGGTTTATGGCATTACGAATTTTTAATAAAGTTCTAAACCCTTGTAAGTTTCATGTGGATCAATGGAGTTACTTCAATGTTATCACTAAATCCATTATATTGGGTTGTCCGGAAAATAATGCAGGATTTTAAGTTTTCATTAAAAAAAATCTATATAAAATATTCTGTTTACGTTTACAGGATTACTCATTNATTATTTTGATTAAAGAACATTGCTTTAAAGTAACTAGTTTCTTTTTTTTTGTTTAATACCAAAATCCTGCATTATTTTCCGGACAACCCAATATTTAGTGGACTATTGACCAATTTACTTCTTTCAATTAAATATTCTTTTTCATCTCAACCAAGACCTTACATAGAAATTGAAAATGAAAAAGTTAGTGACATGAGCAGGATTCGAACCCACGATCTTCGGCTTGATACGCCGCTGCTCTACCACTTGAGCTATCTTGACTTCGATCTACTCAGACACCAACTCCCCATCTCAACCTACAACCTTTGGAATTTTCCCTCCTATTTGCCATCAAATGTCGTGTAATAAGAAATCCCTCTCCATAGACCACTAAATATAATGGATTTAATAAGTAAAACGAAGTATAACTTTACTAACACTTCATATGTCGCCGAGAATCGAGTCCTAATTACACGACATTTGAAAAATGGCAAAAATGAGGGAAAATTCGAAAGGTGGGTTTCAGATGGAGAGTTGGTGTCCGAGAGGATCGAAGTAAAGATAGGTCAAGTGGTTAGAGCAGCAGATTATTGAGCCGAAGGCCGTGGGTTCGAATCCCGCTCGTGACACTGACTTTTTATCTCAACCAGAAACCTTACATAAAAACGAATAATTAATTGAAAGAAGTAACTTGGTCAATATACCACTAAATATAATGGGGTTACTAATTTCGTACAGGTTAAAATTTCGACGTAGGATAGTGGGTTAAAATATTATTTTAGAAAACACAGTTGATATTGGTTTATGCATCCTAAAATACTCATGAATACAAAATTTTAATAAGTTGAAAAAAATTCTCCTCGATTTTCATTGGAAGTCTTCGATTTTTTTAGGGGGAAATCACAAAAATAGCTATAAATTTGAAACAACTCTACCGCAGGAAACTTTACAACTGTTTAGATCAGTATAAACAGCTTTGGTTTATTACAAATAAATCATAAATTGAGATATCAAATATAAAATTTGAGGGTTTTTGTTCAGTTCAGCGTTATTTTTTTGATTTTTATTAGCATAATATCTAAATTTTGTTGACATAGGGCCATAGAAAAAACATCTAGCTTGTCAACTACTAAACTATTGTACAAAACACTAATCATACCGATTTCTATTTTCGGAATCAAGCAGAGAGGAAGGAGGTATGTAGAGGGTGAATAAATTTATTAGCGTGAAAAGTTCGGCCAAAATCTCAACGAGGCTGTTTAGTTAGTTGGATTCGTTGTGTGCTTGGCGATGGAGGAACATCGATCTCCAGTGATGAATGATATGGCACAACTTCCGTGCAAAATTAAATGACCTTTTTATAAGGTCAATCTTTGTAAAAATTAGAGTAAAACTGTACGGGGACAAAATTACACGGGGTATTCATTAATGCTCAGATTCATGAAAGATTTCCCCGTCTGACATTCAAGAACAAAACAAGTTCAAATCGGTGAGGTTTCGCCGCGGCAAAAAGGTCAAGGGAGAAAAAGGAAAAAATGCATTGTTGAAAACTTCGTGTTGACTGAACATAGATAAATAATCTGGGCACACGGAAGTCAAACATTGTTATGGAAATTTTGTGTAAAAAATATATTCAATTTTGATTCGATCCAATTAAAAACCATTCGTTCTGCTTTGAGAATACTTTTTTTAAATTTATTATTTATGCATTGTTATGCAGGTTCCTGCCAGATCTTTGTATTTAACATTCCTCATAAAGCCCAATTGTACATATTTTTTGTAAAAAACAAATATATAATTTAACTTCTAGACAAATATCCTTGTTCAAATAATACGTCCATTAATAATTATGTAATGTAACCAGTTAACCTCGTTAATTAAGGTAGAGTGATTTGAAATTTCCTTCTGTCTGTGGGTTGATATAATAAAGACTATTTATTTAAGCATGTACGTCTGTTTGATGGTTTAACACACATTTTTTAAAATAATTTTGTAAATCCCTTAAAAATATGCTAAAATTTATGGTTTAGACACTAACAAACAAAATATTCTAACAGAAGTTTAAATAAGAGAATTTAATTGAAAATTTTGAAGCAAACTAGTATAAACGGAAACTTAATCGTTATTGTTTCAAATTGGTCTGATGTAAGAGTCAAGAAATACCGTGGTAGAACGCCACGAACCTTGGGAGTATGTTACATATCACGGGATATCGGAGATATGATTCATATGTATTTAAATACAGTCGCCTCTAAAGCCTATAAAGATCACACTTACCCGACGCAAATCCAAAGTCCATTTTTCCATAAGATTGTGTTACTCCGTGCACTTTTGCCCGATACTATGCAACGCTACCCTACTCTACAGTCTGCGATCCCCACTGTCCAGATTTTCGTCGAGAAGCATCGAGTACAGTCGAAGACAAAAGAACAGGACACTCGTATTTTTATTCAAACTACATGTATTATTATCGTTATATTAATTACAACATACATATTTCAATATAAACTAAATTAACCGAGATCAAAAATTCATTAGTTTTTATTAAATTTTTTTAAAATGTTTTGGTAGAAAATTGATCAATTGATTGATTCAGACGCCAGAAGGCCTTACTGTGAGGGCCTACGAGGATATCGACCAGAATCTTCAAACCTCTAAAGCGTATCCTAAGGACCAAATCTGCCAGTCCGTCATGAACGAAGCCAGCAGCAGCACATCGGATGCTAGGAACGATGACGATGTAGACGTGGAGGAGACCGATGATGTCCGAGTTCCACCTTCAAACTCAGAGGTTCTAAGGGCTCAAGGAGTGTTGAGGAGAGCTGTCCAGCACCACGGGACCAATTTTCAGAAGCACTACGATTATGAAAAGTATATTATTGATATGAGTGGAAACTAACAAAAACAAACAAAACTAACAAATTTGTTGTATATCTTGTATCCAGCAGGTCGATAATCTATTTTCATCGTAACAAATTTCTTTAAATCATCTTAAATTTTGAATTGATTATGTATGCACGTATTTTAGAGGTGGATGAAACGCTATGTCTTATGTTTTGACATGAAAAATAAAGTTTGTGTATTACATACATTCTAAAATCTTGTTTCCTTCGCTTATAAGGTTCATCAAGTTTGAAAGGTTTTTATTAAATTCATCATTTATCTTATTTATAATTACATAAAAAATAAAAATTATTAGGCTATAGCTTTGGGCTACTAACATTCGTTTTTTTATGACATAACATCGGCGAGAAAAACAATGCTCTCCAGATTAAAGAAACCTAAAAATGGCTATTTTTAGTCTGTTATAAAATTTTTAGTAGGTAGACTAATGGATACTAGTAAGTAAGTTTAATTGCGTGCCCAAGCAAATACCCACATGAGTGACGAATAATCTCTAAGCCTTCAGTAATAATTGCTAGTTGAGCATCATGATTAATCACATCACCCGCATCAACAAATTAACTGTGATTAAAAATTAATTACGTTTTATTTAAAAAATTAATTTTAATGGTTTGGTAGAAAATTAATCAAAACACCGGAATACGGTTTTTTGATATAATGAATTTAACTAACAATTTATTGGCGTAATATACTAAAATTGGAACAATTTATTACACGGTTTTGCTCATAAAATTTAATTAACAATTTATTTCATAGTTTTGCTCGTAAAATTACACCATTTTGTAATGTCGGGTAGCATCAGAACAGGACACTCATATTTTTTGTAGTTTATTTCAAACTAAGTACATGTAATTTTGTCGTTATATTAATTACAACATGTTATTTTAATGTAAACCAAATTAAACGAGATCAAAAATGCATAAGTTTTTATAAACATTGTTTAATTATGATGGTTAGGAGTAACTTTATTTAAAACAATTAAGTTTAACAAACAATTTATTAGATGGTTGTGCTCATAAAATTTAACTAACAATTTATTACAAGGTTTTGCTCAAAATAGTGCATTAAGAACAAAAGATGCGTTGCGATTGTGATAGTGATTATTGTGATAAACGCTGTGGACTGTACGCGACGTGTGCTTACGTCGGATAGATGTGCACACCCCACCAAAACATGGCAAGGCGTCGGGTAGCGTCGCATGGCGAAGCATCGGATAAGTGTGTTCCTGGCTTTAGCCTATTTTGCTCTATGGAAATCTTCCTCTCACAATTAATGACCAGTTATGCTTCTTGTCTTATATTTCCTCCACTTGTTTTATTAACTTTTTATTAGGTTTAGTGGTCCGCTTGACCAAATGAATTCTTTTCAATTAATTAAGGTTCTGGTTGAGATAAAAAAGTCAGTGTCACGAGCGGGATTCGAACCCACGACCTTCGGCTTGATACGCCGCTACTCTACCACTTGAGCTATCGTGACTTCGATCCTCACGGACACTAACTTCCCATCTCAACCCCTCCTTTTGAATTTTCCCTACTTTTTGCCATGTTTTATTAACATTCGTCCAACTGTAAATGATTTTTTTTCAAATTAGGATTTTGAGATATTCTTCTTGCTAACACTTACGATCATGGTTATCAGATATTTATACGAATGTGTTGTGATTAGTGACCGTTAGTCGATAATTATTCAGATATCGTGAGATGCGTGTGATGTAGGTTTCAGAAAAACATTTTCTTTATCGTGCCAACGTTTCGATCTTATTGAAATCATCTTCAGGGCCTGGGATTTACAAACATTGTTTAAATTTAACAAATACATGTAGGATGTGGAAAAAAGTGAATTTATACAATGCAAAAATATATATTTTATATTCAACCGAATTGTTTCTACTCACTCAAAGTGTTTGTTTTCTGCGTACGTAAATATATTTTTTTGATGTAAACTACAAATTATTTTATTTTTATATCTGACAATATAAAAAAAAGTTATTGACTATATACACATATGAAGCAGTTGGCAACAAAAATTATTTGTTAAAATGTTTTAATTCGGACCGATTTTTTGCTGTCAAAGAGGTGGATTTTTATATCTTATAATCCTGTTATGATTGGGGGTTGTATAGAGGTGTTTTATTTCGAATCGAACTGCTTTGAGTTGAAAATTGCCGAGTTGTAAAAAAAGTCTTTCTGATTAGTGACATGGAAATAATGCCCATCAGATATCACATGATCACGGATGGTTGGACCTAATAGGCTGGTTTACCCTGTACAGGGCTCCAGGCTTTCCTTTGTATAGTGACCCGTGATAACACTTCCACGTTGAGAGGGTTGGTTCTTCTTCCAAGACATTTCAATCGGTGGTGATTGCTTCTTACCACACAAATATCTTCCCTTTTAATAATAATAAATAATACAGATGGCCAAACCTTGTTGACAATTACACAGTAAAAATATCAAAACCAGAATCTTGTTTATAAATTATATCCAATTATTCAAGACGATATTTAAACGAACCAATCAATAAATCAACTGCGTGTTTTTCTTCTCTGGTGTGAATACCGTTAATAACATCGATGCAAGTTTAAACAAGTTGAAATGTTAGAAACCGATTTTGTAAAAATTTGCGACTTACATAAAGTTTTTAACATGTTACAATTAATTAAGGTTTTTAGTTGAGATAAAAAAGTCAATGGCACGAGCGGGATTCGAACCCACGATCTTCGGCTTGATACGCCGCTGCTCTACCACTTGAGCTATCGTGACCTCGATCCACTCGGACACGAACTTCCCATCTGAACCGCACCTTTTGAATTTTCCCTCCTTTTTGCCAAAATTCAAAAGGTGCTCTACGATAGCTCAGGTGGTAGAGCAGCGGCGTATCAAGCCGAAGGTCGTGGGTTCGAATCCCGCTCGTGCCACTGACTTTTTTATCTCAACTAAAAACCTTAATTAATTGTAATATATTAATTGGTCAAGCGAACCACGAAATCAGTGAATTTTTAAACATGGTTTCTACATTTGTTGTCCATGTATTTCATAGTTTATATATATCATTCAATTTGTTTGTTGTTTTTTTTTTCCCGTAGGATCAGAAAATAATATTTTAAGTGAAATTGTGGAATTCGTTTTAAGCACCCATTAAAGTTTTTAAATACAAATATGTATAACAAACAAAAAATGGACTTTTTGGACTTGATTAACCAGGGGGAGTTTGTCTCAAGTTCGTCGTTCCACTTAAAAATTCTTAGCTCACCTGCACTTCATCCAAATTCGACAGTAGTACAATCATTGGAATGCTGAATATTTCGGTGTGCACCCCGTTACCCACCCCTTCAGAAGGGGCCTGTTGTGTCCGTTTGATTTGTCTGGGGATTTGCGGGCCTCTACACCGAACCTCACAGTCTTACAGCCAACTGTGCGCGGAGGTGAGTCCTAACTTGAGAATCTAAACGTGTGATAAGGCCTATGTGAAAGGTGCACACGCTAAAGAACCTCAATGTTATAGACATTGCGACCCCCAATGAGAAACATAAATTTGCGAAGGATTTTGAATTGGTGGGATTGAATTTGGAGATTGGAACGCTTGACTGTCCCGTATAGTTCAAGTCCGTAAGTCCAAGCTGGAACGATTAGGGTAGTGTATAATAGTTTTTTGTTAAGTAACGCCAGTTTAGATATTTTGTCAAGTGGCCTCTTCAGCAATTTAAATCTACAGTTACATTCAATTCGTTCTAGTCGGGTGAGTGGATTCTACGTAAGTCTTTTGTCCAAGTTATCATATACTACTCGCTGGAGGAATTTGGGTGCCGTTTAAACAGACCGGTGGGAGAGTTTTACGATTAAGATTGAAACCATGTTTTTTCATTGTTTACCTTGATTCTCCACTCGCCTAGGATTGGAGGTTGCGGATAGAAGTAATAAGATTGATATTTTGCGAGAGGATTGTCGTGTCATATGTGAAGGTTAAGGCGTCGGAATGGAACGAGATCAGCTATAAAGAAGGAGTAAAGCAAGGGAGCAAGTGTGCTTCCCTGAGGGACGCCGGCTAAAATGGGAAAAATACAAGAGCTTTGTTTACTTGGAAGTACGCCACGTACAGTCACACAGCTTGTATCACAAATCACTATCACAATCGCAACGCCTCTTTTATTAAGAACACTTAATGCACTATTTTGAGCAAAACCTGATAATAAATTGTTAATTAAATTTTATGAGTACAACCATGTAATAAATTGTTAGTTAAATTTAATTGTTTTAAATAAAGTTATTCTGGTGTTTTGATAAATTTTCTGCCTAACCATTATAATTAAATAATTTTTATAAAAACTCATGAATTTTTGATCTCGTTTAATTGGGTTTGTATTAAAATAAGAATGTTGAACAAAATCATGAAATAAATTGATAGTTAAATTTTATGAGCACAACCATGTAATAAATTGTTTGTTAAATTCATTATATCAAAAAATGTTATTCCGGTGTTTTGATCAATTTTCTACCAAACCATCATAATTAAATAATTTTTATAAAAACTCATTAATTTTTGTTCTCGTTTAATTTGGTTTGTATTAAAATAAGAATGTTGTAATTAACATAACAACAAAATTACATATACAAAGTTTAAAATAATCTACAAAAAAAGAGTGTTTCTTTCTGACGCTTGTCGACGAAAATGGTGTAATTTTATGGGCAAAACCATGAAATAAATTGTAAGTCAATTTTATAAGTAAAACCGTGTAATAAATTGTTAGTTAAATTCATTATATCATCCGGTGTTTTGTTCAATTTTCTACCAAACCATTAAAATTAAAAAATTTTAACTAAAAACTAATTTAATGGTTTATGTAAAAATAAGTTTTTTGTAATTAATATAAGGTCAATAATGCACGTAGTTTGCATAAAAATATGAGTGTCCGGTTCTTTTGTCTTCGGCTGTACTCGATGCTACCCGACGAAAATCTGAACATTGGGGATCGCAGAACGTAGAGTAAGGGTAGCGTAGCGTGGCATCGAAAAATGGATTTTGCATTTGAGTCGGGGAGCGTTACATGGCGTTGCATCGGGTAAGTGTGTTCCCGGCTTAAGGAATGTCAATGAGAGGACACCTTTTAGCTAGACACAACCAAAGCCCGGGGATATGTCAAGGAAAACACCACGACTGTATTGTTTAAGGTCGAGGGAGGTGGCAACGGTGACGACATCTCGGTGAGCTTGCTTAATTAATTACAAATTGATTCAAACACCCAAATTAAATTAATTCCAAATAAAGTAAAATAACGTTATAAAATGGCACTGCCAATGTACTATAATATGTATTAAATATTCAATAAATTAAATAAATCAATTGCAACTGTGTTGTCTACAGAAAATAGAAAATAAGTTGTTGACTTGCTAGGATGAAAATTCATATCATTCAAACGATATTAATTTATTGATTTTTACACCATTCTTATTATAATAAAAAAATTACATTTTAATATGCATACGGTTTTTTTTTTTTTTCAATTTATGTCAAAACCTGTGAGTAAGAACTATCTATTACGTCCTAAAAAGCAATTGATATTGTGCTTCTTCTTATTAAAACATTGTCAATTATATGGAAATCGTGTAAATCGCCAACAGAAACCCGATATTTTTCCATATGCGCTCTTTTTTTGTAGGCAGATGCATTTGGCCCAAAACCCGTGGGGCGTCGGGTTCACTACTGCAATATTTATGAGAGCTACAGTCGTACAACATTCCTATACAAGGCCCTTCGTTCATTCTAATTAGTATAAATTGATTAATGTATTGGGCTTGGGCTGTTTCATAAATTCAGCCAATTTTTTTCCCCCCAGTGCAACAAGAATGATTTGTCGGTACATGGTTTGGACGGATTTAGAAAAGAGACGTTTGACCTTTTAATAAACTAGAATAAAGATGAAAAAATACGTCCTGAACGTTTGATTGTGTGTGGTGTTTAGTGACCGTTAGTTAATGATCGTTTGGAGATCGTGAGATGAGGTCTGGTGTGACGGTTTAGAAAAATATTTTCTTTATCGTGCTACGTTTCGAGCTTTATTGAGATCATCTTCAGAGCTTGCGAATAATAAACATTGTTTAAATTATACAAATACATGCAGGATCTGAAAAAAGTGAATTTATACAATGATAGAAATGTTATACTCAATCAAACTATTTGTACTCACTCAAAGTGTTTGTTTTTGTGTAGATGTGACATTCATTCTTTGTTGTCGTGTTGAGAGTGGCAGTGAGATTTTGCTGTTTTATGTTTATATATGTTGTATTTTAAAGGGTGGGGAAGGAAGTCGGGATAGAAAGACATTTTTATATGAGGAGTCGGCTTGTTTGAATTTTCAATATCGATAACATATTACATATATCATCATAATATCACACAAAACAGGTAATACAACATATAAAACAATCATCACATTCCACACATGAAACATTTCTACATAGTCTAATTCTTCAACAATTTGCCTTTCCTTTCCCTAATTATCCCCGTTTATATAATCCTGAAAGGATAATCAGGCCGAATCATTACCCATGTTTTTTTCCCATTGTCGACTCCTTTCACCTCATAGAAGCCGACTCCTCATATAAAAATGTCTTTCTATCCCGACTTCCTTCCCCACCCCTTCAAAATGGTGGGTAGCCAGTGCTGTAGAATTTTTTGGGGTTTTTTTTTGCAATCATAGATATGTTGTTTTATCCTGTTATCCAGATATTGGGATGTATGTTGTAATTATTGGGTGTCGTGTTGAGAATGTCGATGAGATATATAAACATACGTATATAAACATAAAACATCAATATCTCACTGGCACTCTCAACACGTCACATCGTAATGACACATCTACCGCATCTCACGATCTCCAAATAATCGTTTGATTTATCGTTCGATTTTGTCGAAAATTAAATTTTCTATGTGTTTTACGATTTCAAACCTAAATTGAGCCGTTTTAGAACAGTGTAAGATCCGTTAGGATGACATTTGGCTAAAATATTTCTTTCTCCATTGATCCACAAGAAACTTACAAGAGTTTAGAACTTTATTAACAATTCGTAATGCCATAAACCTGGATTAATGTAAACACATCAGAACCGGAGATTTAAAAACTGTTTGTGAAGTTTTTGTTGATTTCATTCTTCTTTCTCTCAATTATATAGGGATAAAGTCGTAAGTAAATATTATTAGTGTATGTTAAAACAAGAAATATTCAGCTTTCCAAAGTTTGTAATACGCTTAAATGTGGATAAAATCCAGTAGAGTTACGAATTTTTAAATGGAACAATGGAAATCTGAAGAAAATAATTCCCCTGGCTGATCGGGCACAAATGTCTGTTTGTGATAACCAAACACTATTGTCTTTCTTCTCAAATATTTCGCCATTCAAATAGTTCCGATTTTTTTTTAAATCACAAAGCTTGTGATAACAAGAGAAACGACAAAAATTAAAATTTTACATGGCTCGCGGTTTTCGAAAAACGCACAAATGTAAAAAATATATAGTAGAGACAAAAATTAAATTCAATCTGTAGTATGAGGTTCAGATGTATTGAATACAGTCGCCTCTAAAGCCTATAAAGATCACACTTACCCGATGCAACGCCATGCGACGCTACCCGACGCAAATCCAAAGTACATTTTTCCCTAAGATTGTGTTACCCCGTGCACTTCTGCCCGATGCTATGCAACGCTACCCTACTCTACCCTCTGCGATCCCCACTGTCCAGATTTTCGTCGAGAAGCATCGAGTACAGTCAAAGACAACAGAACCGGACACTCATATTTTTATTCAAACTACATTTATTATTGTCGTTATATTAATTATAACATACTTATTTTAATATAAGCCAAATTAACCGAGATCAAAAATTCATTAGTTTTTATTTTAAAAAATTAATTTTAATGGTTTGGTAGAAAATTGATCAAAACACCGGAATACCATTTTTTGATATAATGAATTTAACTACTAACTTTTACTAACAATTTATTACACGGTTTTGCTCATAAAATTTAAGTCACTATTTATTTCATGGTTTTGCTTATAAAATTGCGCCGTTTTTTGCCGCCGCGTCGAGTAGCGTCAGAACAGGACACTCATATTTTTGTAGTTTATTTCAAACTGTGTATATGAAATTTTGTCGTTATATTAATTACAACTTTCTTATTTTAAAGAAAACCAAATTAAACGAGATCAAAAATTCATGAGTTTTTATAAAAATTATTTAATTATGATGGTTTGGTAGAAAATTGATCAAAACACCGGAATAACATTTTTTGATATAATTAATTTAACAAACAATTTATTACATGGTTGTGCTCATAAAATTTAACTATCAATTTATTTCATGATTTTGTTCATAAAATTACGCCATTTTCGTCGAGTAGCTTCAGAACAGGACACCCATATTTTTTGTAGTTTATTTCAAACTATGTGTATTTAATTTTGTCGTTATATTAATTACAACATTCTTATTTTAATACAAACCAAATTAAACGAGATCAAAAATTCATGAGTTTTTATAAAAATTATTTAATTATAATGGTTAGGCAGAAAGTTAATTATGATGGTTAGGAAGAGAATGTATCAAAACACAGGAATAACTTTATTTAAAACAATTAAGTTTAACAAACGATTTATTACATAGTTGTACTCATAAAATTTAACTAACAATTTATTACATGGATTTGCTCAAAATAATGCATTAAGAACAAAAGAGGCGTTGCGATTGTGATAGTGATTATTGTGACACACGCTGTGTGATTGTACGTGGTGTAAATAATTATAACAAACTTATTTTAATATCAACCAAATTAACGGAGATCAAAAATTCGTTATTTTTTATTTTAAATTTTTTTTAATGGTTTGGTAGAAAATTGATCAAAACATAGGAATACCATTTTTTGATATAATGAATTTAACAAACGATTTATTACACGGTTTTGCTCATAAAATTTAACTAACAATTTATTTCATTGCTTTGCTCATAATATTACACCATTTTCGTCGAGTAGCGTCAGAACAGAACACTCATTTTTTTTTTGTATTTTATTGCAAATTAAGTACATGTAATTTTGTCGTTATATTAATTACAACATGTTATTTTAATGTGATGACCAAATTAAACGAGATCAAAAATTCATGAGTTTTTATAAAAATTAATTATGATGGTTAGGAAGAAAATTTATCAGAACACCGGAATAACTTTATTTAAAACAATTAAGTTTAATAAACAATTTGTTACATGGTTTTGCTCAAAATAGTGCATTAAGAACAAAAGAGGCGTTGCGATTGTGATACTGATTTGTGATACACGCAGTTTGACTGTACTTGGCGTGCGCTTGGCGTCGCATAGATGTGCACACCCTACCAAAACGTGACAAGGCGTCGGGTAGCATCGCGTAGCGTAGCATAGCGTTGCATCGGGTGTGTTCCCCGCTTTACGGAGCTTTAGGTCCTTATAATCTCTACGTAATGGCACAAATGGTGTCCGTGCTTAAATCAAAAGCGGAGATTGAAAAAAATAAAATAAAAGGTTTGAAGGGTTTGAAGGGTTACAATAATATAAAATCTAAATTTAATTAATATAGCCAAAAACAGGAATATTCAGCTTTCCGAAGATTATATAATGTAGAATTTGGATGGAATCCAATGAGAGGAATTTTTACGTGGAACGACTGACACATATGAAAAAAATCCCCTACTCGAAAAATTTATATTTTTTGTTTGCTAGAAAATTTGTATTTAAGATCTTTAAAAAGGGCTTAAAATGAATCGGAATTGTTTTCGTCTCCGTACATAAACCATAACCTGAGATAAACACAATAATACTTTTGAAGTTTTTTTATATTTTTGTTTTCATCCTTATTTTTCTCACTTATAACAACATAATCTAAACCGTCTCGAGTTGATAGACTGCTAAAGGAAAAATTCTTTTTTTTTAATTGTTATAATAGCATTAAATCTACATAAAATCCAGAAGAGTTTTGAATTTTTATGTGGAACACTGGACATCTGAGAAAAGAAAACCATTTTCATTAACCAAAACAAAAAAAAAATATTTTATTGCTTAGTTTGGTGGAAGAATCTTTCGGACTTTTCCAAGCACCTAATCTGACAATACAATCTTATGTGCAATTCGTATTACAAATGTTGTAATATCATAAAATTCAAACCTTTTTTTACTTACTCTCTCTCTCTCTTTCTCTCTCCCTATCTATCTATCTATCTAGCTCTATCTCTATCTCTTTCTTTCTTTCCCTATATCTTATTCTTTTTTTGTAATTTATTTTCGTGTATTCTTTTTCTCTCTATATTTCTGTATCTTTATTTCACTGATTTCCGTCCTCCCTCTCTCATACACACTTTCTCTTCTTTCTATCACTCACCCCTCTCTTTATATCTATCTCTATCTCTGTCTGTGTGTGTCTGATTTTATTTCTCTCTCTCTCTCTCTCTCTCTCTCTCTCTCTCTCTCTCCCTCCCACCGAAGAAGCGAAAGGAAACGACTGCAATATGTTAGAACTTTTTTCATTTATTATTAAATTCAGTTGGAGAGATTTGCATAATCTTATTTCCTCTGATTAATGTTGCACAATTTTTCCATTTGCCACTTCCTCAGCTTAAATCTAAAGGTGAAAATGTTTTAACGGCGGATTACACCCGTCTGCGTCTATTAATAATTACACCACCAGAAAGTTATCGATTTTTTTTAATGGTTCAAACCGGGATGTGTAAAGACTTCAAGCATTTTACAACAGTAGGATTTTTTTCAAATGAATATCCGTTGTGTGAATTAAATGTAAAAAAAAATAAATAAATAAATAATCGGCGGTCTATTATACCCTAAATTTTGTGCCGTCATTAATAAATAATTTAAATATACTTTTGAATTGTAACTTTTTCTATATGTTTGTATAATATGATCTCATGAGATAGAGTGAACCGGCCCTGATATGATAGGACCGAATCACGCGAGCGTAGACGGACCCCACTAAGTGACCCTATGAGGTCAATCTTTCATTGTGCAAAATCCCAAAATCTGATACAGACGAGAAATTACAGAGAGGGGAAGAATTTTGACTTTTAAGTGTCGAGAAACGTACGGAAACTCTGAAAGTTCTGAAAAGGGAAATATCAATCAAAAGACTTTCCATGTATGAATATTTAGGTCATCTACAAATAAGAGAAGTGAGACCTTAAAGTGAGAGTTCGATATCATTAATAGAAAAAATAAAAAAAATGGTCCTAAACGAGATCCTTGCAGAACTCCCTAGTCACCAAAATTTTCTCTATTTGAGATCTACCATAAGATGTTCAACCGTTTTTGTAGTTTACGATGAGCACCATACGATTCAAATTTGGCTGACTAGAGACTATCAACGCCTTGGAAATGAATAGATGCAATTGAGGTCCTTAGCTTTTTTTTTTTTTTTTGCTTTGCCTTAAGACATACAGCAATCGTTTGAGTAAAAATATTAACCTTATAACTTATAAACGCAATTCAGAAATATCACAGATAAATTGCTTGAATATTGAATAAATATTCATATCAAATAAATATATAAACAAATAAACTTTTTTTATTATTAGTAGTAGTAACATCGCAGTCCTGGAAGAATGCATAAATCAATTTGTAGGCCTCGACCCTTTCTGACACAAGTAAACTCTCCCAGCTGAGAGGTTTGGTAACCTATCAGCCAAATTTGAATCGTATGGTGCTCAACGTAAACTACAAAACAGTTGAACATCTTATGGTAGATCTCAAATAGAGAAAATTTTGGTGACTAGGGAGTTCTGCAAGGATCTCGTTTAGGACCATTTTTTTTATTTTTTCTATTAATGATATCGAACTCTCACTTTAAGGTCTCACTTCTCTTATTTGTAGATGACCTAAATATTCATACATGGAAAGTCTTTTGATTGATATTTCCCTTTTCAGAACTTTCAGAGTTTCCGTACGTTTCTCGACACTTAAAAGTCAAAATTCTTCCCCTCTCTGTAATTTCTCGTCTGTATCAGATTTTGGGATTTTGCACAATGAAAGATTGACCTCATAGGGTCACTTAGTGGGGTCCGTCTACGCTCGCGTGATTCGGTCCTATCATATCAGGGCCGGTTCACTCTATCTCATGAGATCATATTATACAAACATAAAGAAAAAGTTACAATTCAAAAGTATATTGCAGCCCCAGCTCTCGCTTCGACACATATCCATCTTCGAACCTCTAAACCAGGCTGAGGGTTCTTTTGTGTAGCACCTCTGGAATTTGTATTTTTTGGATCCATTCTGAGATGGAGGGTTCTATGTTTGTTTTTGTCATCCAAAGAATAAGTTCAGGACCTTATGGACTTGCAGATCTTCCCATGGCCGGTATGTCTGTCTTTTCATAATCTAAAATTCCTTTGTATCTTGTTACGCGAAATATCATCAGGTTGTTGCGATTCCCCAGGTTTTGGAGATTTTTAATGCATTCAGTGATTGTTAAAGTGATTTTTTTTTTTTTTTACGTGCTTAGATATATAATTTTATGAGGATTATTTTGTCAGTGTAATCAATTTTAAGGTTTTTGTAAAGCATGTAGTTCAGGTTTAAAGACCGAAGTGTACTATTTTCCTAATGAGTTGAATTACTCATATTTTGGGCTTGTACAGAAAATTCTTGGTCTAGTTCCTTCATATGCTTTGTAGCCATGTGTATACATATAATTGTATTTTATTTGAGAAATATTGTAAAATTGTATTTATTTTTGAGATGTTGTAACCTACATGTATACATCAAACTAATTAATCAGCCATTTAGATAAGAAATTAGTTGTTTATATGAAATTTGAAGCAAAAATAAGAAGAAAATTTAAAGTTAAGGATTAATTCTAAATCAGGACACACGGTCATAAACAGGACTGAAAATTATTTGGGCTGAATCTTTAACTTTCTCTGTAGTCCATTTAAGTCCTTGCATTGACTTGAAATGCTTCCAGGTTTCCAGCTTACTTATTTTCTTTTGATGTTTGTTGTTCATTTTTGTAATTCCAATGAGAACTAGCAGTCTTTCGGTCTGCCTATCCTTGCTGGGTTGATCTGTCAGAACGAGTATCTATTTATTTCTTTGAAATAATCTTTTAGAAATTTGAACAAAAAAATCCTAAGACATTCTAGTGCTTTGTGAGGAAAGCTGAAGCTTTAGAATTAATCTGTAGCAATGTCAATAAGTCAATATTACAGTATTACTGACCAGTACCACATCAGAAAAGGTTTAAAAAAATCATACATCGCTTATGTAACCGCTATTAAGAATAAAATATTGTGTATGTGCATATCATGAATGTTCCAAAATTGATTGTTTCCATTTTTTTAAAGAAATAAAAATGACAGTTAAATTATATTGAAAAGATCAAGAAGGCAAATTAAAAAAAAAAAAAAAATGAAAAACACTCAGTTCAAGCTTTTGAGGAATATATCCTCTTCATCAGAACATTAAAACTTTTCTAATGATTTACACAATTAACAAATATAAATATTTATTATTTGAAATTGTGGCTTATTATAGAAATTATTGCAATCGTAATGTAGAATAGGCGGGTGATTAATCAACCCTATAAAGCACAGAGAATTGTTTTATGGTTGAAATCATAATTTCAAATAGTCTATATAGTTGTTTATATTTTTTAACTGTTTGATTCATTATAAAATAGTTTTAAAGTTCTGATGAATGGGTTCTTTGAAAGCTCGGCAAAGGAACTGTTGTTAGTGTTTCTTTGTTTCAGATTCACCTTACCTTGATCTTTTATGTACAATTATATCATTCAGTCTAATCTCATATCAAGATGGTGACAAATTGAAAGATATTTTTCGATTATACTGAGTAAAGCAATTTCAACGATAACAGATAGAAGTTCAATTATATTAAGCCCAAGATTTTTAAATTGTTATGAGTGTTCTTATGTGTATTATAGCTTGTTCAACGTGGAAAATTAAATTTGTTCCTGCTTCTGCATAAGTTTATGTTAATAAAATATACGTAATTTTAAAAAAAATATAGATGAAATTTGTTTTAAGTGGCCTAAAAGAAATGTGTCCATCAAAAAAGGATTGTGCTCCTTCTCATGTACGTTATAATTGTAAGCTATAACTCACTATCTACCTTCAGATAAGTTATTAGCATTGATAGCAGTTCAACCGTTCTATTTGCTGTAGCTTATCTTGAATCATAAGTAGAAACATTTTCCTTTTTAGGCCTTCACAGTTACAGATAATATATACTGTGGCTTCTTTTTCTTGGAAGAAACTAGTCAGGCTGTTTTCTGAGCTGACAGACCTGCAATTATTATGAGTTTTGTTCAGCTTTTATGCAGCCTCACGTAATGTTTGATTGGAGCAAAACTCACTTCTTTCCAATTTTATTTAGCTTCCGAAAAATAAAGTTAGTTCCACAACAGTTTTGTACCTACAATGTATTATCACAAAACAAAACTATGAAACTCATAAAACATAATCCTACAATTCATGTTGAGAAATGTGTTTAAATACTTCAGTCTGACGATGAGTATTTAACACCTGAAATCCAGATATTGTTTACGAGTAGAACTTTCTTTTCCAGAAACTTATGAAAAATATTAAAAAAATTTAAAAAATGGTGTGGCTGTCTGTTAAATAAATAAAAACCCTTTTTTCCTCCAAAAATTGGAACAGGGGATCCGGATATTTGATGCTCTATTATTGGATGGCATTCATATGTGGCATGTGGATAGCAGTCTATATAGAGCCAAGGAGTTGCACCCTTCCATTAGGTGGGACACATCGAGCAACCTTTTTGGCGTTGACCCAAAAAGTCCATGTGTCAACCTCGCATGGCTTATTCTTAGTCGAGAGGGGATGATTCCTCTCCTGCAAGTCAGATCCTTGGAGGGCCACCTATCAACATTGCTTTTGAAACGTGAGAGCTTTTTAGTTCATAGGGCTGACCTGGCCCTAAAGTATATTTTTTCTTCTTTTTTTTGACAGGGGCATCCGACAGCTTTGTCATTTTAGCACCGAAGCACTAACAAAATACTGCTATACACAATGACACCAATAACGAATAAATACATTCACACCAACATACATTGATCGCACTCATTCTGTTTGGTAGATGGAGTACTCGATATTCCTCCATCTATCTGTTCCCTGTAACAAGCTAGTCTAATTTGGGGTCGATGGGGTACTTTAAAAGTTTTCCGCCGTAGACCCAAGTCACGCACGCAACATGAGGGGCGATGGAGATGCTACTTCACCATCAGCCCCTCTCCATTCACACCAACATACATTGATCGCACTCATTCTGTTTGGTAGATGGTGTACTCAATATTCCTCCATATACCTGTTCCTTGTAATAAGCTAATCTAATTTGGGGTCGATGGGGTACTTTAAAAGTTTTCTGCCGTAGACCCAAGTCACACTCGTAAGATGAGGGGTGATGGAGATGCTACTTCGCCATCAGCCCCTCCCCATTCACACCAATAAATACATTCACACCAACATACATTGATCGCACTCATTATGTTTGGTAGATGGTGTACTCGATATTCCTCCATCTTACCTGTTCCCTGTAATAATCTAATCTAAATTGGGGTCGATGGGGTATTTTTATAAAATTTCCGCCATCAGCCCAAGTCCTATAGTTTATTATCATTATTATTAGTAAAAATGCTAATGGTTGTTGTTGCCGTGGTTCTTTTTATTTTATCAATTTTGTTTATCTCCTACTTAAATTGTTTACAATCTCGTGATTTATATTCTTTACAAAAGGATCTTTGATCCGTACGTATAAATAAATAGATAAATAGATAAGTTTGTAAAATGAATTTAACCATGGGATTAGTCATGCTGTGACGTTTATTCGAGATAGCCTGACAGCACATTTTCAGTCCCCACTCCTTGTCTGAAATTTGTTTATCGGCGGCGCATTCTATCAGTTTCAGTTCATTCAGTTGTCACTTGTCAGTCGGTATAGCTCGTCTTTCGTCTCTTGTTAATCTCGCCACAATTTTACCAGAGCCGGTCGTCATGCACACTTTCGTAAGTATTTCTTTTAGTTTTCTTTATTTATCTTAAATCCTTTTCTTTTTCATGTTTGAGTGTGTATATCTCACTTTTCCCATCTCCTTTTTCATATCGTAAGATAAAATGAAACAGATTTTTTTATACAATTTTTTATTAGAAGTCTTTTCAGAGGATCTTCGGAAGATCCTACCTCTTCCGAAGATCCTCTGAAAAGACTTCTTGTATCCAGCAGGTCGATAATCTAGTTCATCGTTAAATTTTTTATTAATTAAGTACACTTTCAGTGTTTTTTTCTAATCATGTATGATTTAAAATTATGTTCCTTTTTAGGTATTCAAGGTTGATATGACTTGTTCCAGTTGTGAAACAGCTGTCAAAAAAGTTCTTCAAAAGAACATAGGTAATAAAGTTAATTATTATTATTATTTTTGCCTGCCAGCAGCTAGGGACATTGTGGGCTCTTCACATTTTGTCATTCTCGCATTTGATTTTTTTAAATTTTATTAACCCTATCTTTGATTTCCAATCTTTGACCTTTTCACTTGTGATTAAAAGTCTTAAGTCAATTTAAAAAAAATACACATTCATGCTATTTATTATTATATATTAACGTATTTCACTTTTTGTTGATGTCAAAACTTCATTAATTCAAGTGCCAGATTTGTAAACATTTTTGTTACATTATTATTATTCTGTATTGATAGGCTGTTTATTCAATTTAGTAAATTACATGAATGTTTCGGGCTCGTGGCCCATCATCAGAAACTAAACATGGAGAAATCTCATGGTATAATTCCCAATCTTGCCTTCAGAATGGGAATTACACCATGAGATTTCTCTATGTTTAGTTTCTGATGGCCAGGAGCCCTAAACGCCATGTAATTTACTAAATTGAATAAAGGTTTTCAACCACGGAGAACTTGGAATTTTTCAACCTATCAATAGAGAAGATACAATCCGTTGAGTTGGTAATATATAAAATAAGATTATTATTATTATTATTATTATTATTCTTAGGGGACTGTAGTCCTGGAATAAAGTACTTTCTCTTTCAATTTAAAGGATTATGTTGCACAAGTTTATAGTAGTAATGAAAACAAGTCAATTGCACTAGAAACTGCTAAACCGGCTTCCATTGGAAATATACACACAAGCAGACAAAAAATTCCACCCACTCGTAATATAACTTGATTTGTATATATTTTAACAAACTAATCAAAGTCACGTTTTTTAATGTTTAATAATTGAGTCTTTGTCTAAAAAAGTAAACTGCTAAGGAAAATTTAAAAAAGTCAGTCGTATAAAATTTGTTTTAGATTTTTAATTAACATTTCAGTAGCATGTTACTTAAATCCTCTTGCCTTAATTACATCTCGAAGTCGCCTCGGCATACTTTCTACTAGTCTGGAAATGTCTCTTTGCTGAAGGTTAGCCCATTCTTCACAGAGTCCTTTCAAGATCATGGAGTGTATCAGGATGTGATGGATGTGCTCTTATTTGTTTTTTGAGGTTATCCCGTAAATGTTCGATGGGTTCAAGTCTGGAGAACGGGTTGGCCAGGCTAAGACCCTCATGAAAAGGTTGACTCTGGGGAAAATTACAGGCTTCGAGCCTTTCATTTCACCTTCTTCACACTCTTTCACACCCATCTGCGTAGAGCTAATCTACACTCATCTGTAAAAAGTACAGGAGACCAATCATCCAAAGACCAATGGTTGTGTTCTCGAGCAAATGCGAACCATGCAATTCCATGTGTTCTGGTCAATTCTGGTCCTCTTACTGAAAAGCCATCAGTCCATACTGATTTGATCTTCTTCGATCAGTGCGTTCAGAAATTTGGACAGCTTGAACTTCCTGGAGCTGATGAATCGCTTGAACAACAGTAAGGAGCCGGTTTCGCAAAATTCTAAAAGTCAAAAAACGGTCACCCTGTGGTACTGTCATCCTTGGGCGTCCAGAACTGTGCCTTCTATGGTAGGAACCAGTTTTTCGAAAACGTCTAACGGCGTCTCGCAGACTTTAATAGGAACCCCCGATGGCAATAGCATACCTGATGGAACGTCCATCATCAATAATTGCCACACCTTGTGCAACATCCTCAGCACTAAATGGCATTTTACATTTAAAAATTGAAATGAAGAAAACAAAAATGAAAGCTAAACAGTTTATAGCTTCAGAATTCAAATGAGGCTGAATAAATATTTTAAATTCCGTAAAAAGTAAACATTGAAAAATCCTTTGCTTGTTGGAAACAGTGAATTTGGAGGGGGCACTGTCATGCTCTGGCGCCTTGAATGCCCTAAGATACGCTTAATTGATTTTACAAGATTATGTAGTATCTTTTATGCTTTTTCTAGGCTCGTAATTATTGCTTATACATAAGGCCACGTATGTTTCTGAGTACCTGAACAGAACAGGTGACCCTTGAGTGGCCGGCAACAAGTCAACCTAATCGAACACATTTGGGACAGTCTGAAAAGAAAGGTTTAGTCATCGTATTAACCCTTTACAACCTTGAAATGCTAAAGGCAGTATTGGACGAGGGAGACAACATATCTCAGGATTTTGTACAATTTTTTTTTTTTTTGTGTTTGCCATAAAGGAAAGGAAGCACTTATAAAAGCAAGAGGGGCCTTGTTCAGTTTGTACTTCTAAGCTGAGATCTCTCGTTATTTTTCTGGAGACTGATTTTAATTTGTTTTGAGAAAATTCAGCATGAATAACCAGAGAAATATGATAAAAAAAATAAATAAAAAATTCCGAAAAATTTTCTACAACTTGCAAACCTTTCAAAACAAAATACTAAAATGATATCACTTGTTTATTTCTGTGAAATATTTTTTCCCTATTTGTAAACAGTTTGGTCCCGGATGTTTATACTTTCAGCATAAAATTTACACTTGCTCAAAGATAAAAGTTTAAAAAATCTCTTTGTTTATCTTTCAGACAAGGGAATAGTGGCCTACGATGTTGATCTAGATTCGAAAACGGTGATCATTAGAGGATCGGTTTCTGAAGAAGAAGCCAAAAGCATCTTAGAAAAGACTGGAAAAAAGGTGGAAATGATAAATGACGTCGATTTTTCATAATGTTTCAAATTATACAATTGCAAACAAATTAAATTAAATTTAAAAAAGAATTATATATGGCTGTCTTATTGTATTCCATTTTGTATAATGTGGTTATGAATTGTAATATTATTTTGGGCTTAAATAAATAAATTTAAATGTATTTCTAATTTATTGTTAATTTATTAAATATTTAATACATCTCTTGAACTATATTGTCAGTTAGTTTTATTTTTTTTTTAATCATCAACAACCGTCAGAAACCATGGATGACACAGGAAACAAAGTCCTAGGAATAAATCCAAAGACTGAACTGACTGCAAATCCTGGACCAATGCAGGTTTTTAAATTAGACATTTCCTTCTACAGATAATAAAAAAAGGCTTCGAATCCACTCTAAGAAGATAGAAATACTCTCATCAGTCCGACTTTTCACATTATAAAAAGTAAAGTAAAATTGTCTGGAGTTGCATGGAATCCTTGGTGGAAGTCATTGTAAAAATAACTGACAGTCACATTGGCTCCTGGGCACAAGTATGGACGTGTCAGTAGCAGGCTCCAAGAGTGGAAATATATGGATATTTTTTGCTCTGTACATACAGGCTTATCAATTTTCAAAACAAAAGTGACTGTGAACTGATATAAAACCATGATTCTGGTAAAGCCTCTGACCGGACAGTCATGTACGAGGGTATACGTACCTGATAAAAGTACTGGCAGGACAGTGGGCAGTTTCTTTGAAAAAGAGGAAGAGACCATGGAACACATTATGTGACTAAGAAAACCAGCAAGCAGTCTTCTACAGAGAAGAACCACTTGCTAAGCTGAATGTGATCAATAGCCTAAAGCTGACTGGTGAGCTAAAATAGAAGTAGAAGGGGTTAGTATGAATACTTTCAGCGCAAAACCTAGTGGCATTTTTCCAAAAAAGGAACCATTAAACAATGGATCCTTGTTGAATCCTTTAGGGTCAACAACCAAGGGGTGAGTGAATAGGAGTACTGTCAGAAGAAACATAATTCGTAATTAAAGCATAATGGGCTATGCTAGGATTGAACCACCCAGAGCTGCCAGTATGGTAAATACAAAGGTTCCAAGAAACAGTGCACCGAGCATTGAGACTGATCTAAAGAACCGTTGTGCAGATTTAAGAAAAGAGACCACACAACACATTCCTAAAGCTGGCTAGTGAACTCTTAACAGAAGTAGAGGAGAACAACAGATATATTTAGTTCAAGGTGCAAAAGTGTGACCTCCCTATATAGCTATCCTTATTTTACAGCACATATGTGATAACTTGAGCTCTTTTTTCATAAATTTTATTTGTACAATGGTGGTAGCAGTTGTATTTGTTTATACTGCTCAATAAAGACTTTTTGTTGAGGAGCTAGCAAGGCATACATTTCTACAGCTAGTTGAAGAAAAATATAAAATAGTATTGTACTCAAAAGAAAACACTAGCCAGGTTGTGGAACTTGAGCTATAGTCTAAATTTTTTTTTTTTTTACGAGGGTTTGTAACAGCAGAGGTTATATAACCCTCGGGGTGTTGGTGTTTTTGAAAAAAAAAGCCCATTTGTAAGTATGTGGGGTTTGAATGCAGGGCCGCTGGATTCGAACCCGGGACCTTTACCTTACAGTGATGAGCGCCGTGTCAACGCCTAAACCATTGAGGCCACCGACGCCCCCACCCCTTTCTTTATTTCACAGGACAGATGTGATAACTTGAGTTCTTCATGCATAAATTTTATTATTGTACAGTGGTGGTAGCAGTTATGTTTGCCTATATTACTCAATAAAGACTTTTCGTTGAGGATCTATCAAAGCATAAGTTTCTGCAGCTAGGTGAGAAAAAATTGCAGACTAATAAAAATAGAACCACTGGCGTATGCAACTGGGTCAATAGTGTAAAGCTGGCCAGGGAACTCAGAATTAGAGATGCAATAGATCTATTTAGCTCATGGTGCAAGAGTGACTGACCACCTTATATCCTTATCCTTATTTCACAGTATAGATGTAATAACTTGAGTTTTTCATACATAAATTTCATTCTTGCACAATGGTGAACAGTTTAAGATTCATAAGAAAAGAGAAGGAGAGCTAACATGGAGCCTTGTATTGACCAACCCCATTGTCTATTTTTGTACTCGTTCTCAGGCTACTTCCAATACAAACACATTGATTGCATTCAGAAAGATAGGACTGGAATCACCTCAATGCACCTGTAATTCCTGTATCATCCAACTTTTGAATTAAATTTCATGAACTAGCTTTTGTAATATCTAGAAATAGTCCAGCAACCTTTGTACCATTGTTCAAATCATTATAGACCATGGTCAAAAAATTAACAAGTGCACCCTCTGTGCTTTTTGATTTTTGAAAGCCAAATTGGCTCCATTGCGACCATTGTACTCAGTGAAAAATTATGTGTTAAGAATGAGTGGATCGACTTTGTTAGGTAAATAGGAACATTCAATTTGAAGATTAGTGTTTTATATTTGATTGAATTGAGGTAAACGCAAAAAGTGTAAGGAATTGTATAGAAACCCTGGCACAAGTCAGTGACACCAATGACTTGACCGCAGAGTTGGGCAAAATCTAACTAATTCAATCATGATAAAGAATTTTGATTGAAGTTTAATCATGATTGAATTAGTCATGAGTAAATTAATCATTATATGATTTAATCATAATTAATTCAATCATGAGGTATGACTAAATCATATAATGATTAATTTACTCATGACTAATTCAATCATGATTAAACTTCAATCAAAATTCTTAATCATGATTGAATTAGTTTGATTTTGCCCAACTCTGGCTACAATGACCAACTTACCAAAATCCAACCGACTCCGGATAAAAATTTTGAGATGACAGTCGTGCTCAAGGCCAACCTTCCAAAATTGTTATCAAAAACGAAAACCAAAGTTACATAATTATTCTACATGTCTATTTTATTACAATCAAGACCCCCTAGATGGTGTATTTTCCAAATAATGAAGAAATCTCTCCTTTTAAGTGGAATAAATTTTAATTCAAAGAAATATTTTTTCCATTGATCGGTTATGTAAACATATTTACTTTTCAAAGTGTAGCTTGTTATAGGATTTTTTTTATTTTATTTTATTATTATTATTATCATTATCATTATTTTTTGGCTTTTCATATCGACGGAGTTTTACTTATAATTGGAAGATTGATTTTTGTTAAATAAGGTTAACGGAAGGATTTTCGTTTTGATTAAATAAATTTCTGTTAGAAAATTTTTTAAAAGTGATGAAGTGTATTTTTCATTTTTTGAGCACCCATTTGAACATGATTTATCGAAATTTAGTGATGACTAACTATATATATAAAGTGGAAGGTTTATGGGCCGACTAACTATATTGTGACTAAATTAGTCATGCCTCGTATTTAATTAGTCACTTACTACCAATCATGACTAACAGTCTGAGTGATCAATCATTAATCATTAGACATGACTAATTTTTGCCCAACACTGCTTGACTGTGGTATGGGTTCTGGGCATTCAGCATATAGAGCTAATGAGAAAGTGGACATGTTGGCCAAAAAAAAGGAGTCAATATGAATTTTCTATGTCCTGAACCCTACTGTGACCTAAAACAAAAAAAAGGACACATCCAAAAATGGATCCTTAATGATTCCAAAACTAGGTGGAACAATACCCCAGGCATGAGACACGCGAACAAGACTTACAAAGGAATTACTGGAGGGCAACCAACACAGAACTAGGATTCTGGTTAGACTATTGACAGGGCACTGCCGCCTAAGAAGGCACATACAACTGGATATGAGTACAGAGAAGAAACACTGTGCAGATACTGCCAGGAAGAAGAGGACAGAGCGGAATATGTTTTATATTTTTGTGAGGGTCTATATAGGTGCAGATTCTTGCAACTAAGAGAGTAAAAGCCGCAAGGAAGACTACACCTAGGAGCTGCTGGCAAGGATATGGAGGTTGTTTAACAATCTGATGCTGGTCAGTGAGTTTTAAAAATAGAGGAGTACATAGATATACTCAAGTTGAGGTGCCTTGTGGCCGCCTCTTTTATCCTTATCTCTATCCCTTATTTAAAATTATTTAGTTAATCTCTGATACTCTCAGTTGAGCAGTGGTGGTTCATGAAGAATCCAAACTTTTCATTTTTTGTCTGTTAGCTTCTAAATTTCGATTCAACGTTGACAAAATCTTGACACTTTTTGATTTATCTTTCCCTGGTTTTGCGAGTAGAATTGTTTTTGTCTTTTCCCAAAAGTCGGGGAAGTGGGAAATATCGCAAGTTTAAGGTTGGCAACGCTAAGTTAAACTTTGCAGAACCTTTTAACAATTCAACTTCGTTGTTGTTGTCCTTTTCTCAACCACGTGTCGTGTCTAAAGGTTGTTCTTGTGGAATTGGTGCCGTTTTAAGTTAAAAAAAAGAAAGAAAAATGATTACTGCTGAAAACGACGTCCAGGAAAAGGTAATCGTATTGTGTTTCTTTTTGTTTAAAGAACGATTAGGAAAACTCTCATTGTAGGACGACGAGAAAGAAAAAGCTATGCTGTTTTTCAAAGAGATCTCGGATAACGCGAAGACTGTGACTGACCTTTTGCAAGAAATTCTGAAAAAGCTGAAGAACGGCGAGCTAAACTGTAATAATGTAAGTAAAAAAATACACTCCCCTCTGCTACTAGGCATTTCACCATCTTCAGTGGTATAGCTTAACTGATGTACTACTTCATAAACATTTCTTTTGTATTGAGTTTGTGGTCAGTTGAGTCGTTTAATAAGTTTCTTTTAAAGTTGTCTGTAATCGATCAGATTTTCAGAGACCGTTGATAGGTCAGAGCGAGGGCTTTGCTGTGCTGCTACCATCCCTGACCAATCTGGTTCTCATGAAACCCTGGGTGTGAGGACAAAGTGCATGCTTCCTGACAGAGACTAATAATAATAATATACTTTATTACTTGTATAGTACATAACAATTAAACACAATTTAATAAGTAAAACAAAGTATTATACAGCATGGCAAAAGAAAATCCATCTGCCGGAGGTCACTGGATAATATATAGAAGTGATAGTGGCTTTTTTGTACAAAGGGAAAAAGTAAGAACTACTTAATAAGGAAAAAAACAATGAAGATTAAAGAAAAACAAAGATTCATTAGAAATTAAATTCCACCACTAATTCGTGCCGATAGTGCCAGGCATGTCAAGCATATTTAATTAATTCCTAAACTTACACTTAAATAGAACAATAAGTTGGTCTTTTGCAATTACAGAATAATTCAAGTGTAAACAGTGGATCTCTGATAAAATGATGCATTCAGCCGAAGAATGATCCTCCCTAACACCTGAATTACATAGAGGACACCATTCATTTCCCCGAGTCGGAAGATGTATATGTAATATTTCAGGGTATGGTATACTGCGCCCTTTAAGAGCTATTGTATCCCCTGTGCTCTGCCTAAAGCACATCGGTGAGTCCTATTTCATCAAGAAACTTGATTAATAGGCCCGGTTTCAGTGGTTGTAGTTCTTCTATGGTCACATTGTACATCCCAAAACACTTCCTCCTGCGGGCTAATGTAGCTCCGCAGTTTGTTAGAAAGTGTGTTGGTGTCTCTTCTGCTTCCTTGCAGAATCTACATGTGCCATCTTGGATTATTCCAATTTTCTTTAGATGTCCATTTAATCTACAGTGTCCTGTCAGGAATCCTGTTAGGATTCGCAGTCTATTCCTGCTTCCTTTTACACATTCTGTGATTTCTTTCTTGCCAAAATTGGTTAGAAGATTCTTGGATTGTCTATGTCCAATAAGTGAATTCCAAAGTTAACTCATTTTCTTTTTGTCCTTCTGTCTGAGATATTCGTTAATAGTGTGGATTCCTATGCCACATAAGGGTTCAGGTCCTACCCCGAGTCGGAAAGGGGGCACCATTCAGATACAAAAGATCACCTCTGAGCTTGAAAAACCAGCGAAGTTCACCCAAAGACAAGCCTTGCGAATTATCCATAATTAAGCTAAACATACCTGAGCTGCTACCTAACTGTATAGCAGAAATAAGAAACGTAAAGTACATGAGACTCTTTCCTAGAGTGGAGAAACAAATTTTAATTTTAAATTAGCAAGTATTTCTTTAAAAATAGCGGGCCAATTGTTTACATTATGTGGCGAGAAGAATTCTCATGACAGCTCATTAGAGAGGTCGTCCCTGATAGAGACTATCGGTTAAAGTTAAGCAGTTGCCGTGGCTGTAGGCCTGTTGTGAGGACGTGTCGACGCCTTTTGCTGCCTCCTTATTTTCTTAAATCTTTTGAGATGGACATGGCCCAGGTAATTGATCGCCTTTAGACTAGTAAAATTAACCCTCAGTGCCACAGGTACATCTGTGAGTCGCATATGGTTTTGGCATAACTATTAGTTTCTATTAGCTTTTTAAATAAAAATGTTATATTTTTCTTAGTTAATAAAAATTGTTATGACATCCATGCCGAAGAATGCAGTAAGAAATTTTCTGTACAAGTTACAAACTAAATATTAAATTGGGGGAAAAGATACAGGTATCCAAAAAAGAACTTGAAACTCTACAAAAGTGAGGGAAAACATAAAAAAGAAAGACTTTTAACTTAACGTGTTAACTGAAAATTTAAAACAAAATATAATATAATTAATGGACAAAAGAAAACTTTCTTTTTCAAATATATATATAGTGTCGCTAGCGTTATATTATTTTCATTCATCAATACCGACCGGCTATAATATTGGAAGGTGTTACACACTATCATACACCCTTAGATGTTAAAAGAATGCATATTGCAGCTCAGGCATTGATCGGTGAGCAGGATTTTACCTCATTTAGAGCTAGCGATGTATTGAATAAACACTAGTTATTAAATCCTTATCACCTATGTAGCCATAAAAAATTTAAGGATTTCCCAAGTTTTCCTGATAAAACGTCTGCGGTAACTTGATTGATGATAAAATTACATTTATCTCACCAAGTCATGAATCTATTTTTCAGGTTGATTTCAAGATAATTATGAGTAGTAAAAAATTCATCAAGTGTTTCTTGCGAGCAAAATACTTTTTTTGTTCATTAAGCTTGACACCAGTCAAAACCCCATTTTCCAAGGCTAATTTTCCCCAATTTTGAACATGGAGCCAAAAAATGACAAACATCCTCCCCGCAACTCCGGAGTTACAGTGAGAACGTCGGCCAACAGGAGTAAAAATGGTTAATTTGAAGTTAAAAAAGTTAATTTGAAATAAAAATGGTTAATTTTAAGTCCAAAAGGGTTAATTTGAAGTTAGAAAAGATTAGTTTGAAATAAAATTAGTTAATTTGAAGTTTAAAAAATTGTTAATTTGGAATAAAAATGGTTAATTTGAAGTTAAAAAAGTTAATTTGAAATAAAAATGGTNAGTAAAAAAAGGTTAATTTGAAATAAAAAAGGGTTAATTTGAAGTTAAAAAGGTTTAATTTGAAGTAAAAACGTTAGTTTGGAGAAAAAAAGTTTAATTTGAAAATAAAAAAAGGTTAACTTGAAGTAAAAAAAGGTAATTTGAAATAAAAAATGGTTAATTTGTAGTTAAAAAAGTCAATTTGAAATAAAATGCTTAATTCGAAGTAAAATAAAAGTTAATTTAAAATGAAAATGGTTAATTTAAAGTTAAAATAGGGTTCATTTGTATGGGGAAAAAACTATATATATTTTCCCCACTTGCTAATATTTTCTGTTGTAGGGTATCAGCCTTTTAGATGTGAAAAACCAACTTCTAATGTTTTATTTGATGAACATGTTGCAAGTTATTATTATGAAAGCTACTGGAAAGTCCATAGTCAACAGTCCAGCTATAGGTGTGGTGTTTTTAGGCCCTTACTGTTGAATTGATTATAATTATAAATCGAATTATTATTTCAGAAATGCTCGTTGAACTAAGGGTCATATTGGAAAAGATTCGTCCGATCGAACAGAAACTTAAATATCAGATTGATAAGCTGGTCAAAATTGCAATAACCGGTACCCTGAATGAAAATGACCCAAGCCAGTTTAAAGCGAATCCTGCAAATATGAAAACTGAGGTAATTAATACTCATAATTGCAATAGAAAGTATATTTTTATGTATATTTCTCTCAAAATAATTTGATTTTGCTACAGCTTGAAGAAGAGTCTGAATCGGAAGATGATACGGAAGAGACTAAAAAGAAGAAAAGCGGAGTTTACGTACCACCTAAGCTATCTGCTGTCTATTACGGTATCACTTGATTATACGACTGTTTTATATTTTGCATTGTTTATTTATGTTGTAAAAAAATTATTCAGATGGGGATGAAAGTCGCACATCGAAGCGAGAGAAGATAATCAACCGGGCTCGTAAACATGCCCTTCAAAGTTCTGTAATGCAGGAATTGAAAGAAGAGTATTTAGAAACTCCTGTTGAAGTACGGATGACAAATTCGTTAAAGCAGAAGGAAGATAAATACCAAAAACGCAAACAAGAGTATGCATACATTTTTTTCAACAGTTTATATTTAAAAAAATAGATTTTTAAGCATTCGTTTATCTTTAGATTTGAGGAAGAATATATGACAAGGCTACCTGTAACCAAACAAGAGAAAAGACGAGCTAAAAATATTAGTGTTCTAAGCACAATCGGTGATGAAATAACCAGATTCGAAGACACCAGTATTTTAATGGGAGACGAAAGTTCCATTTCTAAGAGGAAAAAAGGATTAAAACGAAAAATGTCACAAACAAAAAAAGGTTTATAAAACAATCGCTCATTTAATATCAACCATACTTATTTAACATTCCATTCTTATTTTACAGGAAAAAAGAGAAGGAAAACATAAAAACCCATTAGTACAAATGCATGCTGTTATTTATTGTACAATGCAATTTATTAAAAGTGTAAATTTTTATTATTATAAAATAAATTTTCCTATCCTGGGACCTTGTTGATGTTTTTTCTTTAACACCTTAACTTTTCCTCTCCAATGTATAGGGGCTTTTCTTCTCGTACAAAAGCCGCACCAACAGAAAGTATGATTTGTTGTTTCTTCTTCATCCCATATCATTAAGCCTCTGGATCATGTATCAGTGAGCATCATTCCAATTAGGTCCTAACACATCCTAGGTTTAGTAGTTCTAACATTAATCTCAAATAGAAATACCCAATAGAACTGGCTAGGTAAAAGAAGACAGTTAATGCAGACTGTCTAGTATACAGTCCCCAAGACCGAATTTGGGTTAGCAGCTGGTACTTATGGAAAAAAACAAAAGACTAGAGGGTCATAACTACTAAAAGAGTAACCAAAAAGTAGTTGAAAAGGTCAAGTGATGGTATGTTTGCTGAATAGGGTAACGAGGATAAACGGCAGGAGAAGCTGTGACTCACTTTTAAGTTTTGGACGATATGCCACTGTCATTCAATTGGGCACTGTGTCAAGAAGACCAAAAGGCTGGGCATTACTAACAAAAGATTCACTCAGACCACCAGATGTCAACCTCGTCGATAGTAAAGTCTAGAGCCATTTAGGATTGCATTAAGCCTGTCAGACATTGGGAAAACAAAGTTTTGTTCAGGTAATGGGGCAGCTGATGATGATACCATGTTTTCACCATACCAAATTGCTAATACAGTGCATTTTGATTCTAGGCTTATGAAGGCTCCCGCTCACAAGTGGAAAAGCCTAGACCTGAATAATACACTTGGGAGTCCTTAATGCTTTACAATCTGATAAAAAGCCTTGATCTTAACAAAGATCTGTAGATAAAATCACGATTGACCAATATTGATTGCAGCGCGGAAGAAAGTAAAAAGACCGATTCCTGTTAACCTCAAACTTAACCTTAGCAGCCCAGGCCCTGTTAAGTCCACAGTTAGCATGAAATATCTTAAACTGTAAATAAAAGTAAAGGAGAAAACGAGCTTGCAGAAGTCCCAGATACTTCTATTGATTTACTTTTTATTGCTTATAAAACTATTTGTCAGAAGTGTCAAATTTGACAAATGGCTATTTTAGTTTTGGAGAGGTTAAGAAAACAAAGTATCTTACCTTTCTGTCACAATTGGTCAAGAATCACATTCCTGCTTTATCTAAACTTGTTATCTAAAACTGTTACTCAATTGTCTTTGTCTCCCAGGCAAAGAGTTTCGAGAAAAAACTTGGTTTTGATTTGTTTTTTTATTATGTCTACAGAATTATAAAAATATGAACAGCTTCCAAAATGTGACAATAAATTTAATGTTTTATTCTAATAGTCAAAGTAAATCCAATATTTTGTTCAGGAGGAGCATTGAATGCCATTATTATTAATATTTATTTAGAAATCGTGAGATGCGGTCACTAATCACCACACATTATTATTAATAGCAAACTCTCTAATTGTTTACGCAAGCATCTAAATTAATAAATTGAAATAATCTAAAATTAAAAAATCTGTAGTAAATCACCATAAGGGATATATTTTCTACATTAAATAATAAGTTTTGTTTTTCCTTTTAAATTTAATGGGCTAAGCTTAACCAAATTTGAAATAATCCACATCTAAGTTTGAAAATGTAAATTTTCAATCAATATGTTTGATTGCAGCGCGGAAGAATGTAAAAAGACCGATTCCTTTTAACCTCAAACTTAACCTTAGCCCAGGCCCTGTTAAGTCCACAGTTAGCATGAAATATCTTAAACTGTAAATAAAAGTAAAGGAGAAAACGAGCTTGCAGAAGTCCCAGATATTTCTATTGATTTACAACCTCAACTTTTTATTGCTTATAAAACTATTTGTCAGAAGTGTCAAATTTGACAAATGGCTATTTTAGTTTTGGAGAGGTTAAGTTCTATCCGTTGATGTCAATTTTAAATTTATTTTTAAAAAATGTGTGGCATTAATTACATTTAAAGTAGGAATATATTAATTTGAGCGGATTTTAAGTGTTATTTGTCAACAGGTAAAAAATGCGTAGATATTATGAGATGAAATCATTAAAGTGACACAGCTATTTCTTCATTTGTTTATTTTTATATAAATAAATTTCAACAACGATGTCTAAATCCTTACAAATCCTATAGAATTTTTAAACATTAATTTATTGAATGTATAAAGTAATTTTATTGAATGTATAATCTATAATCTCTCTTAGCATAATCCTACATTTTTTCACTCTAATACTTACGAACTTACCAGATGCTCAATTTTTTTTTAAAATTAAGATATAAAAGTAATGAGGAATGAATATAGTTTTTTTCTTTTTTCTTTTTTTTTATACAAAATTTAAGAAACTATATAAAAAATAGATACCCATGCAAGTTATTGTAACAGTACTTTATTAAAATTCTCATTCACATAAAACTTGTATTATATAACACAATATCTAGTACTATGAGCAACAATATTATGCCATTACAGTCGACACAGACTCAGTCGTAATATGTTGAGTAAATAGAATATTCGGTCTGACTATATAGGCTTTCATACCCACAAACAATGTACCACATCATTTATTGCCACAGGCTGGCAAAGAAACTGGAAAAACCCCTACTAATTGATCAAAATTTACCTACAATTGTTAAAAAAAAAAAAAATAAATAAAAACACAAAAAACAAACAGTGTTTTTAAAATAATTCCACTGTTTTTATACTTTTTAACGCCTGCAGCTATCCAATTTGATGCAATGTGGGAAGACTTTTCTTCTATTATTTATTAATTTAATTAATTATTATTATTAGTAAAATTGAAGCATGCAAAAACATTATTACAAAAATTTAAGAAGAAAAACCAAATAGATTTTTTTTTTATAAAAAGCAAGTAACATATCCAATAAAAGAGTACAGGTTTTGTAGCATGATTCAAATTGATTTAATATTGTATCATAAAGTATGTACACAGCAATAAATGTTTGGGATTAATGGAAACACTTGATTATTAGATTGTCAAATTTCAGCTTTTATCTATTTTTATTTTTTTAATAATTTTTATTTTGAAGTGTTTTTACCCTTCCGTTATACATTCTATCAAACCTACACTGATTCAGGATCCAAGTACCAGTAGATAAAATTTATTTTGCATTGAATGTTCTTCTTACTCTAAAAAATAGCTATTTTTACTTAATTCTAAAATAATAAATTTATATTTTTATTTATTTACTAATTGGGTTAATGGTTCATATATATAATAATAATTGATGGTTAAAAACTAATAAATTGTTTAAAATCAACACGTTGATTAATATGTATACTTTTCCTAACTATAATTTATTGTTTACATAAAAAATATAAAAGTGATTATTGTTTTTGGATTCATGATGACTTCTAAAATTAATCCAACAAATTTTTTTACCCACAATTTTACAAGTTTTATAAACTCACACCTTACAGAATGTCATGTTTAAAAGTATACATATTCACAGCAGAAAAAAAATTACACAGTCTAAAATGATGAAAAGAGTTCAACTGAATTTATAAGGTACTACGGACTCTGAAATCAGTGTAACGACAATGGGGCCGTCTATTTTAGAGCTATTTACAGTGAGTACATTATCAACTACAAAGCTTCAACATATAAGCATAATACTTTGTTCGCTAAAAATTAACAGCACCACTATGGGATATGGTGTTTCATGAACACTGCATTGCCTATGCAAAGTCAAGTTAATTTTTATCAAAAAGCAATCCTCTTACTAAAAAAATAGTAAATATATTCAAGCAGTATATTGTATTATATTGCTTCACTGCTACAGAAAACTCATCCTTTTGAAATTGAATTTTTTTCCAAATATTTTTCATTACAATTATGTAAATTTTGTAAAAAAAGGAAAAATTATAGTTAAGAGTTATTGTTTCCTGCAAAGGTATTGATTGTAAAAAATGAAATAGATGGTAAAGAAAACATTTATACAAAAACATCTTCCTAACAATTAAGTTGCACCGAGTCATTTATTGCTAGAGAGTAAGGAAGCAGCTGTTCAGTTAGCCTATCGATATTAATGAAACTAGACCAATCAATCTATACTTTCAAACTAGATCTCATTCAACTAATAGAAATGATTACAAAACGAATGAAAAATATATTTCATTCCAGTAATATATGTTATATTAGGCTAGTTTCCTTGAGGAAAATTTCATAATTAGGTTATAAAACGTTTTTACATCATAGTGCGTAATTCAAATAACACGTCGATTATTCCAATATTTGAGGCTAATTTCATTATTCAAATCTGAGTACTTTTTGTGTGAAATTTTATATAATCTTTCGAGCTTTATACCGTTTAGATGTTATTTACATTACAAATACTGCAATCTAGCGTGAATAATTTATTTTTGAAATGAAACTTAACAATTAAGACCACTCCTAGTTTGAGCAAATTATTTTTGAAAACGCTTCTCTATTTTATATGATATGTGAGACATCTCAACAATAACAAAATTGTTGCTCTTTGAAAATTGTACGAATAAGTTTTATTTTAAAACTCAATGTATTGCGTATAAATTTCTCGACTGGGTAGCTTACATTAACAATATCACTTCAGCTTTTATAATTTTGAAAACCGGTGGAAAACATGCTTGGATATTATTATAAGTTTAAAAATTTGGGAATCTTCTAATGCAGCTTTTTATTAGAATACGCAAACACTCAGAAAATGAAAATGTCAAAAAAAATTAAAATCAATTGTATAAATAGCTATCACGATTTTGTAGGCAATACAGTGCTTACAAATGGTGAGGTTCCCACTGTACCAGCTTGGGCTGATAATGAAATAATATTACAGATACATTCTATGTATTTTTTTTTTTTACCCACCTTATAAGAATAAAGTTTAACCATGTTCATAAATGTATATTATACGTATCTTTATAATTAATCATACATATAATATACAAATATATATTTTTTAAAATCTTAACCGCATGTCCAAGAGGACTGTTCGATAGAGTTAGAATCAGCCAGTTATTCCAATAATAACTGTCTTATCCTTATTCTAGGTTATAATTAATTACTATGACTATTCTCTTTAAAACTTCTCTAGTATTTATGTATTGTCTCTTTATTTTTTTTTTAATAATATAATTCTCTTTTTTACTGGCATGTAAGTAACCATATAATACTTAATAGCAATAATATTTATCAGATAATTATTTAGGTAATAAACTATTATTGTTTATACTCTGATTTAGAGTAATATTATTTATTTAAAAAATTATTTATTCGTACGTAGAGCTTAACAACCTTAGCAATAAAGACCCAAATCATTGGAGGAACTGGCTGTGAACTAGTTGGACTAATTAAATACTCGCTTACAGAAACTACCAACTGTGACTTATTGCCACCTTTTAACAGCGCTTCGATGAGCGATTTAACAATTTGTAGGCACGAGCAATAATTTTGCAAAGAGTTTTTAAAATATTTTTATCATATAAAAAAGAGACAATCATTTGAACATTACAACACTAGTTATAATAAATATTGTTTGTACAATCACATATATTTCTTTATATTATAGAATATCTTTATATGTGAATTAATGATTATATATTTTTTCTTTTTTTAGTGGCTTTGAATTTGAAATGCTTACAGAACGTCATAGTCACATCTTGAAGTATATTTTAAAATTTTAATATAGTAAAATTTGAGAGATGAATCGATAAACAATATGAGCTTTAAACCCACGATAAATCTAAATGGAAATGTTTATGAAAAAAGTAATACTTTCGTAAGTACGTTATAACACCGTGTTATGTCGTGTTGTCATGTTCAAACGAACAGTCACTAGCTTTAGTATTATCCATTAAAAGTCATAATCATTGTTGGTATAATTTTCATATTAAAACTACATTTTTAAAAGTGTAGCAACCAGTATGAATACTTGATTTTAATTGCAGCATAACGAATGGATTTAACCTTAAGAAATCATCACCTAAATAACTACCCTAATAGATGTCTAAGAATTTCTCCTGCCCAAAAATCATTCGTGACCACATCTTCGATGAATAACATATACGTAGAAATTTTCAACTCATTTAACTTATAAATATTGACCGTTTAAAACAGCATTTTACACTTAACACCGTTAGTAAATTTATATAAAACTTCAACGCAACAACATTTACAACAATAGCGTACAGGAGAAAATTCTTCAACATTTTACTTGCTAGGCATTATACGTTCATTATTGATATGAATATTGATAGTATTCAACCAACACGTTTTCATAAAAAACATACCTTCTTGTTTAAAAAAAAACAAATACAAACTCTTCGACACATTAATGTATCGTAAATTTATTATCAGTGAGAGGGAGGAATATCGGTGATGAACGTTATCTACTTAGGCTACTTGACTACTCATACGTATTAATATAAATACTTATGAAATTTTCGACGAATGTTTCACAATACTTGGAAGAAATGAACCATTACATAATTTGTGTTTGTATGTATGTATGTTTTTATATACACATATACATTCACATATACATAAATATATGTATGTATGTATATAAATACATATATACATATATTTATATATAAAATTTTTAAAATTTTATATTTAATTACCCGTTATATACAATAAGTCAACAATATTTATAACTAACTATATATAGGTAAACCTATATTAGTCAACTTAGTGTCCCAACGTCATGGAAGTGAAACTATCTTGGCTTATTGAATTATGATTAAATACTGGCAGTTAATGTTGCTATAAATTTAGATAATATACATTATTTGATCTATATACAGAAAGGTATTCAATCGGGTGTCAATTACGACAGTATGTTTAGTATAAAATATGAACAATAATTACAACTAAATTGACAACATTCTAAGAAAGAATGAGCAGTTTTCTTTTATGTTTGGTAATATAAAATAAGTTGTGATAGGAATGGGGGTTCGACTGCCGAAATGGACTGCATTGGAAGACTTAAGCAAATCAGGGACGAGTATCTCAACCGAGCCCCTACCAAGATAGCTTCCAAGATGTCCGAGGGACAGATAATTTTTAAGTTACGTAACAATGATATGGGGAGCTGAAAATAATACTGCGATAGTAGCTATGACAGTAAATAAAGTGAATATGATTAGGCACAATCTATCAACAACCATTGCAGCGAACTTCCAATCATTTGTGATTTCTGCCGCTTCATCTTCTTTCCGCAGTTTGTCTGTTATCATCCTTAATTCTTTAAGGATCTGACCCAGCTCTCTGTGTGGTCCTAAACAAGGTACCATTCCTTGCGAATGGATCACACTTCCAGGCATACCGGAGCTTTCTAAAACACATGTCACTGGATTAGTTCAGACAAGTGGGACATTGAATATCAAAGAAAAAAGAAGGATTAGTACATTTATAAGACAATAAATCTACGATTTGGGGTTAATTAAAAAATTGAGTTAAGTATTGTAAAAAATAATTTTTGTTGAAAAACATTAGACAGGTGTCCAAGCATTCTTTAGACGTAAGATCCATAATTTTTTTAAAAAAGTAATTTAAATAATTATTTTTTATTTATTTAGAAATCGTGAGATGCGGTCTGGTGTAATGTAGGTTTCAGAAAAACATTTTCTTTATCGTGCCAACGTTTCGATCTTTATTGAGATCATCTTCANTTTTGCATTGTATAAATTCACTTTTCCACATCCAAAATGTATTTGCTAAATGTAAACAATGTTTGTAAATCCCAGGCCCTGAAGATGATCTCAATAATGATCGAAACGTTGGCACGATAAAGAAAATGTTTTTCTGAAACCTACATCACACCAGACCGCAACTCACGATTTCTGAATAATTAGTTAATTAAAAACTTGTGAAAATTGAGTTAAGTACTGTAAAAAATAATTTATGTTGAAAAACATTAGACACGTGTCCAAGCATTCTTTAGACGTAAGATCCATAATTTTTTTAAAAAAAGTAATTTAAATAATTATTTTTTATAAGTTTGTGTCTTTGTTGTGAATGTATTTCAAGGTTTTTATACATCAGTCATTATATATTTTTATGTAGGGCAAGGAGAATAGTAAGTTATGTCAAATTATATGAGGTTAAATTAATAAAAAATTGCAAAATTCAAAAGACGCTCCACTAAAGTTGCCATAATTTTTTTTAAACAATACTGTTTTGTTTTAAGTATGATAAAATGCCTTTAAATATAATTTTTTTTAAGGATAAAAAATAAACGTTTTTGAGCTGGTTTAGTTCTCATAGTTGGATAGGGGGCAATTTTTTTCTGTTGTCTGGTGTTTCATGCTTAAAAGTTCATAACTCCCCTGAATTTTATCCAAATTCAGTGTTTTTACAATAGAACAGTGAAGTGACGATAGATTAAGTAGTAGAGTAGCGGCGTATCAAGCTGAAGGTCGTGGGTTCGAATCCCACTCGTGACATTGAATTTTTTATCTCAACTAAAAACCTTAATTAATTGAATGATATTAATTGGTCAAGCGGACGAAAAATAGTGACTGTTTTTACAATAGTTAGAAAACTGAATATTTCTCCTTAAAGCCTATTTCAACAAGATTTAGATTTTATGTTATTAGAAGTCATGATAAGGACGAAAACAACAAAATCTATCACAAACGTTTTACTTTTATTTCCCATTGTAATTTATGTGTGGTGATTAGTGACCGTTAATCGATATTTATTTAGAAATCGTGAGATGCGGTCTGGTGTGATGTAGGTTTCAGAAAAACATTTTCTTTNTAAATCCCAGGCCCTGAAGATGATCTCAATAAAGATCGAAACGTTGGCACGATAAAGAAAATGTTTTTCTGAAACCTACATCACACCAGACCGCAGCTCACGATTTTTCTAAATAAAAATTGTAATTTATTTTCAGAGACTAAGTTTGTACTATTATGTGCTAGTTTATAAGATTCTAAACCCCTGGAAGTTTCCTGCAGTTTAGTATAGTTATTTCATAGCTATCACAATTTTTGTTTTTGTAAATGGTTGATTTTGAAGAAAAAAATCTGAAGCAAAAGATTTAAATATTTTTTATTTTCCCAAAAATTTGTATTCAGAGGTTTTTTGGAGCACAGAAAATGAATTTGACTGTTTCTTGTTTAAAAAAATCTAAAGTAATTTTGCTGCATAGCTCAGGTACAAATTAGTATTTTTAAATATCTACAAACTGAGTGTAAATAGTTATAATTTTACCTTGTCGCGAAAATTCCATTGTAAAATGTGCTAGATAAAGTTACATGTTAAACAAGAATCCTGATTGCAAGGGGAAGGAGTAAAGTTTAAAGTCTAAAATTTTTTTAGAAATTTGGATTATACAAAAGGGCATAGTGATTTTTTAATTTAAAATTTTAGGCTTACTTATTTACAAAAATATACGCCAAACATGCATAATTTTAGAATGAATACATAGTAAAAGTGATTTGGTGATGAGGCAGTAAAGAAAATAATATATCATTTAAAAAAATCTCATTTACCTTCCTCATGAGCCCGAATGTATGTATGACTAGATGTTTGCAAAGGCCCATGTCTGAAGTCATCATCTATGTCTAAAACATTCGCTAGAAGACTCTTTGAAGACCTTTCTTTTAATTCTAACGTGTGCATCTGCAACGACTTTCTTGGAGCGTCTCCATTTTCATTATGGCCTGGTCGGCTCATCCGCAGCAGGCATGGAAGCCAATGAAGGAACAACGATTTGACCTGAAAATTTAAATTATTAAATTGTATATAAATTGTTTTTGTGTGAAATTGAAGAATTTCAATTTGATGTAATCAGGTTGTAAGAAATTTTAGGTCTGTTTTGGCATCTTATGTTGTAATAAGAACATTACATAAATTAGCATCAGACAAAGCAAATTCCTTTCCTAAGGCTATTCGTATAGAGTTGGTACCTGAACAAACAACCAAAAAAATTCTGAAACATCTTGCAAAGAGTTATAGCCCTAGAAGAATAAGCCATATTTTCTCCAACAATACAACATTTGTGGGCAGTAAAACCGAGCTGGTAGAACTTCAATTGTTTAGATCAGATGACAACATCACGGAATTGGGTAACTTCTGCACTTCTTCAGGCGTCACATGGTCCTTCGTTCCTCCTCGATTGCCACATTTCAGAGGTTTCTAGAAGGCTGCAGTTAAGTCTTCTACAAGAACGCGATCATTACATTGGACAGTGAACATCTGGCTCAGGAATAAGTGCTGTACTCCGATGGAAAGCTGAAGACCATTGGGTTCCTCTCAGATTCTTCTCATGCTCACTGATCGACTCAACTGAAAAGAATTAATCGACCTAGGACCGGGAACTCATCATGGTATACAGAGCTATCAAGCACTTCTGCCCCCTCAAGAACACCATAACGGGACACAAAGATGAGCACTGGACATGAAACCTGTCTACTTTTCTAAACTATCTTAGGTCTATGCTGCACAGAGATACTGAAGAAGGACCGGCAGAGCTAACTTCAGCAAGGTTTTACATCTACCCAGGGGATGTTTGTGCCACTTGGGTATCTAGGCACTCAGGAGTTGCCAGTACTTCCAGACCCAAACCCTACTGTGACCTAGTAATTAGCCACAAAAAATGATCACATTAAAAATCCTTAATGAGACTAAAAAAAATCCTGGTGGATCGACAAGTGAAGAGATCCCCATAAAGGAAGTGGAAATAAAACTTGGATTCTGGCAAGTCTCCTGATTGGACCTGCCTAAGAAGGCATATGCTGGATAGGAATACTGGCAGTGAAGGATAATATAATGTAATTTCTAAAAGGGGGTCAGAACCACTTTAAATTTACTTTTTTCCCAACTTAGTCAGTGAATGCATCCAAAATCTCCAAAACCTGGGAAAACACATCAACCTGATGATATCTTGGGTGCCAGGGCATAGGGGAATTTTGGGTAACGAGGAAGCAGACAAACTGGCCAGAGGAGGATCTGCAAGACCATACATAGGCCCCGAACCTATCCCTGGGATAACAAAAACAAACATAGAATCCTCCATCGCAGAATGGATCCAAGCAAAACAAAAAGAGAAGAGGATAAACTCTAGCGGTGCTAGACTTAGTAAACTTATGATGAAACAACCCTCACCGAGACTGGCAAAAACTCTGCTGCAATTGGAGAGGGCCAAACTCAGAGGAGTGGTAGGACTACCAACCAGTCGCTGGTATCTGAGAAAACATCTACACAACATAGACATATACAGCGATGATCCCATCTGCAGATTATGTAATGAGGAGGAGGAATGCGAAGCAACAGCTCAATGGAGATTTAACCTAACGTACGGAAAAGACTTAGGGAATGAAATTGCAGCAATAACAGTCAATGACCTGATACTTCTAAGAAGAAGGATTGAGTCTATTGACTGAACTAAGGAACTAGGAAGGTACAATAAGCCAGAAGGCTGAAGTGCCTGGGGAATACAAACCCCGCTTCCTAGTATCCTTTTCCACCATACCATACCATACCATTTCTCAAGTTAACCTAAAAAGTCCAGATTTTGCTGGGATTCAAACTCAGAACTGCTAGTGTGGCAAAAAAAATCAGCAAAAAAAAGAAGCCAAAATCATTACATATGGCTACTGAAAATATGTGGCAATGAGTGAAATAGTGAAGATGTTCCAGCCCTGGCTCCAGTTTCCAGGCATTCATGACACAGAAGTTGACAGTACTTCTGTACCCAAACAAATAATTTGAAAAAAAAACAAAAACATAATAATAATAAATAAAAAAACAAAAAACAATGTAATTACTGTCCACTGGGTTTCTTTGGAAAATTGGACAAGAGGATCAGGACCAGTATACATGACTTTTTTCTCCAAATTATGTTTGTTTATGTTAATAATTCTAGTTCCGAACTTAAGAGTATTTAAGAGCTTGTTGTAGGTAACAATTTAAATGACCGAGAATGACCTCAGACTTAATTTTTACCCATTTCCAATCAAACAAATCATAATTGTACGTCATGGACAAGGCAAAATTCAAAAGAAAAGTCAGTTCCTTTGCCAAGCTTTAGAAGAAAATATCCGTTTCATCAAGTCTGAATTTATTTCTAATAAAATAAATCTAAACTCACGAATCTGTTAAGGTTGAAGCCATAATTTGTAAGATTGTAAAGTTTAATCGAGATAATAAATAAATATGTTGTATATAAAAAAAAGTTGGGGTCTACTTACGCAAGGCGACATTTCATGTGTGTCGGCATTGCGATGGTGATAGTTGAGGATTATTATTGTAGAAACAACGGATGAAGCCACCATGAACATGATACAGTTGAAGTATGTTCCTGTAATTGTGATTTTTGTTTTTTTAATAATTGGAATATATAGATAACGAAGTGTTTTTGTACATGCCATGCTAAATATTGTATCAACAAATTAAAAAAAAAAAAAATGAACCATTATTATTAATGTTAACAATAACCAAAAAATTTATTAACTCCAAAGTACAAAGGTTTATGGAAAATAACTATTACAATCTGTGCGAAATTAACAATTTAAATACAATTATGGAAATGAACATAATAAACATGTATATACTTTTTGCTTATATTTAAACATAAGAAAATAAGAATATTACAGTTGTAATTAGAAGCTTTGATATAAAAAAAATGTGTATTACAAGTTGAGTGAGCTGCTGCAAAAAAAGTAATAAAAAAAGCGCAGTGTATTTTTACTTAATTTAGCTGGAAAAATTCACTCAACATCAAACTATTACAATTATCTAGTAATAGTGAATTATTTAAAAAGAATGATGAGATGAAAAATAGATAATGTTGATGTTTATTAACTATAATTTGGCTTGTCAAACTTGATATTTTGTAATAACAATAATAATAAATAATTATAGCAACAATTTTTTTTTTCATGCATAGGCTTCATACAATTTAAACAGTGGAATTAGCTGTTTTTTTTTCGGTCATGCTTAAGAGTCATGCAAAAAGCTTATATTTGTTATGAATACAATTTTGTATTTACAAACTTTTATTTAGCTATTTCAATAGAAAACAATTTAAATAAATACCATATTTGGGATGGGTGATATCTTTTAACAAAAGATAGTCATATTTTGATTAAGATATTTATGGTAGTTATTAACTAAAAAAAGTGAAAAATGTGAAAAAAAAATAAAATTGACAAACAGAAAATAACTTAAAATATATTTAACACTATTAGCGGTGAGGATTTTTTTTGTTTTGTTTTTAGGAACATTGGTCGTTTAGATTCTTCTATTTAGCCAGTTTATTATTTAAATATCATGTTAGTTTATTTTAGTTTAATAAATTATTTTATATGCAATGGTGAATATATATGATATATATAAACACATACAATAAGATGCTAAAAATATTTATTAAACTAACACTATAAATAGAGGGGAATAATCAAGAAGGCCCATTTGTTATATTTATGCGGTTTTCTTCCTAGCAAGTGGGGGAAAAAGAGGTGCAGTTGTGCTAATCACATGCATAGTCCTAGTAGTATTTAAAAAAAACAACAATTTAAAAAAGTAACAAAAAACTATAGTTTCCAAAATCGTATCCATTCCAATGATTCATCACCTATAAGCATATAAAAATTAATAAATTGATGATGTATTCTATGATACTATTATCACCGAAATTTCACCGCAGAAAATGCATTTCACAGCAGAACGGCAAATAATCGGCAAATATAAATTTTTTTCTACATTAAAGAAAGAAAAAAAAGAAAGAAAAGTATATAAGAAACAAAATGTCCATAAAATAAGTAGATATCCCTCATCCCTGGAAAATGGCAACCTAAATAAACTGTTTGTTTTTTAAAATAAATTTAAATTAAAATTTATTGTGATTTTGAGGAACATGACGGGAATTTTAAGTGTGTCTTGTTTAGATTTGTTTTTGTTTCTTATTTTAATAATATAATTACTTAACACAAAATTGCATTCAATTCAAATGTTAAACATATAGAATAATATATTTTTAAACAGTGATGCCAATTTATGGATTTTCAATTGTTATTGGAACAACATTTATAAGTAAAATTCATTATAACATGCTTTTTAAATTTTAAATGCATTTTATTTAAACAGTTGGCGAGTTACGTGGAGGCAGAGAGGTTAGCGCTGTGTTAAAGTTAGAAATATTTATCTTGTGGGAAGGGTGGGTTTAGTTAGGCCAGGCCAGTCAGTAACCAAGTGGTTACAGAGTGGCAGGGCTACATTTACACATTTCCCGCTGTATCCTCTGCTTACATCTGTAAGAATTAGTCACAGTGTTAGTTAGAGGAATATCTTTTCCCCAGATCAAGCCTACTACACAACGTACCATGCACTCACATAATATATATGTACACTAGAATAAGAATTTATCTCAATATTTACAAAGTTATTTATAATTATTGATCGTTTAATATAGAGTAGAATAGTGAAGTTAAGCAGTATAACCATTTATGTTGATTGGTTTACGATTGCTTTAATGCTTTCAGTATTATAGAAGAAATAGGAGAGACACGCATGGAAAGAGTGATCCGCTAAGCATTCTACTACAAAACATGATTATTTCACACTTTTTTCTCTCTGTCTACGTTTTGTTCATTTTCCTTTTTGTTTTCTCATCGGTTTATTGTTTAAGGTTGTTTTTTATATCCTATCTTATTTAAGATTTAAAAAAAAATTGATGTATATGTATATACAGTGAGAATGCCGCTTTATTTATTTTGATGTCATCACATCACCCGTTTAATTTCTTTTTTTATTTAAATTTTTTATTCTTGTTGGTTTATATATTAAGTTTATTACAGTTTGACTGAAATAAAATAAAATGAGAAACCGTTTTTTTTTTTTTTTTGAAATTTGGGAAGGTGCGCATATACTACCATCAGCCAACACATTTACTTCCATATCAAATATTACGAACATTCATAAGCTTTTTATTGAAATCTTTTAGACCATAAATAAAAAACAAATTGTCATATTCAAATAATGTGAATGAAATAATCATGTGGATGGAGTTTGATGAAAGAAAGATTGCTATGTTGGAAAGAGGTTATGTGCAATGTGTGCTGACCTAGTAAGGGGATAGCTTCCGAAGTCTGTGGTAACGCATCGGCTATCATGAGTGAAAATACAGAGAGGGAGAGGAGGATTGTGACACCTGAAACAGGACGCCAAATTTGACTATTGTCTTGCCTTATCCCATTCATTTGTTGCTTTTTGTTTTATAATTTTTAAATTTAATTTTTTTTTTGTGTGCAATTCTTTCTCTCTTTTTAATCCAATCAGACAAGCAGCAGTTTAAAGGGAGCCCGGGACCCGTTTGCCTTTCTTGTTTTTTTGTGACTGTGTGGCGAGGCTGAACAAGTCTGAATGGATAACTTGGAGACGATGGCGCATGCCGTCCAAGTGCGTCCGTGCCAATTTCCATCACACTCACCTGCCTCAATTAGTATTACTGCAGAAAATATTGTGCAATATTAAAGCATATTATTTCATCGCTAAAATTAAAATTAAAAATTATAGCATTTTTATATATTCCGTTTTTATTCAAAATTCTCTGTGGTGTTTCCATTTCCAAATGCAATTTGTGTAAATATCTTAAAAACAGTGCTTACATTGAATCTTTGTATGATCAAAATTCACATACATAACAATTGAAACAAAAAAGTTGAAAGAAAGAAAAAAAACATTACAAGTCAAAGCTCATTCGTTTTTATTAAAACATTAGTTTCTTTTAAGTAGAATAATTCAAAATTTGTTTTTTGAGTAATTTTTATTGTAATAAAAAATGAACTTTTTGGTTTGTTGCATTGACAAATTAAAGTAAATAAAACTAGGATGAAAAGTTTGCATATTTGTCTGGCTGTGCTTTATTGGTGAATAATAGTGATTCTTTATTATTGCCACTGATGTTTTGGTTTATTGGGCGAACCTAAAACAGGCATTGCGTCTGAGACTTGGGGTAAGGTCTCCGCCACTAGATTATGGAACACTGTCAGCGACAGCAATACGGTCACTCCTGAAACATATCCCTGCTCTCACTATCCCCCTCGCTATTACACATTAATTGACTTATTTCTAATAACCACTATTAACATGCAATACAAATAGTTTTTGATTTTCACAATGGGTTTATGTTATTTGATATAGTGCAATATTTTGTGTGTATAGACTAACCAAGTCGTGTGCTGCGTGCATACGCGTGTGTCATACACACGCATACACGGGTGTATGTGTCTGAATGAGTTCGGGGTCGATACTGGAGGTACGGTTTATTAGTCAGTTTAGGCGGATAGGTGATACAATTACAAGCACATTTCACCCACTGAAGACCTATACAATATTCCGATAGAAACAAGCTAATAAATTTCCTAACACTTTTCTCGTAGTAATTCGTTAAACAAAGGAAAACAAAAACACAATTGATTGTTTTTCATGTTCTTTTTATCAAGTTTTCAAGAGAAACCGGAAAAGAATGTAAAGCGATTCGGTTAAAAAAAAAGAATTGAACTACTTACGCGCTGGAAAGACGTAGGACATCATTTACGATCTTCTCTGTCGCTCGGGACCAAGATGGTCGAAAATCTTCTGGATTTTTTGTTCATCCAAAGCCAGGCGAAGCGTAATGAAAAGTTATTTACGACAAACAGACACATCTCCAAAACGGGGAGAAAATTTCCATGGGTGGGTGAAATTTCCATGAGTCAGGGCGAGTCCCATCACGATCCTTTTTCCTCAAGTTTAAGTTATCGAGTCGTAAAATTAAGTCCGTAGCGTTTTTTTTTAAATGGTAATGTTGAAGTAATTGTGAACAAAATTTCGTCAAAAATATATAGCACAATTTTGTTCCATTGCCTGTTGCCATTTTACATGTAATTTTGTGAATCCTCCCAGAATCTATTCGGCTTTTGAGTTTTCTGCTGTCCTCAACTGAAGAAAAGTTTTCCCATTAACAAAGTCTTGCAGAATCCGGAATAATTGAAAATCTGAACGGGCGAGTCTGTAAAGACACGTGAGGGCGAGCGTTATCCCGATGGAATTTGTGATTATCCAATGTTGTTTTTGGCCAATTGTCTTTAATCGATCGAATTGTGCGTAGTATAAAGTATAACCATTTGGTTGGGCCGAAGATGATAATAAAAAAACCCTCTTCCGATTCCACAAAAAGCACAATATCACTAATATATTGGAGTTGTGAACGGTGTGTCGCTGCGTTTTGCCCAGAATTTTTGTCTTTGAGCATTGTTCTAAAAGATCTTTTCAACTGAACGTACTTTTTAAAACAAAAATTAGATTTCGTTTTAGGAGGGAATTGCAGATAGAGATGCATTTCAATAAGTTTCTCTCAGTAAACATATGGAGAATCTAATGCTTGTATGATATAGACTAAGAATCTGCGATGCCGATGCCTAGTGACATTGAGTTGGAGTTATTTGTTATAATAGCTTGAACCCGGTCGATGATTGAACCAGAGCGCCTTACATCTAACAAATAAAAATATTCCACTTCTGAATCGAACCAATGGTGTTTTCTCCTAAACTATCGTACACATCACAAATTTACCTATCAATATGAGCTGCGGTTTTTCCTTTGCGGGAATAAAAACAATTAAGAGATGAAACCTTTTGTAAAATTATGAGATCTGGTACGAAACTACCGAATAAAAACTTCTTAAAACCATTTTCAGAATGTGGTCATCGCAGGCCCTCTGCGTGTTTTTACTTATTTATCTAGACTTTCACGCATATTTTTTAAACTGCGGCTCTCTGCTTTTGTATGCATACAAGTCGGTATACTAAAATTCTTAAGCCGGAAACACACTTACCCGATGCTACGCCATGCGTCGCTACCCGATGCTACCCGACGCCTTGCCACGTTTTGGTGGGGTGTGCACATCTATCCGACGCAAGCACACGTCGCGTACAGTCCACAGCGTTTATCACAATAATCACTATCACAATCGCAACGCATCTTTTGTTCTTAATGCACTATTTTGAGCAAAACCTTGTAATAAATTGTTAGTTAAATTTTATGAGCACAACCATCTAATAAATTGTTTGTTAAACTTAATTGTTTTAAATAAAGTTACTCCTAACCATCATAATTAAACAATGTTTATAAAAACTTATGCATTTTTGATCTCGTTTAATTTGGTTTACATTAAAATAACATGTTGTAATTAATATAACGACAAAATTACATGTACTTAGTTTGAAATAAACTACAAAAAATATGAGTGTCCTGTTCTGATGCTACCCGACATTACAAAATGGTGTAATTTTACGAGCAAAACTATGAAATAAATTATTAATTAAATTTTATGAGCAAAACCGTGTAATAAATTGTTCCAATTTTAGTATATGTACCGCAGAAGCGAGTACAATAAATTGTTAGTTAAATTCATTATATCAAAAAATCGTTTTCCAGTGTTTTGATTAATTTTCTACCAAACCATTAAAATTAATTTTTTGAATAAAAACTAATTAATTTTTAATCACAGTTAATTTGGTTTATATTAAAATAAGTATGTTGTAATTAATATAACGATAGTTTGAATAAAAATATGAGTGTCCGGTTCTGTTGTCTTCGACTGTACTCGATGCTTCTCGACGAAAATCTGGGCAGTGGGGATCGCAGAGCGTCGGGGTAGGTTAGCGTGGCATAGCATCGGATGTGCACGGGGGTAATGTGCAACCTTATGGAAAATCGGAGTTTGGATTTGCGTCGGGTAGCATCGGGTAGCGTCGCATGGCGTAGCATCGGGTAAGTGTGTTTCTGGCTTTACGCCTCGTTTGTACCTCAGGTTGTCAACAATCAAATGGAAATAAATAAATAAAAGTATTTTTTTTTTCGATTTATCTAAGTTGAAGCTTCGGTTGAGTCGAGAGTTGCGAGTTAGTGACTTTGGCCTGTTGCTACTTCAAATTGATTTCTTGTATCAATCTTCTTAGAATTTGGTCAAAATATCCACAAAACCTTTATAAAACTAAAGAAATATCAAACGTCTAAAAAAACATTTAAAAAGATCTTTTTATTCGATTGATCCAAATTGAAGCCTCGGTTGAGTCGAGAGTTGTGTGTTAGCGACTTTGGTCTGTTGCTACTTCAAATTGAATTCTTGAATCAATCTTCTTACAATTTGGTCGAAATATCCACAAAACCTTTATAAAACTGTGCAAATATCAAAAGTTTAAAAAAACGCTATATATGTAGACAGATGTTTGCATCCGACGAACCTCCGAGCACCGCACTCGACAGGGACGCGAGCGGCACACCAAGTTCACTTCTATTTGTCAGTCCTGACGCTCCGCCCGGGAACCACCAAACCAGGGCACACAGAGCGGAAACCACGGTCGCCATCGAGGCCCCCGCCGAAGTCACCGCACCACGGCAAAATACTCGGAATCGCCCGGTGTCGGTAGTACTTGATATTCCTACGACACCGGTAACCAATCACTATTCGATACAAGTCTGGTTATATCCATTACCCCCGTACTTGATATTCTTTGGGGCGGGGTTGAACAACCCTTCCTTTCACGCTAATAAATTACATTCATTTCAATAAATTAACGTAAACACAACAGCCGATACATGGTCACATTTACTCCCCTATCCGGTGTTCCACGGATGTGGTCGAACTCACTCCATTCTCGCTAATAACTTACTACTACTTTCCAGATGTCACACACTCACCCCAGAGTATTCGTAATAATTCTAAATATGAGAGAAATAAAACCGAATTATTATTAAAAAAATAAAATAAATAAAAGGTAAAACGCTACGGACTTATTTTACAAGCCAATATTCCATTTAATCGGCTTTTAACAAAAAGAGGAAATCTATTTAAAATAAATCCGATTTGATTATTATAAGAAGCTTGAAATAAATTTCTCATAAAAAAAATAATATGCCACGGCCTACTCTTTATTTCACATTTCAGGCTGACTTTGTTTTTCAGATATGTTTTGGTGCTTAATTTTGATTATATTCCGTCCTTTTTGCGAACAGTTTAATATTTCCCTGCTCCAGTGTTAATTTAGGAAAGCTTAGTGTCTAAAAAAAACCTTATCTACTTCAAGCTAACAAAAATAAATAAAATAAAAAAAATAAAAAATAACAAAATAAAAAACAAATTGTATTTCAAGCTATCTAAAAAAGTTTAAAATCGCATATCAATCGAAGATCTCTATAATTTTTGCGTTCATTTTATTTTCCGATTCCACGGTTATTTCAAATTAACTGAATATTGAAAAATATCAAATTACAAGCTGTAGGACGTTCCAGTTGGTATCAAAAATTCAAATATACAGTGACTTAAGGAAAACAGTCGAAGTTTTATAGTCGTCCAGAAAGTCCACGACTAAACCACAAACCCAAAAAACAAAAAACAAAAAAACAAACAAAAAATCCAATGAGATCACTGAACAACAACAGTTCGATTAGAATATTGAAAAACCCTATAGAAAACAAGAATTAGACAATTTGTGTGTGGTTTTTTTATATTAAAATTAAATTATAATATCTGAGGCTTTATCAGGAAATTTATCGCCGGCTCGTTTCAATAAGAAAAAAATATTGCACTGAATTCAGATGGGTGTTTTTACTTTTGGAGCACTAGCAAACTAAGGAGGGCGAGTGGGGCAACTACTAGTACATAATAATGTTCAAAGGTCCTATATTTGTACTTGTAAGGGTCTAGGAAAAAGTAAAACATATTTAAACAACTCAACTTTCAAGCATAACGAAAAAGGTAAAGGGCCTGTGGGGTGAAAAATTCAAAGAAATACGATGGATAATACGTTGTAAGCGGGATATGGCAATGCAATAAATTAAATCATCGTTAATTATGAGGAGACTGGGATGACATCCGTTTTCCCTTCAGATTCAGTGCTACTCTTTAAACCCGCAGTTTTACATTTTATGCATGTTTATTTTCTTTCAAAACAATAGAAACAGGTCAAAAAAAAGTTTAAAGAAAAATATTGAAAGGGCCGAATAAAATTTATAGTGTGGTGTACCGCTCTGCCTCCATTGTTGCACTCATTCGTGTGTTTACCTATTAGAGGTCTTTCTGAGGTCGGCGGCATAGTCTCGGCCACCATGTTAAGGAAAAATGTAAGAGACAGAAGAACTGTCACATCTATGAACAAAATTAAAACAAATCAACCATTCCGCCCAGTACAAAGATCATCAAAGTCATCCTTAAGTCTATCGGTCTATTAAATAACCGACTTCATCTTTAAAATCTACTACTAGTTTACACTACACAACTATTCTATGCTATTTACGAAAAAACACAAAAAAATATTATTTTGTTTATCATTAAAAAAAAAACAAATTTTTTTATAACAATTTGAGAAAAATGATTGGTTTCATATTTATTAATTAATTATTGCTGCTATTGTGACAAAACCACACTTATCCGTGTTGGAACTGGTCGACAGGATGCATTGGCAGTTTTGCTTAAGTCAGAAGCCAAGGAAATGAAAATTAAAAGAACAAAACAAAACCAAAACAAAACAATGTTATTGTCCGACAGAACCAAACGAAAGGAAGAGATACTGGATCCAGTCAAATCAGCTGGGTATTCAACTGAGAGTGAATTTAGCAAGAAACAGAAATGGGAAGCAGGTGATGCCCAGCCGAGCAGTGACCAGCAAACAAATATAAATTAACAATAGCAACATTAAGAAAAGGGTAACTTATTTTGAAATAAAATTTCTACAAAGGTAATATCTAACAAGCTAAAAAAAAGTGATTTTACTCTAAAGGATTTGAGTCGAGTTACTTTGTTGATAGGTTGTTTGTTAAAGGATGTTTCAAGCTGGAACGTCCTCGGTTCTGTCACAGTACTGTGATATCTATTTACATGGCTCAATTTTTACAATAATAATAACAGCATCTACTAATCTATGTATAATTATTTATCAGTACCCTCTATTAACGCTAGAGAAATGATTCAATATTAGCGACAATGAAAAATCTAGTAATACTTTGTCCATTGGTCACTGGTTAACTGCGCCTTGAACGACAAAATCGTGTACATATTAAACATTTTAAAACATAAACATGCTAAAGTAGTAGCACAGTGAAAAGGGAAGTAACATTTAAATTGCTCCATATCAAATGCAAATTGGATAAACTTCTAATGTTCGTTTGTACTTTTGATACGGTCATAGTATAAAAATGTGTAATTAAACTTTTTACAGGATGATCGGACGATTACATGGGCTCACGAAACATTTCATGTGTAAATCCAATGGACGCATATTTAAAGCAAACAAATCAATGAAAAACAGATACAACAATAAATTTGTATTGGGTCTCGCCGCTCTGCCTCCAGTAGATGAGCTGATGGCATTTTTTACCTAGAAGGGGAACGGCGTCCGAGGTGGCTGGCATCGTCTCAGCTACCATGTTAAGAAACACAGTCAGCGACAACAGTATAGTCACCCCTAGACACACAACTCATTTCAGTACAGTACCATGCCAACAAATTGTAGACAACCGCGTTTAAATGGAAAAAAAAACTAAGAACAAAAGAAAAAGAACAAAAGAAGTCAAGATTCGAAGGCCTCAGCATATGTGGTCACCGCTCTCAGAGATTGTGTATGTTGTGTTTCATTTTTTTTTTGACAACATCCGTCTGTGTGCTTTGACTTAATCAGTACCTAGTGTTAGCTTTTCTCCACATTCGTGAGGAAGTGTAAATCCTAGTAGAGTCATAGAGGATATGATGATACAAGGCAGAATCAGGTTCACCGTATAGAAGAGCGTTCGCCTCGACAGTTGTATAGTGAATGTGATGTCGATATACGGTTGAGGGCAGCAAGAGTACTTCTTCAACTTTCTCGTCGCTGGCATACCTGTTAACATCTCATTACACAAAAACTGCCCCAGTTCTAACTCTACCGCCTTGTTCACAAATCACGCATATACATATACATTTTACATAAATTTTAACTGTCTTAGCCAACAATTTCTTGTGCTACGCCGAATTTGACAATACCAAAATACAACTGGACAAAGATCTCACGCATAACAAGCCTCGTCACCACGGGCAAACTATCACCTACATAGAATTAATAAAAAATATATTCTCATAAATAAACCAAAAAAAAAATTATATAAAATAAAAGTTCAAAGGCAACACCTTAAAAAAATAAAAATAAAAAATCACTCCTTCGTTCTACTCCAGACAATAACTCGTTCTTTCTCCAGCCATCCAGTGGCTGACCAGATCAACAAGCATGTTTTAAACTTGTATTCTTGTGTGTCATTCTCATGCCAAAACCCAACACCGCAATTGTCAAATCAGCAAATAAAACAATGAAAAATAATTAATGAGACAAATAACTAATAAAGAGAGGCTAAGGACGTGAGAAGTCCATTTGTAATGAAACATTTTTTGGTGAAACTTGGTCATAAAATTTTATAAACGTAATCGAGCGTTCTTGCCAATTCTAAGAGCCGAACAAAAATATTTTAAATAATCACAAATTATGTATTTAATTATCTACGATGACCCCTAGGCTGAGCTGCCTAATAAATTTGATGTAATAGCACGTAGTAGCAAAGTAGATGAAACTATTTTTTTAGTAAGAAACTTAATTGATATTAAATCCATTAGATTTCATGGTCCGATTGACTAAATAACTTCTTTCCATTAATTAATCTTTATGTAAGGTTCAAATAATTAAGATTTTAAGTTGAGACAAAAAGTCAGTGTCATGAGCGGGATTCGAACCCACGACCTTCGGCTTGATACGCCGGCACTCTACCACTTGAGCTATCGTGACTTCGATCCCCACGGGCACTAACTTCCCATCTCAACCCCATATTTTGAATTTTCCCTCCTTTTTGCCATTTTTCCAATGTCGTGTAATCTATTCGATCGACAAAATACCTTACATAAAGATTAATTAAGTGAAAGAGGTTATTTGGTCAATCGGACCACGAACTCTAATGAATTTAATAAGTAAAATGAAGTATGTCTTCACTAAAGCTCTCTGTGACTATTTCATTTGTGGACAAGAATCAAATAGATTACACGATATTTGAAAAATGACAAAAAGGAGGGAAAATTCTAAAGGTGGGTTGAGATGGAAAGTTGGTGCCCGAGGGGATCGAAGTCACGATAGCTCAAGTGCTAGAGTAGCGGCATATCAAGCCGAAGGTCGTGGGTTCGAATCCCGCTCGTGACACTGACTTTTTTGTCTCAACTTAAAACCTTAATTAATTGAATGTTATTAATTGGTCAGGCGGACCACGAAAAATAGTGAATTTATGTAAGGTATTGGTTGAAATAAAAAATAGCCAATTGAAAAATGGCAAAAAGGAGGGGAAATTCGAAAGGTGGGTTGAGATGGGAAGCTGGCGTCCGAGTGAATCGAAGTCACGATAGCTCTAGTGGTAGTGCAGGGTCGTGGGATAGCCGAAGGTCGTGGGTTCGAATCCCGCTCGTGACACTGACCTTTTTGTCTCAACTTAAAACCTTAATTAATTGAATGTTATTAATTGGTCAAGCGGACCACGAAAAATAGTGAATTTATGTAAGGTATTGGTTGAAATAAAAAATAGCCAATTGAAAAATGACAAAAAGGAGGGGAAATTCGAAAGGTGGGTTGAGATGGGAAGCTGGCGTCCGATTGGATCGAAGTCACGATAGCTCTAGTGGTAGTGCAGGGTCGTGGGGTAGCCGAAGGTCGTGGGTTCGAATCCCGCTCGTGACACTGGCTTTTTTATTTCGACCAATACCGTACATAAAGATTAAATTGGTTTTCTGCACCTCAAGAAACCCTTGAATACAATTTTTTGAGAAAGTACAATAAATATACTTCACCTTTCAAATACCGTCCGTTTTTCTTCTCTTTTTCATAAAAAAATCATATAGATATTGATAAATTTGAAACGACTCTCTACCCACTCAAAGGAAACTTTACAAGGTTTTAGGACTTAATTATACGAAATAGCGCAAATTTGGTTTCATTAAATAAATTACAATTTGAGACGTAAAATTAAATATTTGAAGAGTTTGTGTTATTTTAATCCTTACTTTTTTTTTTTTTACTTATAGTGACATAAAATCTAAACCTTCTTTCCTCTCATAGCAGGAGAAACATCCGTTTTCTAACAACTGTAAAAAACTTGAATTTGTAAAAAATCCAGAGGTGTTATGAATTGTTAAGTATGAAACATAAGACATCAGAAAAAAATTGCCCACTACAAGAATTAACCAGCACAAAAAAATCTCTATTTTTTATTCCTTTAATTAATACTTAAAACAAATCAGAATTGTTAAAAAATATGGCTAACTTTACAAGAAATGTTTTTTTCATTTTTGTTACTTTTTATAAATTTAATCTCATTTAATACGATACTACTTATTATTCTCCTTGTCCTACATAAAAGCATATATTGACTGATGTATAAAAACCTTGAAATACATTCACAACAAAGACAGAAAGTCATATTAAAAATATTTAAATTACTTTTTAAAAAATATGGATCCTAAGGCTAAAGAACGCTAGGACACGTGTCTCATATTTTTGAACAAAGTATTACACAATAAAAAGTTTCATTAAAATCTTTGATCCCACGTCTGTGATGGACAATAAAGTATAATTAAATAATAGATATTTTCATACACTTCAATTTTTTTGTGGTTCAAGTGAAACGTCATTGGCATAGGTTAACATTTTTAAGTATTTAACTTGATTTTCACAATTTGTTACTTAACCCGCAACCACAAATTTATTGTCTTATTTATTTAATAATCCTTCTTCTTTCTTTGATATTTAATTTCGTCTAATTGGGCTAACCAAGCACAAAATGATTTATTTTTTGATTACTATAAAAATTTAAAGGCTTTAAACGAATCCGTCTTTTTTTTTCAAAAATATATATTTTTTTGGCCTACTTTACTGGTAACATCTTTAGGTTTTTATAACGTTTTATAAATAGAATCTCATTTCATACCGTCTTCCTCATATTGTTATTCAACACAAAAAACAAAGCAATTTGTCGTACATAATAATTTTGGAATACCCAAAAAACGCAGAAATAAATTAGAATCGGAGATATGAAATAAAACGTTTATGAGCTGTTGTGATTTTATTTTTATTTTTATCCCTTTTAGTGTAATAAAATCTGAACGTTGTTGCCATAAACGGAAAGTAGATACATTCAGCTTTCAATTGTAATGCCATTGGATTTGGATAAAATCCAAAGGAGCTAAGAATTTTTATGTCTGGAGATGCCGGACATCGGATAGAACAAAATTAGCCCCAGCTCAATCCAAATAATTTTTTTTCGAAAATCACAAAATTAGTCATAAACGACTAAACCGACATTTCATCATTATTTTTCTAAATTATATCGACATAAAATGTAAACCTTATCCTATAGTCTAAAAACACGTACATTCCACTTTTTAACGGCTTTAATAGTATTGAATTTGGTTAAAATTCAAAGAGTTATTAAGTTTTATGTCTGGAACAGCAAAGCAACAGAAATAAAAATTGCGCCCTGCTGGCTAATTCGTATTTTTTTAACTTACAATGACTTAAACATAAACCTTTCTAAACCGTTATAGTAACATTAAGTCCGGATGGATAAGCCCGTCCAAAATTTTCTAGATTTATTGTGGTTATAAAAATTCGTATTTAAGAGCTTTAATAACATTATTTATACAACCCTGCATATAATTTTCTTATATCAACTGATATACAATAACCTTGAAATATACACTCAGCAAAGTCAGAAGGGGCGTCGGTGGCCGCAACGGTTTAGGCGTTGACACGGCGCTCATCACTGTAAGGTAAAGGTCCCGGGTTCGAATCCAGCGGCCCTGCATTCGAACCCGGCGTACTTACAAATGGGCTTTTTTCAAAAACACCGACACCCCGAGGCATATGACCTCTGCTGTTCCAGACCCTCGTTAAAAAAAGAAAAAAAAAAGCAGAAATCCGTATTAAAAAATAGATATGTATGGGGCACTTGCAAAGAAAGCTCGGACGCGTGTCTAATACGTTTCAAACCAAGTATTCAAAAAAATTACCTCATCGTTACAACGAAAAAAATTCTAAAAAGCAGGTGAAGTTCGTTGGTGCAGGATGTGTTATTGGTTTTTAATAACGCTTTTTGTAGTTTCTCATTCAATTGATCGTGTTTATTTAAATGAGAACGATTTTGTTGAAACATGGCGTTGAAAAAGAGTGATTTTTTATGTTTAACAAAAGAAAAATTTCTGAGGAGTAGTAGGCCCGCGGAATGTTACAACATAAATATATGATATTGAGGGGCATCGGTGGCCGCAACGGTTTAGGCGTTGACACGGCGCTCATCACTGAAAGGTAAAGGTCCCGGGTTCGAATCCACCGGCCCTGCATTCGAACCTGACATATTTACACCGGCAGCCCCGAGGGTTGATATAACCATATATATATGTGTATACATCTTCAGGTTGCGCCAGGGGAAAATTTATTTAAAATAAACTTTCAAAATAAAATAAAAAAGATTGAACATATTACGAATTCCGATTAAGTTCGAAGTCTAACTTAAACGTATTTACTAATTCAGGCCATGTCCACCCCCGACAGCAGTACGCGTGAAAATTTACTTTATAAAAAAACAAATTCCTAGACTATAAACTTGGTATTTTTTCCGTTGGTTCAGGGTAAAAGAAAATGGCAAGCAGGGGAGTAATAAAGATTCGTCGATTAAGCTAAAAAGGAAGGTAAAAATTTGTCTTTTGGGCTGATTCACATTGTAAAAGATCAATCGTGTTTTGATCCGCAGAGCTTTCAAAAGAGCCGAAGAAAATTCCGGTTTGATTCAAAATAACGGGAAGTCCTTTCGATTAACGAGACCTTTTTAACATTTGGTGCATTTTTCCAGTCAAAACACCTACCAGACATCACTTTTGAAAATTCAAAATTTTATATATACACTGACAGGCAAAAAATTCCACCCATCAGATTTTTTTCATTTTCTCGATAAAAGAAAATTTTGCCATTAATCTGTCTCATTGTTTTTATCAATAAATATTTGTTTATGCTATGTTTTAAATTGGGAATATCAATTGGAGGTAAACACACTTAATCCTTAATCCAAAACAAGGACAAAGGATTTTTCAACGTTTAATTTTTACGGAATTTAAAATGTTTATTCAGTCTCATTTGAATTCTGAAGCAGTAAACTGTTTAGTTTTCATCTTTGTTTTCTTAATTTCAATTTTTAAACTTAAAAATGTCACTTAGTGCTGAGGATGTGTGCGAGGTGCGGCACTTATTGATGATGGACGTTCCATCAGGTATGCGTCTACTATTGTCATCGGAGTTCCCTACGAATCACTGCGAGGTTAGACGTTTTCGAGAAACTGGTTCCTACCATAGAAGGCTCGGCTCTGGACGCTCTAGGATAACAGAACCACAGGATGACCGTTTTTTGACTTTGACAATTTCCGAAACCGGCACCTCACTGTTCAAGCGATTCATCAGCTCTAGGAAGTTTGAGATGTCCAAATTTCTAAACACACTGATCGAAGAAGATTAAGAACACAGGGAGTTGCACGGCTCGCATTTGATCGAGAACACAGCCATTGGTCTTCGGACGATTGGTCTTCTGTACTTTTTACAGATGAGTGGACAGTTGTTCTACGATCTCCAGACGAGTGTGAAAGAGTGTGGAGAAGGCGAAATGAAAACGACGCCAGTTATTTTTCCCAGAGCCAACCTTTTCAACGTAACTCAGTGATGGTGTGAGCGAGAATTTCAATGGAGAGTCGCACAGAGCTGGCTGTTGTTCGTGGAGGGTCTTCGACGGCCACTCGCTATGTGGATGAAATTTTAGAACATCATGCATTGCTCTTCCTCGATGAAATCATCACTATTTTAATGCACGATGATGCCCGTCCACATAGTACAAACGTACCTTCAACAGCGTCAAATCAGGGTTTTAGCCTGGCCAGCCCGTTCTCCAGATTTGAACTCATTTATGAGATAACCTCAAAAGACGAAAGAGAGCACTTCCTGATTCACTCCACGATCTTGAAAGGACACTTCGTGAAGTCTGGCTTGTCTAACCTCCAGCAAAGAGACATTTCCAGACAGGTAGAAAGTATGCCGAGGCGTCTTTGAGATGTAATGAATTTGAAAATTTGAGATGCACGAGGAGGAAATACGCGTTATTGAAATGTTAATTAAAAATCTAAAAGAAAACTAAAACAAATGTTATTTGTCCGTCTTTTTGAATATTTTATTTTCCTTAGCAATTTACATTTTTTTAAACTTTTTTAGACCAAGACTCAATTATTAAAGTTAAAAAAATGAAACTTCGATTAATATATAAAAGTATATACAAATCAAGTTATATTACAAGTGGAATTTTTTGCCTGTCAGTGTATAAGAAAGAACGTCTCGCTTTTTGCCTGGGCTGTTATTGACTTTCAAAAAGCGCCTACGGGGATCTGTGATTTTAATTTTTTTGGTGATTCAATGCCCAAAATTATTAAACGGGTGTCCGAGCGTTCTTGTCAATCATGTATATTTCTATTGTGTATTTCTATAAATAGATTATGTAATTTTGATCCAAGCAAGATTGACACTCACGTGAATTAAATCTAATTAATTTAAGCCACAGAATATGTATTTCAGTACAGAAATTTTAATAAAAAAGAAACAAAAATAAATGTTTTTGCCAACTTTAATTTTTTTCTCAAATTTTACAAAAGCAATTATATATATGAAAGGACTCGACTGATATACATGAAATTTGACAGGACAAAGAATCACATAAAATACAAACATTAGCACAAATCTGACATTTGCAAATAAATAAAATACAACTGACGATATAAAATAAACCGTTTAAAGTTTTCTTTGTTGAATTCATCTGTTTTTCTCACTCACAACTACATACAATCTAAACCTTGTCATAGTCTGGAAGAAAAAATATCTGTCTTTCTAACCGTTGTAAAAATGTTGAATTTGAATTCGGTGGTGTTATAAATTTTAAAGTGAAACACCGGATTTCGGAGAAAAAAATAACCCCCGGCTGGTTGAAATCCATCCCGAAAGTTATTATTATTTGTTATAAAAATTCGTATTTTGCAAAAAATTTAACGAGGGTATTTCAACTATCAGGTTATATGAACCCTCGGGGTGCCGGTGTATTTGAAGAAAGCCCGTTTGTAAGTCTGTCAGAATGTAGGGCCGCTGGATTCGAACCCGGGACCTATACCTTACATAATGAGCGTCTTTTCAAGGCCTAAACCGTTGCGGCCACCGACGCCCCCTTTTATATATTTAAAGGGTGGTTAAAACCAATTTGAATCAATTGTTCAAAAATAATGTTTGTATGTGGTGCAACATCTTTTGGTTTTTATACCTTTCTATATATAAAATCTCGTTTAATGTAAATCTGTATTTTATCTTTTTTATCTTACACAAAATGACAAAAATCTACTGATATATAATAACCTTGAAATACACGGACAAAAAGGCAGAAATAAATTAGGACCGGAGATATCAAATGAAACGTTGTTTCTCACTTATAATATGAAAAAATCTAATCCATGTTGAAATATGCTTGAATGAGAATGGTTCAGCTTTGTAACTGTTGTAAAATCGTCAATTTGGATAAAATCCGGAGGGATTATGAATTTTTAAGTCCCGAACACCGGACATCTGCGTAAAAACAATGTCTATTAATATAACAATGTCTGGCTAATGTAGCCTAAAAATGTCTATTTTTAGTTTTTCGTAAACGTTTTTATTTAAAGTTTCCTTAAAACTGAATTTTTTTTGATAAAAAAATCTTTTTGGCCTACTTTACTAGACGCGTCCTTTGGTTGTTGAAACCTTGTATGTACCTATTCTTATTGAAGTAACCTTACATATTATTAAATTCGTGGTCCGCTTGACCAATTAATATCTTTCAGTTAATTAAGGTTTTTAATTGAGATAAAAAGTCAGTGTCACGAGCGGGATTCGAACCCACGACCTTCGGGTAGATAAGCCGCTGCTCTACCACTTGAGCTATCGTGAATTTGTCTTTTTTATCTCAACTAAAAACCTTAATTAATTGAAACATAATATTCGGTCAATCGGACCACGAACTTTAATGGATTTAATAATTAAACAGAAGTATATCTTCATGAAAGCTCTCCGTGGCCATTTCATTTGTCGCCGAGAATCAAATAGATTACACATTTGAAAAATGTCAAAAGAGGGAAAATTCGGAAGGTGAGGTTGAGATGGGGAGTTGGTGCCCGAGTGGATCGAAGACCACGATAGCTCAAGTGGTAGAGCAGCGGCATATTTAGCCGACGGTCGTGGGTTCGAATCCCCTCGTGACACTGACTTTTTTATCTCAACTAAAAACCTTACATATTATGTTTTTAATCTGGGTAAAGAAATAAATCGAATAATACATAACCTTGAACAGCAAAGGCAGAACACCATATATAAAAGTTTTCCTTTATACTACGTAAATTTAAGAACGTTTGTTAATAAAACCTTTAAAAATTTTATCTCGATTTCAATCTTATTTTTCACAATAATATTGAGAAAATCTAAACGTTGTCATAAGCTGCATCTGGTATCGTTTAGCTTTCCAGCGATTAAAGCAATTAAAATTCTAGTGAATTTGGATAAAACGCAGAAGAGTATGAATTTTTATGTCGAGATTACCGGACGTCGTATAAAACGAAATTGGCCCCAAAAAACTTAAAAAATGTATATTATTAGTTGTCTTTTTTAAAAGAAAATTTGTATTTAACAGTTGTTTTCTAGGTTGCTTAAAACGAATTCGAATTGCTTTGTTGACCTACTATACTGAAAGCTGGTTTTTCCAAACTTTTTCATTTATATCTTATTTTATGCGATCATATATTATTTGTGTGTTCTACATTAAAAAAACCGACTGATTTCTAATAACTCTAACGTTAAATAAATGCAAAAAAGGCAGAAATGCATGAGAACCGGAGATACAAAGTAAGATATTTTAGCTGTTGTGATTTTATTTTTATCACTTATAATAACATAAAGTTTAAATAGTGTTGGCGTAATCTCAAAGTAGGGTAATTCAGCTTTTGAACTGCTAAAACGTTGAATTTGGATTAAATGCACAGGGGTTATTATTTTTTATGTCCGGGAATGGGATATCGGACAGAGCAAAGCTCCTCTTAATAGAAACCCAAAAATGCATATTTTTAGTTTTATATAAAAATTAACACATAAAGGGTCTTGAAAGGTGCTTACAACGAATATGAATTGGTTTCTTTTTTGCATAAATTTTTTTTAGTTAATCAAGCAGCTATATCGAATTTCATAAAAAAAATATGATGAAATATTTTTTGATTGGTATAAAAATTCGTTTTTGTAATTTTAAGGAATGTTTAAAACGGATTTGAATTAATTTTTTTTTCAAAATAATTTTTTTCTGTGATACAGCTTCTTTAGCTGATTTTAATTTTTTCCATATCAATCTGATTTAATTTTATCTTCTTCTTATTATCATTATTTTTGATGGTTTATGTTAGAAACATTTCCATCCGGTTTTTTAAAATAAAAAAGTAAATACGCTACTTATTTACGTCTATTTCTGTTTTGCACTACTTATTTTGACTTTTTTGGAATATACGCCCATCATCAGATATACAATTTTCTATAAAAAGAGTTAATCATATTGATACACATTGATATTCATATTTTACATTTTTTTGAAAGCTTATCTCGTATTGAATAAAATTTCTAATTTATCAATGCACATATTGTATTTTAAACGTATGACCCACTTTGCATCTATAATTTAAGTTTATTTATATACATTTTTGTGTTATTTATTTTTTTGAGAAAGAGCTGCGTTATTTTTTTATACTTTATATCATTGCTATCGTTTTTTAACCGGGTACCCAGAAGGTTTGTATGACCGATATATAATTTACGCATTGATCCAATTAATTGAGTAAGTTACATTTTTTTATCATTATCTATCATCTTATTAATATTATGCAGGATGTCCTTTTTAGATGGTCCGGCATTTGAAAAATGGCAAAAAGGAGGGAAAATTCAAAAGGTGGGGTTGAGATGTGAAGTTTCCGAGAGGATCGAAGCCACAGTAGCTCAAGTGGTAGAGCAGCGGCGTATCTAGCCGAAGGTCGTGGGTTCGAATCCCGCTCGTGACACTGACTTTCTTATCTCAACCGAAGCCTCAATTAACTGAAAAGAATTTATTTGGTCAAACGTTGAATATGTACGACCGGGAAACCGGACATCGGGAAGAGCAAAGTTCCTTCTAAATCCAAACCTGTTGTTTTGTGTTTACAGAAAAGGTCTTACAGAAAAAATACGTTTTTTGCCTACTTTACTGGAAGCGTTTTTCGTTTATGGTAACTTTGTTAATGATGGAATGCACTGTAATTTTTCAATTAATGATAATGATTTTTTGTTGATTTAATATTTATTTTTATCACTTACAATGACATAAAGTCTAATTATTGTTGACACAATTTAAAAGTAGGGAAATTTACCTGTTGAACTGTAACTATGACCCCATTATATTTAGTTGTCTATTGAGCAAATAACCTCTTTCAATTAAGTAATCTTTTTACGTTAAGTTTTGGTTGAAATGGAAAAGTCACGAACGGGATTCGAACCCACGACCTTCGGCTCAATACGCCGCTATTCTAACCACTTGAGCTGTCGTTACTTCGATCCACTCGGATACCAACTCCCCATCTCAACCTAAAACCCCACGAATTTTCCCTCCTTTTTGCCATTTTTCAAATGTCTTGTAGTCAGGATTCGATTTTCGGCGACATACGAAGTGGCCACGTTACAAGCGTTACAATAACATAGAAAGAACAATTAATTGAAAAAAGTAACTTGCTCAATTGACCCCGAAAACGTAAATGGATTCAAAAAGTAAAAGAAGTATCACTTGACGAAACTGCTCCCCGTGGCCACTTCATAAGTCGCTGAGAATCGAATCCGATTACAGGACATTTGAAAATGGCGAAAAGAGGGAAAATTTTAATGGTTGTAGGTTCAGATGAAGAGTTGGTGTCCGAGAGGATCGAAGTCACGATAGCTCAAGTGGTAGAGAAGCTGCGTATTCAGCCGAAGATCGTGGGTTCGAATCCCACTCCTGACACTGACTTTTCTATCTCAACCAAGACCTTACATAGAAAGAATAATTAATTGATCGAAAGAAGTAACTTGGTCAATTGACCACGAAAACGTAAATGACGTTACAATAGCGTTGAATTGCCGGTCATCAGAGAATAAAAAATTCCTATTGTCATGGCTAGCCCAAAAATTTTTTTGTTTGATGTCCATATAAGAGAACTTTCTACACTGCTAAAACCTGTCCGATTTTTTTTTGTTCAGAAACATATATATTTTTAGGCCTAATTTACTTGAAGATTCTTTCGTTTTTGTTCTAACATCGTTTAATAAAATTTTGCGTAATATTTCTTTATCCTAAATTATGGAAAAAACGACTAATATATATATAAATCTTGAAATATATACACAAGGGCAGAGGGCCGAACAAAAATTAGGTAAATTATTTAAAAAAATCTTGTATGCCTTTAGGCAAGAACGCTCGGACACGTGTCTAATATTTTTCTACCTAGTGTGATAATTGAAATTGGTTTTTGACATGCCTTCTTTTTGACAAATGTAATTCAATAAATAGTGAAATTCTTGGAAATATTTCAAGTGATAAAGTAACTTTAAGCTCTTTAAGATATCAGAAGGAAACGCAAACATATAAAAAAATGTGTTCTCGGCTTGTGAGATCTTTGTGAAAGTATGAGAAATAATGATCAACCAAGGAATAAAACCTTCGGTGTTTTACGCACAAAGAAATGTCAGCAGTGACGATAAAAATATTCGAAAAACTTTACGTTTTGTTTTGAACAAGGGCTTTTGAGATAGGCAGTTTAGAAGAAAAAACGCCAGCTGTTTTCGTTTGTATCGAAAGCGTACAATCGCAAACATCTGTGACAATCGAGTTAAACATAGAAGAATAATTAAAAAGGGGAAAAAAATGTGCAAAAGAATTACCTAACGAAAGTTTTTCGCCCGAATCCGGTGGCAGGGTGAATCCGAGTACTGCCATTGAGGCGATCAACACACACGGAACGATCAGATTGAAAAAGTAGTAGAGCGTCCTTCGACGGATAATAATAACGAATGTGATATCTATATAGGGTTCAGGACAGCAATTGTAGTAGATTTCGTTCCGTTTCCCAGGTACACCTGGAAGTACAGGGAGAAGGGTCTTATAGAAGGAATCATTCTGGTTAATAACGCTTTAGAAAATGTTATTATTTAAATAATATCTTTTATAGGTTTTCGTTCAGCCGCACAAAATGAATTTTTATCCTTTCAGTTCTTTATCAAAGCTTTTAGGAAAGCAGGTTTTTAAATACTGGCGCTGAGATTATATAGGGAAGTTAAAAGGAGATGAAAAGGATGGGAAGGAAGGATGAAGTGATATCGATTACTGCTCCTGCCACCGGCCAGTCCTGCTCCCTAACGTGCTTTCCTAAAAACTAGAAAACCCATCCAAACTTTTCTCAATCTTTAAAAAACAAAAATAAAGATAAAGAAAAATACATGAAAAAAGGTGTCTTTCCTAAAAAATGAAAGACTGCGCAAAAAATTAAAAAAATCTCGCCACAGCAAATTGAGTTTTCTACCTGTTGAGCCGAACTTGTGCACCTGGTAAAGATGAGAAATAGAATCGGGTGGCAGACTTACCTAACAATTCCCACTCTCCATTCGTTATAAAACTAGTAATATCTCCCCCATTGTCGTCTTGTAGCTGTAAATCCAGCTGAAACATTGCCAAACACAAAAACTCAGTACATATCGGAATAAAATCATAGTTTTCTGTTTAGAATTCCTACTAGGAGAATTTATAGTTGATAACAAGAACAAAATATATAAGGTGTTAAGATATAATCATCCTCTCACTTTGGCAGATGGGCAATATTTGATAAATTTTATTTTTCTCAAGTTGGGTCTTTAGTTACAATTTCCCACCTTGTTCTAATGATATCTTCTATACTAAATTTGCACATTTCATATAGAGATAACATTTCTGTATGCCCAAATATAACGTTTCATCTGCATACGTTTTGCGGTGAAGTGTATAAACGACTATTAAGTAGTGAAAAATCTATTTAAAAAACTACTAACTTTATTAAAATGTTTTTTATATCTGTATCAATAAGAAAATTCATGATTTAAATTGAATCAGGATTAAAGGTATGGTCTCGAAGAAGAAAGCAAATGTACTTGCTATTGCCAAGCTTTCGACCCATTTTAACGTCATCATCAGGGCAAAAAAGCCTGATTATGTCTGCAGATTGACATATTTAAGTTTTTACAGGAGATCCCGAATTTCCTTGAAGACCGACACATTCCCGACATTGTCTCTGGGCTCTGAGTCAATTTATAATTTAAGGTTGTTTTGCCCTGATGATGACCTTAAAATAGGTCGAAAGGTTGGCAATAGCGACTAAATTTGCTTACTTCTTGAAGAACATACCTTGATCCGGAGAGTTCGTAAGTGAAAAATAGGTCGATAGTTTTAAAAATTGGAATTAAAAACAGAAAAGGCATATTAGAAAAATCATTATAACGGTTTAAAGGGGGAAGAAGGTAAACAACGTTTTTCGGGGGAGTGAAGAAGGAATAAAAATACTATTTACTTTTTATATAATTTAAAACCAGCTACCATAGATTAGAAAAAAGCAAAGGTAACCATCATTTTTGTTATTGAGGATATGGTAAAAAGAAATACCATATCTGAGACAATTAAAAAAAAAACTAATCGAAACGTTTTCATCACGGCCAGTTTATTCTTTTTCACAATAATATTACACTTCGACGCGTTTTTCATTTAAATTCAAGAATTTAAAAAAAAATAATTAAAGACTAAATAATTTAATCAAGATTTTCCAAGGAAATGGGCTTGAATTAAGGGTATAGTTTCGACGTCTTGCTGATTTTGTTAAAAAACGTGATCAAAATTTTGTCCAATTTTTCCGTCAAATTAACCATTTTTACCTCAAATTAACTTTTTTAAAAATTTAAATTAACACTTTCTAACATCAAATATCCTTTTGTAATTGACAAATTAGGCGTCTTTAACTTCAAGTCAACCTTTTGTAATTTCAGATTTTTAAGTTTTTTTAAGTTCAAATTTACTTTTCAATTTCAATTTAATCGTTTTTAATTCCAAATAAACCTTTTTATATTAATTTACTTTTTTATAAATTCAAATTAACATTTTGTAATTTCAAACTAACCTTTTTAACTTCAAATTAACTTTTTAAATTTCAAATTAACTTTTTCTTTGAAAGTAATTATTTTTAACTTCAAATTAAATTTTGTATTTAAAATTAACCCTTTGTTACTTCAAATAACCTTTTTAAATGTCAACTTAACCCTTTTTAACTTCAAATTAAGAATTTTCAATTTCAAATTACCCTTTTTAATTCCAAAATTACCTATTTTTAATTTCGAATTAAGCCTTTCTCCAAAGCAATAATAATCTTAACTGTATGAAAATTACCAACAAATAAAATAAAAGTTACATACAATTAAAATAAAAACTAATTTCTTTTCTATTATTAATTCGACATTTAAAAAATATAAATATTTGGCTCTTATGTAAAATATCTTATGAGCATTAATTACAATTAAAATTAAATATTATATAAATATGAATATTAAAATAAATGTTTTTCTTTTATATATGGTTAAAAAATTTCTTTACGAAAAGTGAAATTTACAGGGTGAGTTTAACTTCTGTCCCCCATGTTTTTGTATTTTTGATTATCATATTGTTTATCCATGAGCAATAAAATAGTAAAATTACTGTCAGTTAAAATGGTAAATGAGGAAATTGCTTTTTATGTTGAAGAAGTTTGAGAAGATTTCGTTTTTTTCGAAAAACCATGTTCGGGTTCTGCCAAAAACTTGAGAACGGTTGATCCGTATTAAAAAACGCCAGAACCGTTGAATTCAGCGTAAGAAACATTTAAAAAATGTACATTGTTTAGTATCTCGCCATATGAAATACTTAAAAAAGCGCTTAATTGTATTCTACATTGCTGGAGGGTTACATTGAAACTTTTTGGCTCATTAAAAAGCAGACAAAAATAAAAATTAATAATAACAATGATAGAAGTTAAACTCGTCCTTTATATTCCAGTTTTGTTAAGATTTTTTTGACCGTTATATAAAATAGGAATTATTTGTTTTTATTAAATTTGAATTATAATTAAAGTTCATATGGTATTTTATATAAGATCCCAATATTTATATTTAAACAAAAATCTCGAATTTACAAGAGAACCATAGGTTTTTCATATTTGATTGTATATAAGTTTTAATTGTAATTGTTATAATTTTCGTATAGGTTTTATTTTTTTTGTAGCTTAAGGAGTTACAGTAGAAATCCGTTTATCCGGACTTGGAGGGACGGGGACTTGTCCGGATGATCGAAAGTCCGGGTTATGCGAAAATTTGTGATTTTATTAGTATCATGTCATAAAAACGGAAAAAAACAGACATACGAAAGTGAACACTTTTATTCATATATCAGGTTACATTTAATAGATAATTTTTATTAGTTTTATTTTTGTTTAAGTCCAGAAACGCGTATCTCGAAAACTTTATACGTAAAAATACCTAATGAAGATACACGTAATAAAAAAAAACCCTTTTCAATGGAAGCCAACATACGAACAACACGACCAACAATTTTTAGTCTTTTAAAATAGTATACACTTTTTTTATTTATTTTTTATTTATTTTGTTAATCAAAAACGTGACTGTCGGCCTTATCCGGCCTCTTCGATCGTGTGACTAGTTGAAGGGCGATTTGGTGGTCTTTACAAATTTCGAACAAGGTCCCATAGCGGAATTACGAATTAAAAAAAAAATGTAGATATATTGAGAATTATGAAAAATTTATAAAAAATGTGTGGTGCTTAGTGACCGTTAATTAATGATTATTTGGAGATCTGGAACTATACCGCTATACATTACAGTACCAGACCGCATCTCAAGATCTCTGAATAATTTATAAAAAATATTTTAACGAACGGGTCCGGATTTCCACTGTAATTTGAAAATAAAAGGTTTTTAAATTGAAGTTAAAAAAGCTTAATTTGAACTTAAAAAGGGTTAATTAATTTTACATTTTCAACATAAATATGTAGATAAATAAGTGCGTTTATATTTAAAAGGTCAATAAATTAAACCGTCCGAGTAATTTTTGAGTGGGCGGTGGACGATTTTACGCAGGGGCGGGCAGAGAAAGAGGCAGGGTGTTAGTGACTATTGTAGGGCACATCACTTGCTATCAGTAGCCAGTTTCCGACAAGATAGCCCTACCTGAAACCCATCGTAAGTCCAACTCCCGAACTTCATCTCGCACCTCTGGTCGTCGAAAGGGAACCATGTTATGTCTATTTTGCAGGTGCTTTTGAATATCCCGGGAGGCACGTAGAGGCAGCTGCCGTTGTTCCTCACAACGACGTTTGTAGGATATGTCCCGTCGAAGCCTTCGTCCGCACTGAAAAAAAATAACGTGTATTATTTACTAGTGTTTGTTTTAAGATACAGTTTAAATGATATGGAATAAAAAAAAAAAAAAAAATCAGCTTTGAGAGATCAAACAATTCAAATGATATTTCAGAAAATCGTGTGTTCACGATGATATATTATTTGATTTATGTGTTTATTTGTTAAAAATACTTTTTTTTGGGTCACAAATGTGCCTGTTTATATTCTTTCCTTGATCCTCAAACTTCAAGTAAAAAAAAATTCTCCATTTGGCCAACACTGGAGAAGGCGCAAATGGAATTTTATGTTATGACTAACTAGAGAAGAATTGTATGATAGGATGGCTGTAGTAAGCAAAAGAGCGTATATTCTTCTGGAGGAGAATGACCGCTATGTATATGGTGAATACGAAGGGCCCTAGGATGCTCCGCTGGGGAACATCCGCTTTCGTGGAGAGAAAAAGCAGTTCTCTCGAGAGTTGCGTCTGTATCAATTTGTCAGATAAGATTTAATTACGTTTATAAAAAGAAACTTTGAAGAACACTGAGAGGTCGGGAATATCATCGAACGTTTAGCTGTTTTTTAAAACTATTTTTTGTAATAACGTATTATCACAGGCAAAAAATCTGACTGAATTAGTTTTTTGGCTTGAATAAAAGGAAGTTACAAGGTGCGAGGTTGGGAAAATGACCGAAATTTTAACCGTTGTTTTAAATATTTCTAGTTTTCTAAAAACACAGTCCTCACAAGCAAAAAATTTGATTAAATCAATTTTATTTTGGCTTGTATAAGTGGTAATCAGAGGGTGCAAGGTGGGGACTATTGTGTAGAATAGGGAGATGTTAGAATGTTTTTTCTTTGACATTATTACATTATATATTTTGGTCCAACATAATTATAATCAAGCTTAATTGGAGACCTGACCACTTTTTTAAATTGTCACCAAAATTTTCTTCTTTTGCCCTGGCTGCAGGTTAATAATTAAATAAATGACGAATTGTTTGATGAAACAACAATCAGAGCAGTTTTTCAAGAATTCAATTCAATTAACAGTTCATTTTAAAGGTTTACTTGTCCGGGAGTGTTTATTTGATGATTTTTCAAATTATAGGAAATAAATCTTTTTAAAAAGAGGGCTTATATTGATTTTATAAGAAATTACACTACATCAAATCACTAGTTGCTGATAAAAAAGAAAAAGGCCGGGTTAATTATTAATAATGAATTTTTTAAATCGATATTCTAGGAACTCCTCTACAGTGAACATTCTTTGATTAACCGGAAAAAAGTTCTCTTCCAGCAGGATAAGGATCGTTCGCCGGATTCAGCTCATTCAGAAGATTTTTATCACATCAAAGCACCGCCCAACCCGACATTTAGTCCAGATCTCGCTCTGTTAGATTACCTACTGTTACTTGGTTCGACATACGGTCCACTTTTTTATAGGAAAAAATTAATAAATTAACACAAAAAAAATTTACTGAGCAAGAGTTGGTCTATAGTCCGAGAAGGTGCCAGATCGATCAAGTAGTTGACAAATTACCAATGACAGTGGCCTATAAAGTATAGATAAACGGTGGAGTGAGTATTTTGTTCAGGATTTTTAAAAAGATAGTTCCTACTCATAGTAAGTTGTTTTTACAATCCGGATTTCGAGCCTACTGCTCATCATCAGGTCCGGGGGGTTCAGTCTTACAATGGTCTCTCCTTCAAGCTGATGATGAGCTGTAGGCTCGAAATCCCGATCGTTGAACATAAACTTACTTTGAGTAGGAACTGTCTTTTTAAAAAGAGTAATACCTATCATACTGACATAGGCGTCAGTGCCGCTTTGAAATATTTTTGTTTCTATCTTGCTCGGTTAAAATTCCAAGGGCTGGGCAATCGCAACCAGAGACGTTTGGAACTGATTGTAAGATTCCAAACCGTCAATAGACAACTTGTGTTGGCCATTTCATATCTAGTTGTTGACCGATAGAATATACTCAATATGATAATTTTCAACTTTGATTTTCCTAGATGTGTTTTTAGTATTAATTTAAAATATGGTCAAATAATGCTTCTATGATCGTCATAAAAATATAACATTTAACAGAAATGTCTTAAGAAAGTAGGTCAAAGGGTAGGGAATCCGGAAAATCCACTGAGTGACAAAATGTATGCAGAACTTGACGTCAGTTAAACAGCAGTGTCAACTAGATTTCTCTCTGAAATTATTATTATTTTTTTTAGGTTCTGTGGTTAAATTCTGTCGAGGATACCATGTAAAGTCAAGTTATTAAAACTAATGCGCGAATAATTAATGCACAGTTTAAAGAAGACGGGAATCCGACGTCGGAACGATACACTTTTCGAATTCATGGAAATCACTTCTGAGGACGTACTCCAATCAGCATTATAGATTTTTTTTCTCTGGCTTTCCTAAGCGTATTCCCGTCACGGCGGAAAGAGCGACGAGGGAACACAATTCTCCGTTTTGTCTACTCCCCTTTGAACAAACCGTTTTTATGAAACGGAACAAAAAAAATGTCGAACAATATTTGCAAGCGGGTCGACTGTTAACCGGGGCGAACATGTATTCTGATCAAATTCAGTGGATGCCTTGTTAAAGTGTGTTAGTTTGAGGCGTTCTTTAGTCGCTTGATGGTTGAGAAATTAAATACCTCCCTAACTTCGTTGCTATAACAATACCAATATAGTAGAATTAATTTACGACCATGACAGGCAAGAGAAACATGTTTCGGATATCAGTAAACAAAAGTTGAAAAACAAAGAAGAAGCGGAACATTTGGAAAAGTCTCAAATAAAAGGATACTCTTATAAATGATTGTTCTCACAGCTTTTGAATATATTTTTAGAATGAAGGCAATGGCGAATGGAAGGGTGGCGGTTAAAACTGAAAAATAAAGATAAAAGATCGGGACCAAATTCTGTACCAAGTCTTTAAAAACTCATTACCGAATTCCTTGTAATTGCAGCAACAACTTTACCAAAAAGTTTTTTTTTGTAATACTCAGGTTTGACGAAAAAATGAATTCAAGACGGAAAATAGTAAATGATAAATGTGTGGTGTTTAGTGACCGTTAGTTAATGTATAATAATAATTCGGAGATCATGAGATGCGGTCTGGCGTGAGGTTGAGAAAAACATTTTCTTTATCGAGCCAACGTTTCGATCTTTATTGAGATCATCTTCAGGGCTTGGTATTTACAAACATTGTTTAAATTTTACAAATACATGCAGGATGTGAAAAAAGTGAGTTTATACAAATGCTAGAAATTTTAGACTCGATCAAAGAATTTGTACTCACTCAAAGTGTTTGTTTTCTTTGCAGATGTGTCATTACTGTGTGTCGTGAGAGTGCCAGTGAGTTATTGCTGGTTTACGTTTATGACGTAAATTTAAACAACGTTTAAAAATCGTGTATAAATTAACTTTTTTCACATCCTACATGTATTTGTAAAATTTAAACAATGTTTATAAATCCCAGGCCCTGAAGATGATCTCAATAAAGCTCGAAATGTTGGCACGATAAAGAAAATGTTTTTCTAAGACGTACGTCACACGAGACCGCATCTCACGATCTTCAAATAATCGTTAAAGGTAAATTTGCTCTATCTTTAGATATTTGTGACTGTTTTATCATGTAAGGCATGTTTTTGTCTTAGAGAAAGTTTTCCAGGAAGAACAAACGAAAGCCGAGGAGCAAGTTCACCAATTATACAGGGTGAATTGCTACTCGTGCTACAAACTTCTCCAGTAGATTCTTCACCCTAAAATGAACAAAAAAGTTCATATTGTCCATGGTCCGATTCTCAACCATTTCAGAGTAATTTCGCTTTTTATCGATTTTGAAAGATATCACGTCCTGGCGTCGGAAAATCGTGATATCTTTTAATCTAAACATTTCTCTGAAAATCTAATAGCACCGTTGAAATTCCCGTTAATTTTTCAATAAGAAGATGACGGTGGCAAAATGTTTGGGCTAATTTTTTGTGTTTTATTTCAGCCAGAACTACAAAAAGAGTGGAAAATTGTGTAAATCGGAAAGTGTATAAAGTAATCCAGAGTTTCTAATTTTAGTCTCAGAAGGCAGCAAATTTGAGGAAAACTACCTGATTTAATAACGCTTCCAACGCACTCGTCATTTTCTTATTTAGTGGTTGTGAGACCAAGATGTTGATGACAAAAAGAGAAAAAATGGTGGTTCAAGGATTGCTAATGTTTGAGAGTGACTTGCTACTCGTGCTACAAACTTCACCAGTAGATTCTTGACCCTAAAATGAACAAAAAAGTTCATATTGACCATGGTCCGATTCTCAACCATTTCAGAGTAATTTCGCTTTTTATCGATTTTGAAAGATATCACGTCCTGGCGTCGGAAAATCGTGATATCTTTTAATCTAAACATTTCTCTGAAAATCTAAAAGCACCGTTGAAATCCCCGTTAATTTTTCAATAAGAAGATGAAGGTGGCAAAACGTTTGGGTCTTTCTTCCTTGACCTTCTAGCTGTTTGTAAACTTCTTAAGCATTACATACTAAATGGGCATTAAATTAAATTAAAAAATTTCAATGGAATTATGATTTTGATTCTCTCTAAAAATTAACGGGAATTTCAACGGTGCTATTAGATTTTAAGAGAAATGTTTAGATTAAAAGATATCACGATTTTCCGACGCCAGGACGTGATATCTTTCAAAATCGATAAAAAGCGAAATTACTCTGAAATGGTTGAGAATCGGACCATGGACAATATGAACTTTTTTGTTCATTTTAGGGTGAAGAATCTACTGGAGAAGTTTGTAGCACGAGTAGCAATTCACCCTGTATAATAGCAAATAAAACAGGTGATGATTATGGACATTAGGAAGTGGGGGGGGGGTTGTTTCAAGCACTATAGCCTTCTGGCTTATCGTACTTTACTCGTTCCTTAGTTTAGTACAATCGTCTCGATCCTTCTACTAAGAAAGTATTAAGTCATTTGCTGTTGCTAGAATTCCTTTCCTGGGTTTTCTTTGCATCCCAGGTTATGCTTCCATTGAGCGGTTGCTTCTCATTCGAAGATAATATGGCTGTTTCTTCCTCCCCATTGCATAACCTGGAAATGGGGGGAAAATTCATCATTGAATATACTTATGCTGTATAGATAGATGCGGTATATAGTAATGGTCAGTCTGCGTTTAACCTTATCTAACTGTAGCTGTGAATTAGATAGTTTTGTTGACGGTTATATTAACACACGCCTACTGTGTCTAGCTCCTCTAGAATAAAATAGATAAATTTTGGATTAAACTTTAGATGTTAGCAAATATAGAAAGGAAATACTTTCTAAACGGTTTTCCATACTTGAGAAAATCAGGAGAACATATGCTATTAAAACGTATAATGAAATTGGTTAAATGTAACCTGCAATAATTAATTTTTTCTATATAACTTGCTGAAAAACTATTGAAAAAACGAAAATTTCTCGCTTTTTACTTTGTGTACCTATGGTGGAATTCTGATGTTTTGTATCAGAACGTGAAGGGAAAAAGAAGTCAGTTATGTAAAGCAAAACAGTTTGTTGTTGGCATGTTTAGGAAGTATTCAACCAGAGCAAGGACGAGAAGACAAGTAGACATTTTTTAATAATATTTTGGATCAACACCAAATACATTTCAATCAACATAGGCAGGGTGGGCGACCAAGACCCGAGGGGTTAAAAGCCTGGGTAGACTCGTAACCCATCCCTAAAAGGTCCGGGACTTGGTCGGTTCACGTGTCCTGCATAAACCTCTTGGACTGGTTCACAAACCCCAAGATTTTGGACCATTTTATCTCGGGGAGTGATTTGGTGATGTCATCTCCTTCAAAGATTTCAAATCTAGACCTAGCATACCTATCACATTCTGCGAGGTAGTGCTTTGCCGTTTCTTCTTTTATTTCGCAGAAGCGGCAAAAGGGATCCGGTAGGATACCCATTACAAAGAGGTGTCTTCTCAGTGGGCAGTGGCCCGTCAGAATACCTATCAGCCTCCTGATTCCCTTCCTTGAGATAGAGAATAGCCATTTCGATTCAGCTGGTTTGATCGCCTTTACAAATTCTTTCGATTGCCTGTGTGCGGGGGATAAATTCCACTCCCTAAGGAATTGTTTCATGCACCAGTTATTGATACTCTCTTTTGCTGTGCTGATACAGTGAGGTAATACCGGCTGTGGCCCGACAAACGCAGTATTAGAACCTTCTTTGGCTAGGCCATCCGCCTTTTCATTGTCATGGTGTCCTTTATGTGCTGGTATCCAAATAAGGGTCACCTTATTCTCAAACCTGAAAAAGATCCTATTGATAAGATCTATAGTTTCCTCCACCAGACGTCGACAAATCTTTTTGTAATACCCTAAGACTAGCCTGACTGTCAGAAAAGATTTTAATATCTTTTCCCTTAATTTTATTTTCCATAAATGTTCTACAACACACCCAGATTTCCGCCTGAAAAACGGAGGTGTTATTGCCAAGAGGGGAGGAGATGCTGATTCCTAATTTTGGTATGTAGATTCCTGCACCACTCCCTCTTCCTTTGATAATTGATCCATCTGTGTAGCAGTCTATGTTACGATGGTCATCATCCAGGCTATAATTATAATCACAAGGGGTACAGGAATCAACATAGGCACAAGAATTAAAAATAAAATATTCCAAATTGGTTCGAAATATTCACATATAGTGGAAAATGTCTCAGTTGTATAAGCAAATGTAATATAATTTTTTAAGTCTTTCTAGTGTTCAAAGTTTAGGTAAGTTAAACTTATTGCCAATGTTTATGATGATGGCTATTGTGGCGATTTAATAGAAAAACTACTATAAAATATTGCATTACTGGTCAATTAACCTTTCTTAATAAAACGTTTCACTCTTGCCGCGTGGGCCGCCAATTTGCTAAACTTTGACCTTTTGCGTTTATTTTCAGAAGACGGTCTTTGGTGTAGAGACGGTCTGGGTAAAAATAAATCCCTTCACAATCTAATGCCAATTTAGGGCGTATGTACTCTTCACTAGATTTAGCAACTGGCCGAAAGTGTTTTATGTTAAGGGTAAGTCCTGCGAGGGAAGCGTTCCCTGTAGGATCTGGCAGTAGCACGATACCAACAGCTAATACATAGTTGATTATTTTATTAGTGGCATAGGAGATTTCAGCAAAAAATCCTGCTGAGAAGGAATCGCAGGAAAAATAAAAAAAGGTAAACAATTTTTTAATGCAAGGATTTAATAGAATGTAGGTCAAAGATAGGAAATCACAGACATTTTGCAAGCACAATCCAATTTATAACAACGTGGCTTGATTTAATATTAATCCTCTTGTTTTTAAAATTTTTTGATTAATTTTAATATAAACAACTAATTAGCTAATTGATTGATAAATAGAATAAGTTTGGTTGTAAGCTTGCTCACACCCAAGACTTCTTCAACACTGAAAAGTCTTGGGGGTTTAGTTTAAAATGCCCCACTCGCAAATATCTCAACAGTCCAAATAAAAACCGTCCCAAGTAAATATTTTGTTTGTACTTACTTGTAGTTGATAGATTGTTGTTTGTAATCCATGAAAAGAGAAGAAATAAAGCCAGAAAATGCTATTCAGATCTGTGAACCATTTTCTGAACTTAACTTAAACTATTTTTCGTTTAATGTTTTTTTTTAAGATAAAACGCTCCTTATATTTATCGTAGAGTAGGTTAAAAAGGTGCAAAATGCCCTGGGATCAACTGAACTCAGCTATGTAAACAAATACTATTAATCGAAATTTATACGCAATAAAATTCATTCATATATCATATATACATTTTATGAATGTTTCCTTTGATGAAGTTGTCCAATGTCTTTAACTAGTTAAAATCAGTTGTATATCGTGAGAATGAGTTGACTGGATAAGAAATTCGTAGCCCAGCTGCACATGAAGTCTGGTGTTCAAGCTACGTTCAATTTAAAAATCCAGGTGTTTTTTGCTAGGTTTTTTTTATGCATTTGGCCAATTAGAATGCAGTAGGTAGAGGTGATGTCTTACCTCTAAGCGTAAAGGAATAGTGATTGAAGCTACTATTTTTGGGTGAACATTTAGTTTAACATGTGGTCTTCTTTTCGTACGCAGTCCATTTGTCATGTTTTCAATTCATCTTTAGTAAATCTAAGAGTTAAATATAAAAAAGTTAAAAATGAGAAATCACTCAAAAAATAATTTTCACGCAGTTCAACTTATGATCACGTGGCCCGATTTAGTATTAATCCTTAACTTCAAATTCTATTCTTGTTATTTAAATTTTGAAAGTAATTTTAATATAAACTTTCCGAGTTATTAAGTAAATAATTGATTAATTAATTGGTGTAATGTTGATTGTAAGCCAGTCGTACGGCGCAGAAAACCCACACTTTTGCAACACCCCCATGTCGGGCAGGTTTAGGGTACACGGTTCTCCCCTTTGAAATGCCCACAAAAATTTCTGCAAATAGCCAAACACAAAAAAACTCCTCAGGTAAAAGATTTTTCTCTGATTTACATTAGGTTTGAGTGTATGTAAATTCAGAAAACGCTTTTCGGACCTGTGAATCGTTTTCTAAATTTTTTCCTTATCGCGGACTTACGGGACCTCGGGCATCATCGGCTGAAAGCCCCCTCCGGACAATGGAAGGACTCGGTGGCTCTTTTCTGTTCGAGATGCTGAAAGAAGTAGACCGTGTGGCACATCCAGATCAAACAGAAAATCATTCCGGTTTTTGTGGATAAAAGTACGGCGGTGAACTTTTTCTTTTCTTGGTTTGTACCATTTTCCAAGTATATGTTTTCCATTTTTTTAGTGTTTTCTTCCTTTTGTTTTGACAATATGTCATTTTGTTTTTTATTCAACTATGCGTCATTTGCAAAATTTACAGAGGTTGAATTGATAGTGGTCACAATTGGAAGCTGGCCCCGTAATATTCTTTAATAAAGTTGTTCAAAATTAACAGGTTAAATTCTGTTTGAGATAGGTCAAGGGAATAATTAAATGCGGACGATCTTCGCATACCTGCGCCTTTAATTTTTTCATAGTCTCCCTTGAAACATGAAGTCTGCCGTTGAAGCTGCTTCAGTTTCACAATGCTGGTTCCTTTTGCTACTATTATGCATTTGCATACAATTTAAATGCAGAACGTTTTTGAGATAATCTCCTATCTCTAGGCAAAAAGGAATAGTGAATGACTACTATTGTTGGGTGAAAATTTTATTTTGGCATGTGTCTTCTTTTCATACAGAATCCATTTTTTTTTGTTTTTGGCAAGTTATTCTCGGAAAGGCTGGGTTTCTTTCCTAGCAAACCACGAAATGCAATGACTGCCTGGTCAAAAGATATCCGTAAATCGAGCGTTTTGACTTTGTCAAAGCTCTTTAAATGTCTCGAAACTGTGGTTTCATTTGCATGTAGTTATTTAAAGCTGGACGCACACTAGGTTGGTGGCCCGGCGCGGCGCGGAACCGATCCCCCAAGAAGAATACATTGAAATGAATGTGACCCCGCACACTAGGCCGCCGAGCCGCGCTACCGGCCTAGTGTGCGCCGGAGCGGTCGGAAATCGTTGAGCTCGGGTATATTCGGTTTCCCTCGGACGCCATATTTGTAAAGACGAAGCCAACGATTGTGACGTGAGGACTCCTGGAAATACAAAATAGTCCGCGGTGCGGAATTGTGAAGGTCCGCACACTATGTAGGAACTGCTCTCGAATTTTCCACCCCCATCTGACTAGCGGTTTAGTGTTGATTTTGCATTTCTATGAGTCCCCACGTCACAATCGTTGGCTTCGTCTTTGCAAATATGGCGTCCGACGGCTGCCGAATATACCCGAACTCAACGATTTCCCACCGCCCCGGCGCACACTAGGCCATTAGCGCGGCAACTTCATCCGCCCTACCGGCCTAGTGTACGGGGTTACATTCATTTCAATGTATTCTCTTCATGGGGGTCGGTTCCGCGCCGCGCCGCGCCACCCACCTAGTGTGCGCCCAGCTTAAGAGTCCTCTCCCGGTTTGATATAGGATTTTTGTTCCACAGTACGCTTAATAAGAATTAAATCGTATAGAAAAGTTTCAACAGCAAAAGTATGAATTTTATTATTGCTTCTTTAATTATTTATTATTATTTAATAAAAAGCCCATCAGATGTATTTATTTTTTCACATTTCTTTCTGATATAAATGTAATTAGGCATCATTAATCACAAGGCGAATGTTGAACTGTCATCGTTTGATAAATTAATAGTGTGTCGTCTTCATAATCATTTCCAGGAAGGAGAACGGTTTTATATGAAGAACATCTCAATAAAATAAAAAAAAGAACATTGAAAACAGACAACACTAGCGATATAAATAGGTGTTAGCGTTTTCTAACGTAATTGCCGGACCGTAATTATTACCATTCAACAATCTTCAGGTATTACTTGAATTCGTAATAAAATATCGTGTCGGCTCTTTTCTCAGCTTAATTATCTTAATTCCTGTCTAGTTGGCAAAACGGCCGAGCGTCCCTTTCCGGCTGTATCACACCATATTTTATGAAAATCCCACATCTCGAATCCTTGAAAAGGTTTCATTCGATAGTAGAGTCCGCCGTATTTCCGTGCTTAGATTTCTTAGAGAGATATACGGAATATTTTCAAGTGTAGAGATATCCAGGACGAGGGCGAATGGAAAGAAAATTCACTAGGAAATAATGACTACAAGCCGATAACACAAGGCATTGGGAAAGGGAGTCCTGAGGTTAATGTTAAGCGCTTTCTGAGTGCCAGAGTGTTAGTTGCATCTGTTAATTACCTCCAAATTACCATAATCAAGGTTAATTAATTTTTTTTGCCGCCTCTTTGGGAGACAAGGCGCTGTTTTTACGCCGGCGTCCCTCCGCATTATAAACTGGGTCACTGTACCTCGAATCACTTAAGGCGGTTTTGCACGTTTTAAATTGGACCTTTTACCCCTCCATCCCATCAAGCGTTAAGATAATAATATTTTTACACTTTTTTACAGGATTTATTCAACTTTTGTGCGATAGTGTCTGGAATGAAATTAAACAGGAGAGTTCAAGCCCCAGAATCGTACTACGGTGATATGTTTCAAGTCTGAAAGTCCATTTAGTCCAAATGTATTTTTATTTTGTAATCAATCAATTGTCAATCGCATTGGGTAGCCGAGTATATTTAATATCTTTAATCAATTTTTTCTCAACGGGGAAAGGTTCTCGTATGACGATGAAAGTCAAGATCAAATCTCCAATTGTGTTCAATAAATTCCTTTCTATTTGAACGAATTCCTTTGCATTTCTGTTAAAATCGAATAAAATATTAGCACGAAATTGGTAATTTGAATTTGAACAATAAAAATGAAGAAATATTTAATAGGTTTTGGACAAAAATCAAAAGCATCTACATGCCAGAACATCTACATACATCCGCACAGAGGAGCAGCTAAATATGTTCTATTAAAAAAATAATATCAACATTTCTGTAATTTTTCTAGTTTTTTTTAATATCTTTTTTTATATTCAATTTTTTTAAGTCGGTTAAGTAAATGAAAATAGAATAGAAATATAGAAATACAAAGATTACGTTTCTATCACGAAATGCAGCAACAAAAAATGAGGCCAAATACCTACGAATAATTTTTGATAAGAAATTAACCTGGAACGTTCACCTGCAACATACTATAGCAAAAAGTAAAATATCGCTAATGACTACAAGAAGGACCCTAGACAAATCTTGGGGATTAAAACCGAAAATGGCCTATTGGCTATACACGGCAGTAATAAGACCCAGAATAACCTATGGATCAGTAATCTGGTGGAACAAAGCTCAACAAAAAGTAGCTACCCAAACATTAGGCAGCATACAAAGACTAGCAAACATATGTATCCCAGGGGCGATGAGAACAACCCCTACATTAGAAACTTTGCTAAACCTACCTCCACTGGAAATATTCATACAAGGATAGGAAAAGCTCACTTAGGCTCCAGACACAATTAAATTGGAAAGAAACTAAACACTTCGGGCATACAACCATAATCAACAAAATCAGACACGCATTATTAGAAATGGGGACTGATTATATGATCCCGGAAACATTCTTTAAAACATCCTATAAAGTCTCAACAGATTATAAGGAGAAGAGGAATTCAGAAGGAAATCAGATACAATGATGTTATACAGATGGTTCCAAAACATGAGCAATCAAACTCATAAGGGAAGTACACTTCGGTCTTTCAAGCAGAAACACCTGACATCAATGCTTGTGCCCTGGAAAATGTTAAAAGAGGTTTCACTTCATAAGACTTCAAAAAAATCCTCATAAGATCTGATAGCCAAGCTGCCATTAAAGCATTAGCATATAAAAGAATCACATCAAAATTAGTCAGTGAATGTATCCAAAATCTCCAAAACCTGGGGAAGCACAACAACCTGATGATATCTTGAGTGCCAGGGCACAGGGGAATTTTGGGTAACGACAAAGCAGACAGTCTGGTCAGAGGAGGATCTGCAAGACCATACATAGGCCCTGAACCTACACTTGGGATGACACAAACAAATATAGAATCCTCCATCGCAGAATGGATCCAAACAAAACAAAGGAGAAGTGGATAAACGCTAGCGGCGCTAGACTTAGTAAACTGATGGTGAAACAACCCTCACCAAGACTGGCAAAATCATTGCTGCAATTGGAGAGGGCCAATCTCAGAGGAGTGCTCACTGGCTTCTGAGAAACACATGTTCTACACAACATGGGTATATACAACGATGATCCCATTTGCAGATTATGTAATGAGGAGGAAGAAACAGCCACTCATATCATCTTCGAATGCGAAGCAACAGCTCAATGGAGATTTAGCCTAACGTACGGAAAAAACTTAGGGAATCAAATTGCAGTAGTGACAGTTAATGACATGATACTTCTAAGAAGAAGGATTGAGTCTATTGCACTGAACTATAAAGGAAGGAACTAGGAAGGTACAATAAGCCAGAAGGCTGCAGTGCCTGGGGAGCGCAAACCCCGCTTCCTAGTATCCTTTTTTTACCATACCAAATGAAAATTTCTCATCGGTAGAATTAAAACGTCTTTGTGGGGAAAGCTAGGTATTAAATTTAAGATGTCCTCATCAAGGTAGGACCTACGATTGCTGGTTTGGTGAGCGAAGACACTAGAGCCAAGCGGGGTCAGACTGGAGCAGTGAGGACGAGCCCTGTTCTTACGCTGGGAGGAACTTCAGGCAGAAAAAGTTTGCCTGTTGCCGGTATGATATAAAATTCCGCTTTCATAAAAAATTTTAAATTAAAATACTCGATAGACCGGGCGATAATAGGGGTATTCACGAGGTTTGTAAGATGTTAACTCAAATAGAGAAATGCTCAGTAAGATCGTGAACGCCCCCTTAATTTTTCCGCAATGCTGCGCGTGGCGATTGGTAGAACTAAAAATAAAGCTTTAACAGTCCTTGAAAGCTTGTTGTTGTTTGTTGTGGTTTTCTTTTGTGTTAAATTGCATAATGCCGCAAGTTAATAAAAATGCTATCTATGCATGCATAAAGTAGTAACAAATGACACGCTTCAATTCGTGCTGACATCCCTAACTTGTATCCCAACGTCTAACAGCCTGCTAGTTTATAGGATAGGGATGTATCTACTATGAATGAGAGTATAAGGACAGGTCAGAAATTAACAAAAGAAATGTATTGGTCTGATTTAATTAACGCGTATTTACGAATAAAAATTCGTGTAAACAGAAAACAGCTGTTAAATTCATGGCTGACATGTTGGTTACCTACGCCCTAACGGACAGCAATGTGACTACATTTTCGTCCTAACATCTAACATTGTCTCTGGCCTGTTAGATCGAGCAATGTTAACTAGCCGATTCTTAAAAGTCTACGTCAACAGTTTTCTACAGGTCCTAACAGAGTTAACAGGGAGTTTGAAAAATGGCAAAAAGGAGGGAAAATTCGAGAGTTGAGGTAGAGATGGGAAGTTGGTGCCCGAGTGGATCGAGGTCACGATAGCTCAAGTGGTAGAGCAAGGGCTTATTTAGCCGAAGATCATGGGTTCGAATCCCGCTCGTGACACTGACTTTTTTATCTCAACCAATACCTTTCATAAATATTAATTAATTGAAAAGAGTTAACAGGGTTAACACAAAGATCGTGAATACCTATAATAGCCCAAATTTGGACTTGGTGCAGTATTCCTTCCTTAAGGTTCCTTTTAAAACGTAAAGAGCGATGGTTGAAATTAAAAAAATATTTTATTAACTCCAAGTTGTATAAGTCTCTCAGATAAGAAATGTTTACGTCAACCTTAAAGATAGCGTGCCCATTCCAGGAGAATTTGTGTGTTACTGTTGAAATCGAATACTGATAATTTTTACATTTCAAGAAAAATACTTTATGGAAAAACCTGGTAGTAATAACTATCTAAAACGATATTAAATTTCATACTAAATGTAATTTTTTGATAGGAGATTTGGTCTCTTTCTTGGCTTTGTGGATATAGAAATATTGAACCCTCGCAAATATTCCTTTCGAATGGTCTTTTTATCAGTTTATCGTAGAAGCCAATATAAAAATATAACCAATGAATAAATCAGTAAGATATATTGAGAAGATCACTCTCCTGAAGGATTTTTGGGGATTTATTAACAATTTGTAGACTAATTCTCGGTGCCCAATCCCAATAACCTTATTAAGGGCTTTTAGACGTTTCCTCCTTGTAGAAGCCCTGAATCCTTAATGAGATCGGAAACGAAAGAACAATCATACGGTTAGAATTCACGGCGTCGTCTTCAACATCAATCGTTGTGGAAATTCTAAGAAAATAACGAAAAGAAATGGGAAAAATCGAATGACAAACGTTCTCATAAAAAAGATTATTTTGGAATTAAACCGTTTTTTATTGGATCAATGGAATGTGTCAATTAATTCAAAATAATAATAAATAAAAAATAAATAATAATTTATCGAGGTGGTAGGGGTTGAAAGGATGATCTGAACAACTATTGGCTCAGAAACAATTATTGGGATAACCCCTAAAAATGTGTCGACAGAAATAAAAAAATGGACTCTGGAGGTGCCAGATATTGAAGTAAACCCATGGTTAAAACCCCTCACAAAATTTGTCAAATACATTGGCAGATATTAGACAGGGTAAAACACAGTGGAGTGATAGGGCTCTATATTGGTCAGTCGCATCCGAGAAAGCTTCTACATGGCGATATAGCCCATAGCGACAATCGCCATTCTTCACAATATATAAGACTACACGACGAGACAGACAATCACTTACCGAAGATGGTGCAAAGCCGGAACGCGTTTTAGTAGCATCCACCGACTCGTAGACACCCAAAATGATTTCATTTGTATGTTGTAGGAAGAAAGTGTTTTATAGGAGGAGCAACCGCCCAAGAGAAATAACCTAGGATACCACGTAGACCAAGATTAAGATTTGGAGCAATGAAACGCAATGACCTACTATTTTTTGAAAGAAGGATCGACTCAATTGAACTGAACTAAGGAACTAGGGTAAGTACAATAAGCCAGACTGCAGTGCTTGGGAAATACCAACCCCAGTTTTCTAATATCTTTCTCGTCATCACCAACGGATGAAAAAATAATATCTGATTTTATAGAAAATAATATCCCTCCCGGGCATGAGGTTAAACTGCGTCCATACACCCCTCCCGTACCTGATGGCTATCCTTAATTTCCCATTCCATCTACTAACTGTATATCTTTACCTTTTTTCCCATAATACCCTTTCCCAAAACCAATCTCTTCCTTTTCCTCTCCTAGGCGTCCCAGAGTCTAGGGAGGGGGAGGTATGTCGGTTTACCTTAGTGGCAGCCCACTGGCCGACTAAGGGTGATAGGACGACCTACCACCCTGAAAATAAGCTTGCTCCTTTTCATTTAAATAAGGCCGTAGACCCGGAATGCCACAATGCCGGTAAGCCCGTGGATAGGAATCATCCACGTGCTTATTCATTGGATCTAGTCGGTGCTGGTGTGGCGAGTGGCACCACTCGACTAGAGGCAACCACAAGTAGGACTGATAACGGACTCACGGACGTTACCACTTTTCAGCCGTTTGATCCGGCTGCTACTCTGAAGAGAAAACGGACAAGGAGAGAGAAAATAATAGAGGACATACAGAATATAGATTGGGCTAGGAAGAGGAATAATTTCACCAGATTTTGGATTTTAGAAAAGAAAGAGGGTGACTTTAAAGGATATTCTCCCATCAAGTTGTGCCGAATGATACGTAAGCAGCTTGGCCGAATCAAGAATGTAAAAAAGACTGCTACTGGCCAACTGATATTAGAAATCGACGACAGTTTATCGGCACTAATCACTAAGGCTTATCGAAAGAGACCACGGAGGTGCCCTCATGTGGTGCTAGGATGACAGTACAACACCTGCTAGAAGAATGCATCAACCTAGCGCCATACCGTGACAGGTGTGGCCTTCCAGCAGAGATGATTACAGTATTAACACACAACAGCAAGTATACTGATAACCTCGTTGCGTATCTGAAGAGGATAAATATATACAATCAAAACTAGCTCTCTTCACACGTGATTCTTTTTTTATCTTACTTTGGTGTGAATGTATTTATTTGTGAGAATGGTTTCGTCTAAGGGAATCGCATCTGGTGCGGAATATAGAGTGCCCCATAGGCCCGACAACAGGACAATTTAATTATTAGTGAAAGTGGTCGGGTGTGTGGCGGAATATAGAGAACCCCACAGACACACCTCATTTAGGTTTAGTTTGGTTGTAGGGAATTGTATGAGTGAGAGGTGAGGCAGCGGCGTTTTAGTCCACACCTCGCGGCCCATTTTATTTTACTTGTACATATTGTATGGATGAAGTCGTGTGAATGTATTTATTAGTATGCAAGTATTTATTTGTGTGAAAGGTTCATTTTAACTTTATTTTTGGTTAGATTTTAAAGGCGGGCTCCAGTGGAATGTCCCCCGAGCCCGCCAACCTAGATTAGTACATTTTATTGGCGTGTATGGTGATTTTATTGTAAAAATTAGATTAGGGCATTTCGCCACGTGTGAGGGGCAGCACTGGGTGACCAAGCATCCGAACGCCCATCCACTACAAGAAGAGGGAGTCGGTAGTGAGGTGACACACGTCGCCAAGGATCTGAACACCCCAAACTACAAGAAGAGGGTGTTAGTAGTGGCAATACGAATTAGTCCAATGTATCCCGTCCTGAGGAAGATCGCTTGGAGAATCTCCAATCACTCTGACACAGATTCGCCTAGCCCAAAACAACGAAAAGAAATAAAATTCCAAAACCGAGGATAAAAAAGAAGAAAGAAGAGGAGGGAAAAAGTGATGAAAGGAAATAATTGAGAGAGTTAGGCCACGCATGTGAAAACTACTAACCCTCAGAGCTACAGAAGAGAAGAAGATCTGGAGGGAAATAGTGAGGCCGTCCCCCCTCCTTATGCGCCTGCGTCTGGACGTGGGTGTTGCACATACGCTCGCACGCACATTCATAAAATAGAAAGGGGAAGAAAAAGAAGGTGAAAAAAGAAGGGGGTAATGGAAAAAGAACACGAAGAAAAATTAACAAAATAGGGAAACACTACCCCCCACCTTTGGGTTTTATAGCGTGTCGGCTATGACCTTTGTCGCTCGCCGACCAAATAAAAAAAAATACACGAGGCAATTTTGGCTTAGATAGAGTCTGATCAAAGTTTATCAATAACAAACATGTCCCTTTTTATGCCACAATTCAAATATTTAAATGTTTTTCGAGGCCTACTAGATTGCTGGGATCTGGGGTAAAACTTGCCTTGCCATCAGTCAGCTCAAACTTCGCGGTGTTCATTAAAACTGTCTTGTCTCTTCTATTTTCATTTCCAATCACATTTGATAAAATACTGCTTAAAAAAGACCTTATCCCCTCTAGATATACGTTTTTCAAGAATTACTGAGCTTCAGGCAATAGGTAAGAAAACCTTTTGATTGAAGTCTAAAAACCATTGTCACTTCTTACGTATCTCAGAAGATTTTTCTTCTTGGAGTGCTAAATCATCACATCTCTTAAAGTAAGAAAACATTCAATTAAAATCTCCTTTCGCTTTCAAGCTTAACAACCATTACAACTTTTTGAAATATCTCAATGAATGCGAACGTCTACTTTTATCTCTATCACTTTGGAACAGGTTGAATAAAAAATTGTCATTATAAAACCATGAAAATCGGTAAAGTCGGCCCGAAGTTATAGTCGATAAAGGAAACTTTTAAAGTGTGCCCTTTATCTGGTGCCTTCTGGTATTAAAGTGCGATGATTAGAATGGAATACGTCCGTCGTCAGAAACCCCGGAACCGAAATATGAGAGCCACTTGAAAAACCACATAAACATAATGAACCTTGTTGGCAATATTTTCATATTCATTGGATTTTCATATTTAAAATGACACCATAATGATAGTGCAAATTTTTTTGGCGAAAGAAAAAAAAAGTTCGAATTTTCTGGTGTTTATGTTATTAAATTCGTTTAAATAAACGTAGGCCAATTCACGGCGCTGAAGGTCTGCCATACCCGCAACACAGTCCGGTCGTCACAAATGGTAGTTTTAGGGCAGTGGACTAAAAAATGTCCTAGTTTGTAAATATAATAATAAATCATTAAAAACCACTTTTTGTAAATGATGGTTCTACTCACAGATTTGTAGTTTACAACTATCTATAATTCGAGCCTGCTCATCATCAGGTTGGAGGAGTTGCAAACACGTCTTTAGACATGAATCGGAAGATTGACTTGCCAATCCACCGCCAAGCGACGTTCTAATGAGAAGCTGGTTTTAAATCCCGCTCAATTTTGAACGTGCGAAAGACGTGAATTACAATACAACTAAATATTACCCTAATACATACTGTAAGAAAAATAATTTTAAATTTATAACTAATATGTGTGTCGAATATTATGTAGGAATGTTTAAAATTGGGAGTAAATCAAAATCTATTATATAATTTATGCATTTATCTCCATGTTTAATTTTAAATTTTTCAAATTAATCTAGTTCCCTTTCTTGGTTGAAACTGTGTATCATTGTTGTTTGAATATAATTTTATATTGTATTTTGTTTCATTGAGATGGTCCTTAAATTCAGAAAATTTATTCTATTCAGGCTTCTTTTTTCTGTTGAACTCTTGTTTTTTATTTCTCTGCCGCTTTGCCTGTGTCTTAAATATGCCAGTAATTACAAGTGAGTTTGTAAACCCCGCTTTTTGACAAGTTGAATCTACTCTTGTTTAACAATTTTGCCTACCCTTTCTGATAGTTTCCTAATGTATGGCAAGCAACTAAAACCTAATGATTCATTTGTGGTGGGCTGGCTGAGTCCTATTGGAGTTTCTTTGAAAGTTAATTTTTTATTCTTTTTGCTAATAACCTATCGATAAAAATTTCTTGACTTTTTTTACGTCATATCAACCCTCGGGTTGTCCGTGTTTTTGAAAAAAAGTCCATGTGTAAGTATGTCGGGTTCGAATGCAGGGCCTCTGAATTCGAACCCGGGACCTTTACCTTACAGTGATGAGCGAGTCAATGCCTTTACCGTTGCGGTCACCGACGCCCGTCTCTTTTCTAACTTCAAACTCATTTTTTTAAACTTCTAATTAACCTTTTTAATATCCTTTCTCATCTTTTTTCCATTTCTTGATATCCACTGTTTTCAGGCAAGGTTTTAACTGCTTGTAATTTTTTTTGAGAGAAATAATAGGTGTTAATAAGAATTCCAAAATACAGTCTATGAGAAAAGAATTCCTCCAATTTATTAATTCTTTACATCCTTGTATAAATTTTATATTTGAAATAAATAAAAATGGTAGTTTAAAGTGTACAGTGTAGTTAGTACTCGTAATATATTACCTAATTGAAATAGACGTATGTAGATCGATAACTACAGACACCATACCAGATTCTTTTCATCCATGAAACCAGAAAGCAGCAGGATTCATTTTGCTCATAGACCATATGTTAAAAACTAAACTTGTTTGAGAAATTTGAAATAAAAAAACCTCATGATGAGCGTTTAGTGCTCGAAATCCGGGTAAACAACACACACACACATATATAATTCTATAGAACATAAACGACAAATTCTGTGAGTAGAAACATCATATACAAAAAGTGAATCTTCATACTCACTCCATCTTTATTAATCCTTTTAATGCTTTAAGTTCTTATTTTTCCTTTATAAAAATGCACTTTGTGATTTTCTTCTATCAAGAAATGTCAAACTGAGTAACACCAAAAACCCGCGAGGGGTGATGAACGCAGAGCCGTATCAACATGTGATTTATACATTATTTCTTCATCGTTGTAAAAATGTAGTGCATTGTACACATGTATTGTACAAAACTGCTTCCAAACTAACAGAATAGTTTTTTCAAAAGGAAAAACAATTTATATTTTCTTGGCCGTTTTTCAATCATTTCTAGCCTTTTCTCCCAAGTATTGATTTATCGCCATCTTAGACTTTTGCAGATATTCCTTGATACTTCATTAATAAGACAATAGAGAATATTAAAAATATTGCTTTTTGTAAATTTATTGCATGCTCCCTTTTTATATTACATGCTTATAACAAGTGTGCTTGTATTACATCAAATAACTACATTTTCATTTATAATATGCGGTTTTTGTGTGTAGATTGCAATGAATTTAATAATTTCAATTAATTAACATTTATGTAACATTTTCGTTGAAATGAAAAAGCTAGTGTCACTAGCGGAATTTGAAGATCCCGAAGGTCGTGGGCTCGAATCCCGCCCGTAACACTAGCTTTTTCATTTCAACCACAACCTTACTTAAAGATTAATTAATTGAAATTATTAAATTGATTGCAAAATTAATTAAGGAAAGAAGATATTTGGTCAATCGGACCACGAAATATAATGGAATTTGATAATATTATTCTAATTTTGTCTTAACTTAGCCTCACAGGTATATCACAATTAAATAAAGTCTATAGAGTCGAGGAACTTTAGAAAGTGTTCACTGTAAACGTCCGTACGCGTATCTCACGTTGGTGGCCAGGCAACAATAGACAATAGACAATATGAAGATGGCAAGAAGCCGGACGTGTCTGACAGATCTAAATAACGAGGATATGCAGACTAAAAATTATGGGCAACGACCAATCTAGGTTCATCCTTTCTTCACCTTCCAGACCGCTTCAAAAAATCTCAGAATAATGTGTGGTGTTTAGTGACCACTCTCGACACGACAGACAAGAATGGCACAATTACGCAGAAAACACACACTTTGGGCCCTGAAGATGATCTCAATAAAGATCGAAACGTCGGCACGATAATGAAAATGTTTTTCTGAAACCTACATCACACCAGACCGCATCTCACGATTTCTGAATATCGACTAACGTTTACTAATCTTATTACTTATTAATTTAGAAATAAAAAGAAAACTTTTTAGGATGAATCAATTTTTAAATTGCCGGTTTGAATAGAATTTGGGTTTGAAGCGCTTAAAGTGGGCATCGTGTAGACTAAACCCGCAAGACTTATGAGTGTTGCAGAAGTGTTGATCTTGTGCGCCGTTAAAGCCGTCTGACAACCAACGTTACAATAATTCATCAATCAAATTCCTAATAAATTAATTATTTATCTTAACAACAATCAAAAATTTAAACAAAAGAAGAAAATTTGCAGTTATCTATTATGCTACGTATATTCCAATAAAAACCAAGGAGTCGTCCCAATGCGAGAGAGTGTCACTTCCGGTCGACTACTCCAACGATTGTCATGATAGATTTTCACAAAAATCTCAGTTGTAAAAATCACAATAGATACAAGAAAAGTATTAATATTAAATCAGATCACGTGGTTAGAAACTGGGCTAGTCTGGCAGAAAATTTTATATAGAACTATAGGACTCAAGGACTCTCAGCCCAACTGAATTGCATTCACACATGAAAACATTTAAAGAATATTTGAAAAGTCAAAAAGCTCAATAGGTATCTTTTGGTTCACTGAATGGGCAGTTGAAAACATGCGTTTCGGGCCGAACCGATTTTTTAGAAAATAATAACATTCCATAAAAAATTGATATTCTATGAAAAGGGGACACATGGATGGCAAGAATCCGGACGTGTCTGACAGATCTAAATAACGAGGATATGCAGACTAAAAATTATGGGAAACGACCAAACTAGGTTCATCACTATCCAGACCGCTTCAAAAAATCTCAGAATAATGGGTGGTGTTTAGTGACTCTCAACACGACAGGCAAGAACGACACATCTACACGGAAAACAAACACTTTGAGCCCTGATGATGATCTCAATAAAGATCGAAACGTTGGCACAATAAAGAAAATGTTTTTACAACACCAGACCGCATCTAACAACCTCAAAATAATCTCAGAATAATATTAAATTGTAATTCCGTCAATGATGTCGTGTTGAACATTAGATGTTATTTTATATTACAGATGGCTTTAAACTTCATCTTACGAGGTAATTATAAATAGAACAAATAACGCAGAATTATTCAGTTTCTCCGGAATATCGGTACGATTCGCTAGGAAATCAATGGGCTTGTCGCTCCATTTTCCTGCCGGGTACTCAGCGAAAGCTACTTATTTTATCCCTTTACAGAAAGCGGGTCGCTTTCATCCTTTGACTTCGCTCCGCGGTTTACACCGAAAAGCCTCGGGCCATTGAATTAATTGACAAATATTGTTCCACGCTTTTCCGCATATTGTGTCTCTTTTGAAATTCGTACGTGAGGAAATTTTTTTCCATCTTTATTGGAATTGTTAGAAATTTTTTACTAGCTTTCAATTAATTAAGGATTTTAGTTGAGATAAAAAAGTCAGTGTCACGAGCGGGATTCGAACCCACGACCGTCGGCTAAATATGCCGTTTCTCTACCACTTGAGCTATTGTGACTTCGATCCATTCGGACACCAACTCCCCATCTCAATTTTCATCCGAATTTTCCCTCCTTTTTGACATTTTTCAAATGTCGTGTAATCTATTTGATTCTTGTCGACAAATGAAATGGCCACGGAGAGCTTTCATGAAGATATACTTCAGTTTAATTATTAAATCCATTACAGTTCGTGGTCCGATTGACCAAATATTATCTTTCAATTAATTAAGGTTTTTAATTGAGATAAAAAGTGGAGAGTGGACCGAAGTCAAGCCCGATTACTGGGCAATGTCGTTGTTACGCCCCCAAATTCGTCCAGGGTGTACCTGAGGTGCCAGCTGCTCGGGGTAGGGACGGGTAGGGGAAGAAATTAATAAAAGTAAGGAAAAAATAGACAAAAATGAAAAGTTGGGCACTTGTCGTTCTTTAAAAAAAAATAGGGCGACAAAAATAAAAATGAATGATCAAAAAAATGATAAAAATGAGAACAAAAAAATAAGGACAAAAAAGGAATAGTTACATAGAAAGCAAAGAGAGAGAGAGAGAGAGAAGTAGAGAGAGAGAGAAGTAGAGAGAGAGAGAGAGAGGTAGAGAGAGAGAGGTAGTGAGAGAGAGGTAGAGAGAGAGAGGTAGAGAGAGAGAGGTAGAGAGAGAGAGAGAGAGAGAGAGAGAGAGAGAGAGAGTGAGAGAGAGACATTGGATATAAACGACAGGAATAAGAGTTTTTGACTGAAGGACTAGGCATCAATGAGATAAAAAGTTGCTCCAGGCGAATCCTACCGAAAAATATGTATTTTATTATTGCAATGAAATTAGNTGGGAGAGATGTATTTGAACCGCCCACATTAGTATCTTGAACCGGTTACCGCGTCCAGTACGCTTTCTGGAAGTTTCCAGTATGTTTCAGTTTTCCAAAGTTGCGACATACCTGCTGCACAAAAGGTACATAATGAAAATCAGGAGTGAAGATGTCTTGAAAGTTGGTTGCGAATAGGTCGGACTTGCCATCATCACTCCTGACCCAAGTTGGGTGTAAAGGAGAGCAGTTATTTGGTTCATAGAGTAAAAATATTAAGTTAAATCAGGGGTTTAAACGTTTTTATAAGATCATCGTTATCTCATAGTTTTTATGGACGTTCATATATAATTATAAATTAATTATAATTATTAATTAACTCTATCAATTAATTATAGATATTATATTTAATTAATTATTGTTCGGAGATCGTGAGATGCGGTCTGGCGTGACGTAGGTTTTAGAAAAACATTTTCTTTATTGTGCCAACGTTTCGATCTTTATTGAGATCATCTTCAAGGTCTTGGGGGACCGCGGTAACCGAGTGGTTAGCTCTCGGCTCATAAACGCCGCGGTCGTGGGTTCGATTCCCACCGTCGCCTCTGGCTCTTTTTTCACGATAACACCCCCTCCAAATATGAACACACATACAAGAATTCGTCACCATGGTTAATATGCATAGATCATAAGACAAAAAAAAAATTCAAGGCCTGGGATTTATAAACATTGTTTAAATTTGACAAATAAATGTAGGATGTGAAAAAAACTGAATTTATACAATGCTAGAAATTTTAGACTCCTTGTGTTTGTCAGCCAAGTGTTTCTGGGTTCGAATCTGTGCATTAGGTTAAAAAGTAGTGACACTGAACGAATAATCGGACGTTAATCCTTCCTGTATGACAAGAATGACTTTATTTTTTTAAATTCACTAATTTCGTGGNACAATTAATTAAGGTTTTTAGTTGCGATAAAAAAGTCAATGGCACGAGGGGGATTTTTTTACTTATATTTACAGTTTTACTTTTTAAATCAATGTCCAAAAATTAAAAAACGTTAAAATCTTCCAGACATTTTATGTAAGCCTATAGTCAAAAAGAAACTATTATCATAATTTTGTGTGGTGTTTAGTGACCGTTAGTTAATGATTATTTGGAGATCGTGAGATGCGGTCTGGTGTGACGTAGATTTTAGAAAAATATTTTCTTTATCGTGCCAACGTTTCGATCTTTATTGAGATCATCTTCACAGCCTGGGATTTATAAACATAGTTTAAATTTTACCAATACGTGTAGGATGTGAAAAAATGAAGTTATGCAATGCTAGAAATTTTAAATTCAATCAAAGTATTTGTACGCACTCAAAGTGTTTGTTTTCTGTGTAGATGTGTCATTATTGGGTGCCGTGTTCAGTTTTTCTTAAACCTACGTCACACCAGAGCGCATGTCACGATCTCCAAATAATCATTAACTAATGGCCACTAAACACCACACATTTAATTAATTACAATGATAATAATTTATGATAATTTTTTGGAAAGAGGTATAGCTTTTTTCTAGCTTTATGTTGTTACTTTAAACACTGGGTTAATCTGTGGCACTCGTACCTTGATCCCCGCATGAAAATGTTGGCAACATTTTCCCTCTTCCTTTAAGATATTATTCATTTTTCACGTAGAATATAAAGTTTGAGCCTTCGAGAAAACTTGTGTACTTTAAATCCCGACGTAGATTAATGGAAAGAATCCTGAAATTGCTTTTAGACGATAAGAAGTTTTGGCCCACCGGGCTGAGGAGGCGCAGAAGGTGTTAAACGTGAAAAATAAGTTTTACATTAATAGAAGGCTGATGAAACTATCGATGAGTGGAAGCCAACTAAGACTTTTGTCAAGCAAAGGTTTATTTATATTTTTTCTCATTGGGTAATTCTTTTTCTTTATTTATATATGGGCTTATTTATTTTTTTTACGAGGGTTCGCAACAGCAGAGGTTATATCAACCCTCGGGGTGCCGGTGTTTTTGAAAAAAAAGCCCATTAGTAAGTATGTCGATTCGAATGCAGAGCCGCTGGATTCGAACCCGGGACCTTTACCTTACAGTGATGGGCGCCGTGTCAACGGCCAAACTGTTGCGGCCACCGACGCCTCCTATATAGGCTTATTTGTTAAGAGAATAAGGTTTTTGAGTATTAAATTGGTCTTGAAACTAAAAAGCATGAATTGAACTTAAAAGGGAGCAATAACTATCTTTATTTAATGTAAAATCCTTTATATTAAAGATATTATATAATGTCAGTTCACAATTTTCTTCCTTTAAAAATCAGGCAATTATTTAATCAGGAGCAGTGAAGCATTTAAAAATTTCACATCAGAGCGAACGGTGCAGACCAACAATTGTTTGTGTAACAAGACAATGGAGTGAAAAGTTTCCAAAGTCCGCAAGTTTAACATTCAGCGATGAGTTTGAAATTGGAATATAATTAGCATTACGTCCGAAACGGTCTCTTACATATAATGCCGTGAGATTTACATTGGTAGAACATTACAAGGGTATAATACGGATTATGCTGTGAGGATGGGATGGGACATTCATTGCCATCCTGGGTCTGTTCAGCATGACATTCTATTAAGATGTATGGAATTCCCTCTAGGGATTTTGAGCAGGGGGAATTCTCGGTAAGGATATCCCCGTGATCATGAGAATTGATTTCTTATATTGCCATATTTCTTTAATTACGTCTGTGAATTAATGCGAAATTTTAATATTCCCTGATTTTTTTCTATGGCAATCCCTTTAAGGATAAGATAAATCAAACTTTATCCGAGTGAATATTTTAGGATGTGTGGTGATCAGTGACCGTTAATCGATATTTATTTAGAAATCGTGAGATGCGGTCTGGTGTGATGTAGGTTTCAGAAAAACATTTCCTTTATCGTGCCAACGTTTCGATCTTTATTGAGATCATCTTCAGGGCTCACTGGCACTCTCGACACGACACGCAAGAATGGCACATTTATACAGAAGACAAATACTTTGAGCCCTGAAGATGATCTCAATAAAGATCGAAACGTTGGCACGATAAAGAAAATGTTTTTCTGAAACCTACATCACACCAGACCGCATCTCGCGATTTCTAAATAAATAAATTTTAGGATGTGATATATTCTAACAAGTTACGAACATCAGTAAAGTACACCGTATGTGTTTTGCCTTTAGGTTTAGGTATACGAATCGGACTGTTTACGACTAAGTTGCAAAATTTATATTATTGACACCTTCGTTCAACTTAAGACGTTTATCAGATCCCAAAGCTTTGTTAAAGAAAGTAATTATTCTTTAACCTAATCAATTTTTCAGGAGAAGAATCCAGAATAGAAAATATTAACGAGTTATTATCAAGAATTACATTGTTTTCGTATGATTGCTAAGATTAAGCCTTCATTTGATCCAAAGCATTGAAGCGGGGGAAGAAAATGCCTTCTTAAAATTAGTTTTAATTTGTATTAAGGAACGGATCTAAACTTGTTTTCAAAAGGATCCCTTTTTCTCGAAGAAATACCGCCAATAATTGAGATTTTGAGGTAATCCACAAGGTCTATTTATTATTGAACGCACAAGTCCCTCGGAAAAGGGGCATCTTTTTTATTTTCCCTTCTTTCTTTTTCTTATCGAACTTTTTTCAACCCGTGTTGCAATATGTATATCACTATCCTACATTATTTCTGCATGAAAATACAACGATGTTAAAGAATGAAGACAAGCTAAAATAATATTAAAAAAAAAATTGGTTGATGTTTTTCACGGTTAATTTTTAGTTAATTGTAATTAGGTGGTACTGAGTGAGATGATTTTGATTTTGGTTGAGTGGGATCAACAGGTTTATGAAGAACTGGCTGGTATTCACATTTTAAAGCACGGTGTCATTACTCGCGGCTGCTTTAACGTTCTGCGGGGCTTATCCCGCAACTCCTTCACTTTTCTTCTTTCTTCTGAAAGAATACTTTTTTTTAAAGATAGTTCCTACTCAATAGTTTATAATACTAATTTTTACTACTAGTTTCTATGCTAGGGAAGCCCAAATACTCTGGGAGATAGAGTGCCTTCTCTATGTAGGGAGTGCGCGTGAGAACAGGCTGATGTATTTCGGCTTGTTAGCACTTTGCGTGCGGCATACGACCCGATGCACAATGCGGGCCCGACCATTCGGAGTAGACAAGCGGAGAGCGAGGTTGTTTTGGCCCTTATGGGCTGAAACGCCTCTACACCAATGCTGCGGCGGTAACACGATTCCGTCGCAGGCGGAGGTGCGTCAGCTCTCATCTTGAGAATCAAAACGTCCGACAAGGCCAGGTGCGGACGCTAAGATCCTCTAGCCTTGTGACGACGGGTACCTTAGTTCCTACTCACAGTTAGTTGTTTTCAACGATCCGGATTTCGAGCTTATAGCTTAACGACAGGTTGAAGGAATTTACAACCACGTCTCTCGATACGAATTGATAAGTCATAAAATTGAAAAGCTGGTATTTTAACGCCGCTCAGTTTTCAACGTGCGAAAACTGGGAATTATAACAAAATTAAATATCATATTAATAAATACTGCAAAAAAAGATTATAAATTAGTGATTAATTTGTATGTTTTTAGTTTTTATTAATTTAAAAAAATAAAATTAAAATGATACATCAATAATAGATTAGTAATTTAATGATAAAATTAACAAAAAATAATTAATTCATTTACAATTAATTAAGGTTTTTAGTTGAGATAAAAAAGTTAATGGCATCAGCGGGATTCGAACCCACGTCTTCGGCTTGATACGCCGCTGCTCTACCACTTGAGCTATCGTCACCTTGATCCATTCGTGACATTTGTCGTCGAGATTCCAACCCGATTACACGACATTTGAAAAATGGCAAAAAGGAGGGAAAATTCAAAAGGTGCGGTTGAGATGGGAAGTTGGTGTCCGAGTGGATCGAGGTCACGATAGCTCAAGTGGAAGAGCAGCGGCGTATCAAGCCGAAGATCGTGGGTTCGAATCCCGCTCGTGCCATTGACTTTTTTATCTCAACTAAAAACCTTAATTAATTGTAATATATTAATTGGTCAAGCGGACCACGAAATTAGTGAATTTAATGATTAAAAATGAAGTATACTTCACTAAAGCTCTCCGTGGCCATTTCATTTGTCGTCGAGATTCCAACCCGATTACACGACATTTGAAAAATGGCAAAAAGGAGGGAAAATTCAAAAGGTGCGGTTGAGATGGGAAGTTGGTGTCCGAGTGGATCGAGGTCACGATAGCTCAAGTGGAAGAGCAGCGGCGTATCTAGCCGAAGGTCGTGGGTTCGAATCCCTCTCGTGCCATTAACTTTTTTTCATCTCAACTAAAAACCTTAATTAATTGTAATGATTTAATTGGTCAAGCGGACCACGAAATTAGTGAATTTAACTTTGAAAATTTGTTCGATTTAGGTAAGTGTTCTTTAACTCACGTTTTAATTTCTCTACCGCTTTGCCCTGTATATTTAATGTCGCATTGATTACTTTTAAGTTAGTAAGCCACGCTTTTTGCCAAGTTTTCTTTAGGTTTTGAGAGGTTGTCTCTAATTGAACACGTACCTCTAAAAGCTATTCTAAAACCTTCTTGTTTAATAATTTTACCTACTTTTTCTGATAGTTTACCAATGTATGGCAAATTCCTATTGTTGCTTCTTTGAAAATTAATTTTTTATTCTTTTTACTAATAACCTATCGATAAAAATTTCTTGACTTTTTTTAAAAGTGATATCATATAGTCGTATCATAGTCCTCGGGGTGTCGGTGTTTTTGAAAAAAAAATCTCATGTGTAAGTATGTCGAGTTTGAATGCAGGGCCTCTGGGTTCGAACCCGGGACCTTTATTTTACAGTGATGAGCGCCGGGTCAATGTCTTAACCGTTGCGATCACCGACGCCCGTCTCTTTTCTAACTTCAAACTCGTTTTTTTAAAACTTCTAATTAACTTGTTTAATATCGTTTCTCATCTTTTTTCAATTTCTTGATATCCACTGTTTTTAGGCAAGGTTTTAATCGGTTGTAATTTTTTTAAAGAGAAATAGTAGGTGTTAATGGGAGTTTCAAAATACGGTCTATGGGCAGAATGTATCCAACTGTTTTGAATAAATTTTTTGCATGGCGATCCATGAATATTGCGGCACAAAGTGGGAGATATGGAGACCCCATTGGTAACCTTACATTTCATAAAAATTATTACTTAAATTTACAATAATTAGCTAATAGGCATATATTTAAGATGTCCATTAGATTATTTTTTACAAATTCGTTAATAGGGTTCTCTATAAGTTATTGTTTTATTACTTTAGTACATTCTTAAAGAGGGATATTTGTAAATAAATTATTAATATAAAATGATACGAAAACATAGTTGTTCGGTTTATTAGTAAGTAAGCTTAAGTTAACTATTCAAATCAAATAACAAATTAATTAGATCTGCACACTTTTGGAAACGTTACGTAGGCGATATTTTATCAATATGATCGGGAACCCTAAGGGATCAAAAATAATTACTCCAATTTATTAATTCTTTACTTCCTTCTATAAATGTTACATTTGAAATAAATAAAAATGGTAGTTTAAACTGTATAGTTTTAAAGTTAATTTTTTTTATTCTGTAACTAGCAACTTATCAATAAATAGTTCTTGATATCCTTTGAAATGCATTGTTTTCGAAAAGAACACTTCCCAAAATCGATCAAATTTTCGAAACGTAAGGACCATCCAAAAGAAACAAAACTCAATTTCAGTTTAAATTTAAATACAGCAGAGTTACATAGTGTCAACAAAGGGAGGAACTAGATTGGTTCCAGAAATTTGAAAGTAAAAAATGTAAAATTGAATTTGGCGATAAATAATATGATAGATTTTGATTTATCTCCTATTTTAAATATGAACCTAAATAATATCAGACGTACAAAATAATCAAGTGACTTAATTTATTTTTTATTAACTTTATCATTAATTGCCTAATCTATTATTAACGTCACATTTTAATTTTTTATAAATTAATAAAAAATAAAAAACATACAAATTAATCACTAATTTATAATCATTTTCTTACAGTATTGATTAATATAATATTTAATTGAATGGGGTAAATATCACTGAGAGGCCATATCATGAGTAAATATCAAATCTGATGTGAGCTATAAGCCGTACTTGGAGAAGCACAATAGTCCTTTATCAGCGCATTGCGGAAGGCTCTGTAGCCAACATACCTTCTACTTAACTACGGGCTTGATTACTGTCTGATTAAAATATACACAAATAAAGACACCCCAAGGAAATAAGCGGAAATCAAAAAACGGCCAAAATGTCTGACAAGCGAATTTTTCTACATATTAAATCCATTATGTTCAGTGGTCCATTGATCAAATTACTTCTTTCAATTAATTAATCTTTTTATGCAAGGTTTTGGTTGAAATGAAAAAGCTAGTGCCACGAGCGGGATTCGAACCCACGACCTTCGGCTAAATGCGCCGCTGCTCTACCACTTGAGCTATCGTGACTTAGAACCATCCTTCTTTTATAAATATGTTTTTGGAATACCCGTCGAATTTAATTAAATACGAACGAAAACATACAATGGGGTTATTGTAACAGTTGAAAAGGTAAATTTCCCTACTTTTAAATTATATCAACAATAATTAGACTTTATGTCAGAGTAAGTGATAAAAATAAATATTAAATCAACAAAAAATCATTTATCATTAATTGAAAACTTACAATACATTCCATCATTAAAAAAAGTTGCCATAAACGAAAAACGCTTCCAGCAAAATAGGCGAAAAACGGATTTTTTCTGTAAGACGTTTTCTGTAAAAACAAAACAATTCGGATTTGTTTTAAGCACCCTCTTATATCTTCATAGGTTTGGATTTAGAAGGAACTTTGCTCTTCCCGATGTCCGGTTACCCGGACGTACATATTCAACGTTATTACGAATTCTATTAGGTTTCGTGGTCCGATTGACCAAATAAATTCTTTTCAGTTAATTAAGGCTTTGGTTGAGATAAAAAGTCAGTGCCACGAGCGGGATTCGAACCCACGAACTTCGGCTAAATACGCCTCTGTTCTACCACTTGAACTATCGTGACTTAGATCCATTCTTCTTTTCTACATATGTTTTTGGAATACCCGTCGAATTTAATTAAATATAAACGCGAACAAATAACCCGTTTTTCAATATGTCTAATTTTTTTTATTTATTCATTACTCAGTTGGATAATAATGTCACGATGATAGTTTCTCTGATAAACTGTCACAATGTAAACAGTCTTCTAATATCGAATCTACACGTCTTTATTAAAATGGAAAGTTGCACGAAACGGCGAATAGATGAAACGAGATTGAAAATTAAAGGAGCAATAGCGGTGGGGGCCGGTGCAGAGGGAACAGGTTATTTAAAATCAATATCTTTAATAAAAATGGGCAGCACCCGCAGGAGGGGCGTCCTCTTCTAGTTCATCGAAGATAAAATCATTTAACCGAAGGGAGTATTCTTGCGATCACGTCGGAAGCCAGTCCTACGACTGCCTTTTAAATTTGGCCAGATTCGGAATATAAGTCCGACATATCCGGCCAAAATTTTTGACTCATACGTGAGATATTTTACGATGTATACCATCAAAAGCTAAAGGTTCGGAAAATATTCACATTTCCCTTTGGAGGGGGCATGGTTAAAGTGTCTTCGACGACGACATTCGCTGAAATATTGCCACTTGATCGTCCCGATATTTTATCACCGGTTCTGATATGAAGGTTTGATTTGTTACCCCTCGGATTGGGGGCATTTCACGCATTTATTCAAAGCTGATCGAAATTTGACGTTCAGATGTGTTTTTCTTATTTCGACACCTTTAATTACATTCAAACGTCTATGGTTTTCGTCTTTTTTTGCCAAAGTGCAAATTCCGACAATTGATAATAAAATGAACCTTGGAAACACAAAATTTGGTAAACATGTTATGTAATGCGTTGATTTAACATATTTATGAAATTCCCATCTTTTTTTTAATTGTCCCGTTTACATAAACCCTCTCAAAATTTAATCAAATTTATTCGGTTTTTAATTAAAAATTCTAATAATAAACCATAACATTTATTGATTATTGATTTCTTCTGATAATATTTTTGCATAAAGTTATCTCTTCTATTTTCTTATATGAAATATTAATTATCTCGACCCCAGTCGATCATTTTTAATCCGAATTAAAATTAAAAGTAAAAAATAATGAATTTTAAACATAATGTGTTCTGATTATTAGTGTCCGTTAATCGACAATTATTTAGAAATCGTGAAATGCGGTCTGGTGTGATGTAGGTTTCAGAAAAACGTTTTCTTTATCGTGCCAACGTTTCGATCTTTATTGAAATCATCTTCAGGGCTCAAAGTGTTTGTCTTCTGGATAATTGTGCCATTCTTGCGTGTCGTGTTGAGAGTGCCACTCAAGGGCTCGAGATTAATTAAGGAAATATGATATTTGGTCAATCGGACCACGAAATATAATGGAATTTGATAATATTATTAGTGTTTGTTTTCTGTGTAAATGGGCACCCTCAACACGACACCCAATAATGACACATCTACAGAAAAAAAACAATTTGAGCCCTGAAGATGATCTCAATAAAGATCGAAACGTTGGCACGATAAAGAAAATGTCTTTCTGAAACCTACATCACACCAGACCGCATCTCACGATTTCTAAATACATATCGAATAACATCACTAATCACCACACATTAATCGATAATTATTCCGAAATCGTGAGATGCGGTTTGGTGTGATGTAGGTTTCAGAAAAACATTTTCTTTATCGTGCCAACATTTCGATCTTTATTGAGGTCATCTTCACTCTCAACACGACACGCAAGAATGGCACAATTACACAGAAAACAAACACTTTAAACCCTGAAGATGATCTCAATATAAATCGAAACGTTGGCACGATAAAGAAAATGTTTTTCTAAAACCTACATCACACCAGACCGCATCTCACGATTTTGGAATAATTAATTTTAAACAGGAGAGCGAGAGCTGCAGACTTGAGAACACAGATTTTAACGAAACATTTTTCGGTGATACTATGTCGAATAATATTATTCAAATGTTCTAGCGTTCTTGGCAGGTTTAGGCGATAAAAAAATTAAATGAAGTTTTTAAAGTCTCTATGCTTATTGTGTATTTATTTCAAGGTATATATCTGAAAATGTGTTTCTTTTTTTTTGCATAGAATAAAAAAAAATAAGTAGGGCTTTATAAAAAGTTACAAAAATAAAAAAAGACTTGTAAAGTAGTAAAGAAGATGTATCTACTTTTATAAAGTGTCAATAAGGTTTAGATTTTTTATAATTGTAAGTGAGAATAATAATAAAGAGGAAACTGAGAAAAACTCCTAAACGGTTTTTATAAAGAAACTTTATTCAAATTTCACTGAGATCAAACTTTCTGTATTCTGCCTTTGGTGTGCATACATTTCAAATTTATATCACTGGAATTTTTACGTAGGGATAAGAAAATAACATGTAATATCGTATTAAATCAGAGTAGATTCATAAAAGGTTACAAAAGCCAAAAGTCTCTTTCAATAAAGTAGGCTAAAAAGATTTTCCATTAAAATAATTCGGATTCTCTTTAAGCACGCTTTAAATTCCTGGAATAAAACTTATTTCTTTAAAGAAAAAATAGACATGTTTAGGCCGTATCAGCCGAGCGGGGGCAGTTTTTTCCTCAGATGTCCCGTATTCCGGACTTACAAATTTAAGGCTTCTTTGGATATTATCCAAACTTCATATTAATATAGCCGTTGGAAAGCTGAATGTATCTACGTTTAGACTGTCATTACAATGGTCAGATTTTATGTAATTTAAGTGAGAAAAGTAATGTTGAAATTTACAAAAACTCTTCTTACTCGTTTGCGAACAAACGTTCTGAAATTACTCTAATTTCACTAATTTGTTGTGTACGTATTACACCGTAATTAAAATAACTAGTTATTTACGCCTTGATGGTGTCTGTGGCTTGTTATTTCTATTCGATGACTAATATCTTTTAATGTTTATTATTGTTTTCATAAAAAGCCACGGTTAATAAGTAGTTGCGTCTATTTTAAAACTTAAACTTTCCAAAATGTCAGAAAATAGCCAGAATTTCCCACGTCAGTGTCATCTTAACAACTTAAGACATGTCAAACTGGGAGTAAATGGGCGTTTAAAAAGGGGGCTTAATGTTTACGAAATAATTCTATTCTCTTAAGATTAATGTCAAAACAAGTAAATTAGTCAAAGTTGAAGTTATTCTAAAAAACTCGTTTATATATTTTTTTCTTGATTGTGCAATTGTTTCGAGAAAACCACGGGTACACAAATTAACACCCTGTATAAAACGCTTCTTTCCAAATGTTAAATTGAATAAACCCCGTTTAAACTAACTCATGTATACGGAAACGCAGATAAATGTTTACGTTATCAAAAACATCAGATGATAATGGTCGACAAAGTTTTTGACACCTGAAAAGCGAGAAAAAGTTAAGGGGCAACTGTCACTCCGGCCTCCTTTCTCTCCATTGTTGTTGTGAAACAGGGAACGGAATATTGTATTTAAACAGGTCCTTTTGTGACGACATTCAGGCTCAAACGATTGCATCAAATAAAAGAAAGTTTCCAACATAAAAGGAGAATTAGCGGTTTAATTGTTTGTGAAATATTTTCAAATCTTTAACCCCACGTTACTTTCCGAGGGAGAAAATCATTCATATGGCTAATTTCGAGGTTTCAGGTGTCTTGTATATATATATATATATATAAAGGTTGATTGTATTAATGAACTTCCGGTTGTCGCCTCAGATTTTCCGCTTGAAATAAAATAAAAAGAAATCAACGAAAGGGATGGCAAAAAAGAGACCATGAAGATTTCCCTAAAAGATTCTTTTCTTTTCTTCCTTTTTCCCTTAGGTTCAACATCATTAACCGTCTTTTTATGTACCAAAAATAAATAATAATTTAAAGCGGTTTTTGTAATATGCGTTGGATTCAACGAGGAAAGTTTAAGTTAAATTTAGTAGTCATATTCTAATTCTAGCCTAAAATTTGACATTCTTCTGGATATCGTAAATCGATTAGTAGGGTATACTGTGTCAACTTGGTAGTGTATAACGTGGTTTCCTCAAAAACTACTCAACTAGAAAAAAAATTAATTGGCTTATTTGTTCACATAATAGAAGATTTATAAAGTAGTAAACATGTTAACTTGCATCTGGTTATTAAATTTTTTCAGGTAATAGTACTTGAGCCAATTTTGTTTTTAATCTTTCAATTAAGGTAACCCCACCTTTTGAATTTTCCCTAACTCCTTTGTGGGGTTGAGATGGGAGTTGGTGTCCGAGTGGATCGAAGACACGATGGCTCAATTGGTAGAGCAGCGGCGTATCAAGCCGAAGGTCGTGGGTTCGAATCCCGCTCGTGACACTGACTTTTTTATCTCAACTAAAAACCTTAATTAATTGAAAGATATTAATTGGTCAAGCGGACCACTAAAACTAGTGAATTTGTTTTTAATATACAGTGTGTCAACTTACTTGTGTCACGCTTGCTATTCGCAGAAACAACTCCGTCAAATAAATTTAAACACGTTTTGTTTTAGTGTGTTTGAAAATGTGGATAGTTGAAAAAAGATTGGCTTGTACCTGAACATTGTAAAGGCTTTCGATGACTACTGATAAAAAAATTGATTTCGATTGGCTTGTGGCTTGTTCTGACCTGGGCTAAAAAAATTTAATGTTCAGTGTGTAATGTACAGTCAAAATCTAACACATTCAATATTTTACGAATTTTTTCGAGTGTTTCTAATATTCATTATGAGGTTAAAAAGTTGCCCTTTTTCCGCAATATTATCTCAAATAATCTATGGCTAATTGCAATAATATTCAGAAATCGTGAGATGCGGTCTGGTGTGACGTAGGTTTTAGAAAAACATTTTCTTTATCGTGCCAACGTTTCGATCTTTATTGAGATCATCTTCAGGGCTCAAATTGTTTTTTTTTTCTGTAGATGTGTCATTATTGGGTGTCGTGTTGAGGGTGCCCATCTACACAGAAAACAAACACTAATAATATTATCAAATTCCATTATATTTCGTGGTCCGATTGACCAAATATCATATTTCCTTAATTAATCTCGAGCCCTTGAGTGGCACTCTCAACACGACACGCAAGAATGGCACAATTATCCAGAAGACAAACACTTTGAGCCCTGAAGATGATTTCAATAAAGATCGAAACGTTGGCACGATAAAGAAAACGTTTTTCTCAAACCTACATCACACCAGACCGCATCTCACGATTTCTAAATAATTGTCGATTAACGGACACTAATCACAATACAAAATTACAATAATTTTTTTATTATCTTAATATATTACAAATTTTGAATGAGAGTTTGTATAAAAATAGCGAATCGTTTATTTTTGGGAACAACCTTACTTTACAACTTTTTCTTATACAAACCGATTATTTCTTCACTTCTGGGTATTTTGTACGCATTGCTTGCTAAGAATATTTGACAATTATGGTTCTACAATTTAAAAAACACGTTCCAATATATGTAATGTTTTGAAGAAAAGTTTATCAAAAATTAAAAAATAAGGGATTTTCCTGATTAGGGTTTTATTAAGGTAATTTTTACCAAGGAATACACATAAAAAATAGCTTTCAAACTGCATATGAGATGTTTACAGATCAAGACATGATACAAAGAACCACATGATTTGCAAAATTCAAAAAATTATTTGATGCTATTTCATAGCCCATTTACGTTTTAATTGTCAATTGATCAAATTACTTCTTTCAATTAATTAGTTTTTCTATGTAACGTCCTGGTTGAGCTAAAAAAGTCAGTGTCACGAGCGGGATTTGAACCCTCGACTTTCGGCTAAATACGCGGCTGCTCTACAACTCGAGTTATCGTTTCTTGCTTGGAATTTCGTAGATTCAACTCTATTCTGTGGAATAAGGGTTGTAGTTTAACATTAAAATATGTTTTGGTTGGATAAAATTGGCAACATTTTTTTTGCTTTATATAAGGCAAGCAGCGTAGGAGAGACTAACATCTTCGTCTTTATATTAATCCTTTTAATCTGTATAATTTCTAATTTATATTTATAAATAACAAATAAATATTGTTTCTTGTTTTTTTATATAGTCAATGCAATGTGATGAATGCATAAAAAAAATAAACCCAGAAAAAATGCGTAGATTTTTATTTAAATTTTTTTAAAATTGTTATTTAGATTTTCTATGATCTGTTTTTATAAAACTTCACAAATTAATAGTTGTCCCGATTGTTTTTCTCACAAAAGCAATATTGCGGTGTGATTGAAAATGCGCGTTGAATTGTTTTAATTTTAAATAGGGGCGGTGTTTAAACGCTTTGGGCCGGATTTCTCCGAAACCAGTAAGGTGAGTGGGTTGCATATTTTATCAACGACTAATTACATTAGCTTCTTACCTAGGATAATTTCGTGCTAAAAACATTTTACAAAGAGCTACAGAGAGATTGGCATGGCCGTTCATCGTTTTACAGATTCGAAAATCGATAGCTAGCCTTAGAGGGAAAATTGTATTGAAATTGTTCCACTTGCTATGTCCGACGTATTTGAGCCGTCGAACAATGAATCCATAATAATGCCTTTGAATATCCCTTTTTATAAACCCGTCGTGAGTAAATCCACTTATCTTTTCTGGCAGGATATAACGTGATGATACCGTGATGAAACAGTCGTAAACTATTGATATACGGTGTTATTGTTTTCTAAGCCGGACCAAGTCCACTTTTTCATACCTAAGTCGATTAAGTTTTCGACTTGTTTACAACTGAAATCTTTCAAAAGAAACGTGACATTTATTCAATATCTGTTTAAAAGAAAATATTTCTAGAGTGTATCCGTATGATTTGTGTACGTATATATGCAGAATTTGTGGTTTCAGTAATGTTTCGTACAGATTTTCTTGAGTTTTATAATATATAAATAATTAATAATTTTTAATTCATTAATCAATTAACATATAATATGTTTTGGTTCTAAAATTCTTTGCAGCTGTCAAAGTCTTCTTTTTGTTCATATACAATGGAGGGATTATTTTTGTTTCATGTATATGTACACTATGTGAATTTTCCCTCTTTTTCTATTTTCCTCCTTTTATTTGTAACCAGTAATTAACTGAAGGTGTTCTTGGATGATGAATGTTGCTTGGACAGGATTCGGTTTATAAGACAAAAGTTTGTATATATTCGGTTTGTATTTACGTAAGTATATTTTATAAACAAATTGTAGGGCCTTTTCAGGATTGGATCGGATAAAAAAACCGTAGACTTTTCATTTTTAAACACACGCTCTTTATTTCTCTATACATAAGCACTTGTAACCAATAACCTTCTTAGAAGTGACCAATAGATTTAAGTACGTCACAGTCTGACGTCACCTTGGCGCAACTTTCAAATTTATTCTCCTACAAAATAAATATTTTAAAAACATAAATTTTTCCCAGAAATAAATTTGATTGTCGACATAAACAACCTAATCACTTCTTATTTTCATTCCCTTTATTTATTTTATATTGAATAAACCTTGAGCGTTACCACTTGTTTTTTCTGCTGGACAAAATCTCTCTTTTTTTTTCCAAGGATTTCTGTTTTGACTTGGGCATACTAGTGTTGTTGTTTCGAAAGTTCATTCCAAACTTTTTGAAACGGCATTCCTAATGTAAAAAAAATATAGCAATTGGTTGATTCACGGAGACCATAAATCACAAGGATTGAGGACTTACGAAGCTTCCTAAATTGCAAAACAACCAATTCTTAATTAGCTTAAATTGCCTTTTCATAATATTAACTTATTTATTTTCTACACGATTAATTATTTACCTTCAATAATATAAGTTAATATTAAAAGCAGGTTAGGGATTAAACCAAGTAAAAAGAGAAACAGTTTATTCGTCGAACTCTTCTTCATCAGAACTTTAAATTAATAATTTAATATTTAATAAATACGATCATTTATATTATATATACAGTATTGCAATGAAATTATAAACTAAATTTTCAGAAAACGAGATCACACATGCATATTGTTAAAGCTCACAAAAAAGTTATTATCTTTATTATGCGTAGCTATTCAACACGGGAAAAACAATAGCATAAAAATTAATATAAGCTTAATTAACGAAAAGAAATTAAAATTAAATCTTTTTGTAAAAACCCGCATTAAAAAAATAGAAATAAAACTGGTAGAAGGGTATGTTATTGAAAATACTTTTTCATCAGTTTACCGTTTACACTTTTTTAGTTTTCAATATTTTTTAGAGAAAAAATATATTAATTTTCGTAAATGGACGTCATTATAATAACAGAAGCGAGCGGAAATTGTTTCGCCCAAAGGGCTGCATCATCAAGACAAGTTTACCGAAGAGCTTAAATAAATGAATAAATCGAAATTTTGTTATTTTCATCGAAAGAACAATGCACAAAGTGTTTGTAGTTTTTTTTTTAAAGATAATAACCTGGTTTTTCTGGTTGGTTCTGATTTTATTTTAGGATTGTCAAACTTATTTTTCGTTTTTAAAAGAAAAGATGCTAAAAATAGAGAATGCCAATTGAAGGCGAAATGTTAATGAGATCCAGCTTTGAAACTTTTCACCGTGCCTAATCACCCTTGGTACAAGCTCAGAAACGAGAGAATACAAAACGATTAGAAATTTCCCAACTTGTGTTAATTCAGTTGTTAGAGAATTGTTCCCACGGTCTAATGAGAGCGTTATGTTGCGGCCGGTTGAAATATTCCGATGAACAGGCGCAGCACAAAGAACGAGAAAGCAGTTACTAATGCTGATCTCGACGGCACATCAATTTAGTTGATGTTAAATATCAATAATTCAATTGGTAAATTATGAACCTTACATGATGACACATTGAAAATGTCCTAATCGCTGTATCTTTTTACACAGACAAAATAAATAATTGTCTAAAGTAATGATTGACTTAGTTCCTACTGGGATTATCTTTCCTTCAAATTCCACATTTGTAACATTCTAATTTTGTGGGTTTATCTTCAGACGAAAATGCTCAGTGTAGAGATTTATGGTAGCGAGGAATAAAAGCACCACAAGTTTTCGGAGTTATGGATCTTTATTTAATTATTGTTAACTTGATGTCGCAATGATCGCATTTCATTTCCTTTAATTATCAATAAAATTCACTTCTTGGCTTTAGCAACCAGCCAAAAGTATCTTTTGCCTTTTTTTTGCCTGGTAGCGTTCTAGATAGGGCGTGGCAGCAGCACGATAATTTCCCTGGCGCTGTCGAACATTTTGTACAGTTCCGATTAATGGCTGAACAGTTAGAAGCTATAGTATAAAAATAAAAACATCCGTACACTGCTATATTCAAACACTACTGAGAAGGAGTAGTAAATAATTTTTTGTAGATGTTGGGGTTTGGTCTGCGAGTTGGCGAACTCAAGTTGAACCGGCATACGGGCACTACTGGGTCTGTCTTCACTCGCGGGTTTTTTGTTTGAGTTATTCAAACACGTTTCGGTGGTTTTAAAACACTTCATAACAAAAAACGAAAACGTTCGAAAGAACAAAACATCGTAACTAACACCTGGAAAAAACGAAAAACCAACAACGCACAAATAATAACTGACGACGGAAATAACCGCCACCGAAACCACGCCCCTTAACGCAACGCCCCCAGCGACAATCGACGGACACAGCACTATATAAACCTTACTCAGACAAAATGACAGACATTTTTTCACTGAAGATGGCGTAATGCCGAAACGCGTTTGAATAACTCAAACAAAAAACCCGCGAGTGAAGACAAGACCCAGTAGTGCCCGTGTGCCTGTTCAACATGAAATAATTTATTGTTAATTTTATAAGGAAGTATTATAAAACAATGTGAAACAAAAATAATAAAATATTTTAATTAACAAATTGTTAATAATTTAAAGGATTAATTAGAAAACAGTTTAAAAATGAGAATCGCCCAGAAAGAATTTTCAAACATTCCAGCTTTTGACCTCGTTGCCCAATCTCATACTATATTAATCCTTAATTTTAAGGTGTATTCTTGTTATTTAAATTTTTAAATTAATTTTAATATTAACAAGAAAGTTATTAGCTGATTAATTGTTTCATTAATGTAATATTTCTCTAAGTCAGCTATAAGGACGCAGAAGACCAACACTTCTGCAACGCTTATCTGTCATGCGGGCTTAGTATACTTGGTGGCTCTCTTTTGAAATGCCCCAATCGCCAATATCTCCTCATGTTTGATGCTCTTGTCAAATTAAAAAAAAAACTCTTCACGTAAAACATTTTTCGATGCACTTTTAGTCTATAAATGTCAATCCCATGAAAATTTTATATTTAAAAACATAAAAATGAAATTAAACCATAAAAATGACCGTGAATTTAAAACATGTACTCTCGTTTTATTTGAATTATTTCCTTTCTTGTTGAGAAAAAATAAAGTGAGAAAACGCTTTTCGGACCTGCGAATTGTTTTTTAAACTTTTTCGTTTAATGAAATTGTCCAAAATTAACAGGTTGAAATATGTTGGAGACAAGTCAGGAGGATAAGTAAAGTGTGGAAGAACTTCGAAGCCCAGCTCATTTAATATTTCACAATCTCCCTTGAATCAGGTAGGATTTTTGTGCAGTTGGCCAATTACATTACAGTAGGTTTTGCGTGGATTTTTAATTTTGGCATGTGTCCTCTTTTCATAGACAATCAGTTTTTTATTGAACGTTATTATTCTCTAAAAAAATAGGCTCGGCTTTTGCCTAGCAGGCACCAAAACGCATGTCTTCAACTGCCCACTCAGTGAGCCACCTATCGTGCTTTTTGACTTTACAAATATTCTTTAAACGTTTCCAAATGTGAGTGCAATTCAGTTGGGCTGAGCGTCCTTGAGACCTATAGTTTTATATAAAATTTTCTGCCAGACTAGTCCTGTTTCTGACCACGTGATCTGATTTAGTATTAATACTTTTCTTGTATCTATGTGATTTTTACAACTGCGATTTTTGTGAAAATCTATCATTATACATGATAGGAGTAGTCGCCAGGAAGTGACACTCCCTCGCATTGAGTCAATCAATCTCTCAAGAGATCTCTCGGCCACAACCGATTTAAACGACTCCTTGGTTTTTCAGGAATATAGGAAGTATAATAGTTAACTTCAAATTTTCTTCTTTTGTTTCAATTTTTGATTGTTGTTAAGATAAATAATTAATTTATTAGGAATTTGATTGATAAATTATTTTAAAGTTGGTTGTGAACCGGCTTTTACGGCGCACAAGATCAACACTTCTGCAACACTCATAAGTCTTGCTGGTTTAGTCTACACGATGCCCCACTTTAAGCGCTTCAAGCCCAAATTCTGTTCACACCAGCAATTTAAAAGTTGGTTCATCCTAAAAAGTTTTCTTTTTATTCCCAAATTAATAAGTTTTGTGTGGTGATTAGTGACCGTTAGTTGATGATTATTCAGAAATCGTGAGATGCGGTCTGGTGCAGAGTTGGGAAAAATTTAACTAATTCAATCATGATTAAGAATTTTGATTGAAGTTTAATCATGATTGAATTAGTCTTGAGTAAATTAATCATTATATGATTTAATCATAATTAATTCAATCATGAGGTATGACTAAATCATATAATGATTAATTTACTCATGATTAATTTACTCATGATTAATTCAATCATGATTAAACTTCAATCAAAATTCTTAATCATGATTGAATTAGTTTGATTTTTCCCCACTCTGCCTACAATGACCAAGTTACCAAAATCCAACCGACTCCTGATAAAGATTTTGAGATGACAGTCGTGCTCAAGGCCAACCTTCAAAAATTGTTATCAAAAACGAAAACCAAAGTTACATAATTATTCTGCATGTCTATTTTATTACAATCAAGACCCCTAGATGGTGTATTTTCCAATCAATGTAGAAATCTCTCCTTTTAAGTGGAATAAATTTTAATTCAAAGAAATATTTTTTCCATTGATCGGTTTTGTAAACATATTTACTTTTCAAAGCGTAGCTTGTTCTAGGATTTTTTTATTTTATTGTATTATTATTATCATTATCATTATTTTTTGGCTTTTCATAACGACGGAGTTTTACATATAATTGGAAGATTGATTTTTGTTAAATAAGGTATTGAAGGTGTTTCGTTTTGATGAAATAAATTTCTGTTAGAAAATTTTTTAAAAGTGATGAAGTGTATTTTTCATTTTTTGAGCACCCATTTGAACATGATTTATCGAAATTTAGTCATGACTAACTATATTGTGACTAAATTAGTCATGCCTCGTATTTAATTACTAGTCATGACTAATTTAGCCATCAATCACATATGGCGACTAATGACTAAATTAGTCACTTACTACCAATCATGACTAACTGTCTGAGAGATCAATCATTAATCATTAGACATGACTAATTTTTGCCCAACACTGGTCGGTGTGATGTAGGTTTCAGAAAAACATTTTCATTATCGTGCCGACGTTTCGATCTTTTATTGAGATCATCGTCAGGGCTCAAAGTGTTTGTCTTCTGGATATTGTGCCATTCTTGCGTGTCGTGTTGAGAGTGCCACTCAAGGGCTCGAGATTAATTAAGGAAATATGATATTTGGTCAATCGGACCACGAAATATAATGGAATTTGATAATATTATTCTAATTTTGTCTTAACTTAGCCTCACAGGTATATCACAATAAAATAAAGTCTATAGAGTCGAGGAACTTTAGAAAGTGTTCACTGTAAACGTCCGTACGCGTATCTCACGTTGGTGGCCAGGCAACAATAGACAATAGACAATAAGAAGATGGCAAGAAGCCGGACGTGTCTGACAGAACTAAATAATGAGGATATGCCGACTAAAAATTATGGGCAACGACCAAACTAGGTTCATCCTTTCTTCACCTTCCAGACCGCTTCAAAAAATCTCAGAATAATGTGCGGTGTTTAGTGACCACTCTCAACACGACAGACACGAATGACACAATTACGCAGAAAACACACTCTTTGGGCCCAGAAGATGATCTCAATAAAGATCGAAACGTCGGCACGATAAGGAAAATGTTTTTCTGAAACCTACATCACACCAGACCGCATCTCACGATTTCTGAATAATCATTAATAAGTTTATACATATGTTAATTATATTTCATGAAAATAATGAAATAATCTGTTTTTTGACTTTCTGTTTTTATTTTGTTTAACGGTTTTGTTTCTGATATAACATATAATTTGAACCATTACTTGTGATAGTAATTTTAAATACAAAAATCAAACCTGTTGGCAGAATTGATTTGTGAGCAAGATGGGTGAAAAATCTGTATTTGAAATGTTTTCTGTATTATTTTTTCATAATAACACTTTTCATGATCGACTTTCTCTTTATTGTATAAACAGTCTTTATGTTTGTTAATATTTACAGTTCTACAGAGAAAACAATTAAAAAATTAGTAACAAATTGTTAATTTTGTATTCGTTGGATTAACAGAGATCGTTGGATTAAAGCCGAAACAGGCAGACTTGTGTTACACAGACCGAGAGATGATTAAGCATCCGACAACCGAGGGTAATTTCACAAGTCAAACTTTTGTTTAAACTGCTTTTCCCCATTCAGTTTATTCCATTAGCATTGTAGGATCTGTTTATCAGTTTGCGGGATTAATATTTGCTGAAACTATAGACATTACGAAACTGCCACCGCAGCTGCCGGACTAATAACGCCGTTTGACCGGGCCAGGATAATTAAAGATAGTCAACCGGCCTCATCTATTAAGGCGAGGGATAGAACGTCAGAATTGGTGAAATATAAGGAAAGAAATGTTTTAATAAAGTTTTAGAAGTATTCAATTAATACATTTTTCAGACCCGTTGAACGGAGAAAATTAAATTACAGAAAGTAAGATGAAATCGGACCATTTCGAGCTGCGAGGAAGACTAACGACGACATAAACAGCACATTTAAAAAAAAAAAGTGGAACTGTAAGTACGTTATAAAATATTTGCGCAATAAGTATTAAATATTTTGTTTTCTGTAAATCTTTGACCGTCTGAGTAAAAATAAATAAATACAAAATAAATTTAGTAATTTCTAATTTATACCCTTTTTTGTTCTGGAAAGGGCTATTAGCCACAGCTGTCACGTATTTTTTTCTTTAGCTAATGAATATGAATCAGCCGTATTTCTTCACTATGTATTGTTCCAACAGGGTCGCGTTTCAAAGCTATTTCTTAAGGGTATAGTAAAAATGGAAACGCATAGTTACGCAATTTTGATAAGAAAGGCACAATCAATTATTCTAAGGACGACATTTCTAGGTAAGAAACGGGGCGTAAAGTACAAACACCGATTATGTATAAAAAAATAAGAACATTTAAAAATGGAATAAGACAAAATACATTTTGAAAAATATGTTAGAAGGAGGAGCTATTTCTTCACCGCCCTGCTTTCTCGACATCCACTGTAAACTTCTTCCGTTCTTGGGGAAATACATGCGTACATTTTTGAATTTTGAACCGGCGTTCTAACAGTCTATAACAATATTATTTAAAAAGTTAATCGCGCATCGACAATGTTAACAGGAATTTGAATAAGTTTATTCCAGTGGAAAAGGATCGGTCTTTCTTTTATTACCGTTTGGATGTTCATATTTGAAGAAATTCATAAATGAAATTGCCAAATATAAAGTGGGAGGGGGAAGAAAAGGAGCACATTTCGCTGTTTCGAGGAGGGTGTTTTCACATTTACCCTTTTAACCGAGTAGGAACGCTTAACATTTCCATTCATAAACAAAGCAATTTCAACCAACTGACTCTAAAGTTAACGAAAGGCGTTTAGCTATGTTTTCGGGGAACGGCTGGCATCAGCGTCATTTTATGTTTTTTATTCTCGGTCCCTTCGATTTTCTTAACAACCCACGTTGAAATAACTGAAACTGTATATAATAAAAAATGGGCGTCATAATTATATTGATAAACATTTTGTTTGTTTTAATCATCACATTATGAATTTTATGCTATCCAATCAGTCTACTGCCAGGGTTCCTCTGGAACCATGATCCATTGCTCCTTAGGGTGAAATACAACCATTCACAACCTGAGCCAATTTAACGAAGATCTAAAGCTGAGGGTTACAGGAAAGTTATACCGGGAACAAAAGCGGGACTAAACTTCTTAACACTGATTCTTTCTGGTACCGAAAGATCAAAAATCAAGAGTTGATACAGTAGTCATTTTTCGTCCGACGTTATAGCCGTTGTACATTATGCCAGAGAAATAAGAATATAGCCTTGCTCACTCGTAGCATTCAGCATCTAAAGTAAAAATGTGTCTGGAATTGCATGGAATCCTTGGCCTGAGTCACAGGCCGGTCAGATTGAGCATGTATTTCAGATTGTCTCTGCTTCTTAGAATCTGTTAGATCTCTTAGAACGAGTTCTTTAAATAAACAATTAATTAAGGTTTTTAGTCGAGATGAAAAAAAGTCAATGGCACGAGCGGGATTCGATCCCACGATCTTCGGCTAGATACGCCGCTGCTCTACCACTTGAGCTATCGTGACCTCGATCCACTCGAACACCAACTTCCCATCTCAACCACACCTTTTGAATTTTCCCTCCTTTTTGCCATTTTTCAAATGTCGTGTAATCGGTTTGGATTCTCGACGACAATTGAAATATTCGAATCCCGCTCGTGCCGTAGACTTTTTTTCATCTCGACTAAAAACGTTAATTAATTGTAATGATTGAATCGGTCAAGCGGACCACGAAATTAGTGAATTTAAAGTCTTTAAATAAATGCATCCTCCTTCCAGCAAGACATAGAGTTAAATATTATATCCTGATCCTTGCCAGGGCTCTCAGGGACTCAGGACCCCTTACTTTGTTGTAAGTTGAAATAAAAAGTAACAAATTACAAAAATAATTTTTAAAGAGTCCAAATCTTGTTGGATTATGGATGGCCATACACAAAACTCACGAAAGAACTACTGGGTCCGAAATAAGAGTAAGGTTGTGGCAAGTCGTTTGGCAGGAATATCCTTTGCATTTTGGCGCGTAGCTGTCGTATATTTTCTGCTGCTAGGTGAGAAAAAAAATAGAATCTTCTACGCAAAAGAACCACTACCATATGAAACTAGATTAGTAGCCTAATACTGCCTACTGAACTATAAACAAGTAAGTGAAAATGATTTATTTATATACCAAGGAGCGAAAGTGTGACCACCTTATACCCTTAACCTGATTTCATAGGACAGATGTGGTACTTTTTGGTGAGTTTTCAGTGGGGGGGATTGAAGGCTACTGGTAAAAGAGAGTTTGCAGAGAACTCTTGAGAGATTGCAACTATTGTCCCCCCATAAAGTCTGTCAGCTAATAGTCAGCTGTATAAAGTGGATAAAGTTTATACAGTAAAAAGGAACGTCCAATTTGACCAATCATGGCCAGAATGCAAGATTGTGTGCAAAGTTTTCTCACTGTCTAGTCCTGGCTCCTGAATGTTTTTTATGTTGATGTCGTCTGACGCTGTTAGGAGTTAAGCAGTGGTTCGGGCGGAATCCAACTAATTTTTGACTTTTGGACAATTTTACAGATTACGATTAGCAAGTTGATTGGCTTACAGATAGCACCTCCTGATTTATCCTTCCCGGCTCTACTAGACGCATAAGAGCATAATAGATCTTTTTATGTTGAGGTGAAAGGCAGATTGTCTGCGTGGAAAATTAATAAATATAAAGCCTACAAATTTTTGATAATTTCATATTTTCTTTTCTTTAAAAAAAGTACTAATTTATAAACATTAAATAATAATTACAAATTAACGCATCAAGTTGGTTTTACATTTCGTTCTGATGAAATTCTTGTACGAAATTGTACAACCTAATTGAAATTTACACTCTACTTCATTGAAAATACCCCATCTTCCGGCCCGTTTAACCGACCTATAATGAAATCGAGATAAAGAAGACTCTTGACAAAAACGCGAATATGAGAAAACAAGAAAAACAAGAAGCAAAAAGAAAGAGAAAAAAATGAAACCTCCAAAAATAGAAAAGTGATACATTCACCCTGAGAGTCTTGTGTTTCCCTTGGAAACAGTATCACATTTCCGTCCCATAACTTGAATATCACCTTGACTGGAGGAATCACAAGTTGTATCAATGCTTATTCTTCATCACAACTCATTCAACCGCAGGAAAAAAAGTCGGAGGTTGTATCATTACTAGCAATATCAATCCGCTATTGTTTCTTCAAAAACAACATGCTCAAAGCAGGAATATTTTTCAATAGATAAAAGAGCTTTCGTACAAGGCTGTACAATTGACGTACAATAATGTATAATTGCAAAGTAGAGAAAAAAGAATAATCAAAAAGGACTAATAAGTTGCTACTTATTTATTTTTTTTACAAATAAAGTACGTTGATTACAGTGTCGGCGGATATAAGTTAATTTATGATAAAGATCTTGTTGATCTAATTTATGTTTCGGAAGTACGCCCAAATCGGTCGAGTGGGGGAATTTCGTGACAAATCCTTAGTGATTTATAACTGGAAAATTATAAAGTTTTCGTCGAGCATACTTGGTGTTTTTGAAAGGATTAGGAGAGAAGGAAGGAGAATTTTTAATTCCAATATCACATAAATTATGTATGCAGGTTTAATGTAAGAAATTTGACAAGTGCATTTAAAAAAACAACATTTTTTTCTTTCTTTAAATGGATTTTTTATAGCCGCACGTCAATTTTAACTTAGAACTAATTATAATTAATTAAGGTTTTTAGTTGAGATAAAAATTCAATGGCACGAGCGGGATTCGAACCCTAAGGAAAAAAGGAGGTAAAATTGAAAACGTGCGGTTGAGATGGAAGTTGGTGTCCGAGTGGATCGAGGTCACGATAGCTCAAGTGGTAGAGAAGCGGCGTATCAAGCCGAAGATCGTGGGTTCGAATCCCGCTCGTGCCATTGACTTTCTTATCTCAACTAAAAACCTTAATTATTTATAATATATTAATTGGTCAAGCGGACCTAGAAATTAGTGAACTTAGAACTAATATTTAATAAAAAATAATTTCTTGGGTGATGATTCAGTTCGAATTTTTTTATATCAAAAGTTACTATTGGTTTTTGTTCATTTCCAATATATCCCCATTGGTTCACTTAAAATACATGGCTTTTACGATTTGGTCATAAGAAAACTTTATGATAGAAAAGAAAGTAAAGTAATTTTTGTCATATTGGAATCTTTACGTTAGGTGTCCCAAACAATGCGGTCAAACTGCGTTACAATTTTTTTAAAACTATTATTCTCAAATAAAATTCAATGGTCTACGGTGGAATTCTGATCCATTACCGCCAGCGTGGTAAATAGAATCTGGACGCTGTAACCACTTAGCCACCGTGGTCCCCAATTCACTTTTTTCCTAATGGGAAAATTTATTATTAACCAGTATCCGTAATGATAATGAAAGAGCAACAAACGTAGAAGAAAAATAAGTAAAGTGGCAACATTTTTAACGCATCGATTAAATGTAATACTGCTAAAAGATAAGAAATTCCCACAAAACAATTTTCTCGTAGTATTGTTTATGACCACTTGGGCTGATTTAGTATTAATCCTTAACTTTAATTTTCTAGTTACTTAAATTTTTTGATTAATTTTAATATAAATAACCAATTTATTAACTAGTTGATTGATTAATTATTGTAACGTTGATTGTGAGCCTGCTATTAAGGCGCACAAGACCAACACTTTTGCTCTACTCGCAGGTCTTGCGGGCTTAGTATAACCGATTTTTTTTTTAAATTTTACGTGGGTTCGCAACAGCAGAGGTCATATAAACCCTCAGGGTGGCGGTGTTTTTGAAAAAAGCCCATTTGTAAGTATGTCAGGTTCGAATGCAGGGCCGCTGGATTCGAACCCGGGACCTTTACTTACCGTGTGTTGCGGCCACCGACGCCCCTGAAGCTTCTTTTAAGACCACTCCCAAATGAAAATATTTTTTCACAATGAGGAAACGTCAGAAGCAAAAGATTTTTCTCTGTATAAAGATTGTGTCCCTTGTTAATGATAAGACGAAAACAGTATATTACTGCCATACAGAAGTGCTTATCGTACAAATATTTAAGTGTCGCGGAAGAAAAATCAAATCACTTTACAATACTTTCTCATGCTATTTTGAATTACGAAGCCATGGGAATGTCGGGATTTAAACGTAGAACCGCAAGCGATGAAATAGAAGCTGTACGCTTTAACCCTCGACCACCGTTGTGCCCATTTTATTAGAATTATTTACTTTTTTCCTCGAGATATCTTTTCCAACATGTAACCAATATTTTAATCTCAGAAAAGAAAAACTAAGAGTTTCAAGAAGGAATAAAGCCAGAAAACACTTTGCTAAACTTGTGAATCATTTTGAAACTTTTTTACTTTAATGGAGTTGTCCAAAGTCCTAAATAGATTAATATCTGTTGGAGACAAGTCGCGAGAATAAAATGAACGCGGAAGAACTTAGTAACCCATCTCCTTTAATTTATTCCCAGTCTCCTTTGAAACTCGAGGTTTGGCTTTTTGTTGGCAGGTTGTTTTTGATGCGACAGGTTTATTTCAATATGGGCCAAAAGTAATAGTGATAGTGCCATTATTCGTTTTTCGAGGTGGAAGTTTGATTTTGTTTTGACCTTTAATCACTGACCCGAACGATTGTCATACACAACCCATTTACCAAGACATGTTATTACGCTTTCGAAAAAAAGTCTCGGAATTTTTCCTAGCAAGTAATGAAATGCACATCTCGTCAAAGCTCAAGAAATACTCATAAATATTTTCTGAAACTGTGGGTGAACTTGCATACAGTTGTGCTATTGTTCTCTTTCATATTACATTTTCTGCCACATTAATTCAGTTTATCACCCCGTGCTCTGATTTAGCATTAATCCTTAGCTAAAAGTTTCGTTATTATTATTTTTCTGTCTATTTTTAATATAAAAAATATAAAATTTTAATTAGTTTACTGATTAATTAAGGAAACTGGATTTGTAAGTCGGATTTAACGACGCCGAAGACCAACACTTGTACTGCATCCCTGGGGGTTTTATACAGGGTGCCCCTTTTAAGACTCCTCCAATCGAATATATTGCGCTGTATTATGCACAGGAAACTATGAATATTTTTAATTCCTCTGTTGCGGGAGTCTTCTAACATTTTAATAATTTTTGTTCTACTGTAAGCTTAACAACGTTGAGATTATTTGGAGATCGTGAGATGCGGTCTGGAGTGACGTAGATTTCGGAAAATCATTTTCTTTATCGTGCCAACGTTTCGATCTTTACTGAGATCATCTTCAGGGCCTGGGATTTACAAACATTGTTTAAATTTAACAAATACATGTAGGATGTGGAAAAATGGGAATTTATACAATGCAAAATATATTTTTTATATTCAATCAAAGTGTTTCTACTCACTCAAAGTGTTTATCTTCTGTGTAATTGTGCCATTCTTGCGTGTTGAGGGTATAACTCACTGACACTCTCAATACGACACGCAAAAATGGCACAATTACACAGAAGACAACACTTTGAGTGAGTAGATTGAATATAAAAAATATATTTTCCATTGTATGAATTCACTTTTTTCCACATCCTACATGTATTTGTTAAATTTAAAAATCAAATAAAAATTAAAGTTTGTAAATCCCAGGCTCTGAAGATGATTTCAGTAAAGATCGAAACGTTTGCTCGATAAAGAAAATGTTTTTCTGAAACCTACACCACACCAGACCGCATCTCACAATTTCTGAATACGTTTCGATTTTTATTGAGATCATCTTTAGGGCTCAAAGTGTTTGTTTTCTGTGTAGATGTGTCATTATTGGGTGTCGTGTTGAGAGTGTCCATGTTTTTGACGTGAGTAGGAAATACCTTGTATTGTCACGATTTCAACAAAAAAGTTCTCTGATTGATAGCCGATGCAAATTTCCTTTCATTGTTGGCGATGTCCTTCAGAAATCTGTTTGCTTGGTGTCCATATGTAGTTGAAATCTGTTCATATCCATGTTCTTCGTTCTTCTCGTGTAGAAATGTGTGATGTTTAGTGACCGTTAGTTAATGAGATTATTTGGAGATCGTGAGATGCGGTCTGGTGTGATGTAGGTTTCAGAAAAACATTTTCTTTATCGTGCCAACGTTTCGATCTTTATTGAGATCATCTTCAGATCTCAAAGCGTTTGTTTTCTGTGTAGATGGCACCCTCAACACGACACCCAATAATGACACATCTACACAGAAAAGAAACAATTTGAGTCCTGAAGATGATCACAATGAAGATCGAAACGATGGCACGATAAAGAAAATATTTTTCTAAAACCTACGTCACACCAGACCGCATCTCACGATCTCCAAATAATCTCATTAACTAACGATCACTAAACACCACACATTTCTACTTGAGAACGTTGTCAAATAATGATGGAAGTGACTTAATTTTTCGAGTGGTGTGGAAGTAACGCATCCACACTGGAAAAGTTGGGAGGAATCGCTGTTACTTTTACTAAGATGTCAGAACTTTTAAAACATAGGTATTAGAGCCAACTTATTTATTGATGGATGGAGAAAAATGGAATTGGAGCATCATTGCTCAGAAAATCAAAAAAGAAGGAAAAGTGGCTGAAAACACCGGACCCTACTCTTATCTTTGAAGAATATTTTTTTTTACAATGGAATTTTTACAAAAGAAACAAAAGATTTCACTCTGCTACCGTAAGTGTGGTTTAGATCAACAATTTGTATTTTCTTGTTTCTTCTTTAATGATATGATTCATAATTTGAATTACAAAACTGTTTGCTTTATGAACTATCATTTTTTATTATCTAATAGAAAATGAAATAGATATTTCCATTAAACTTTCAAAATACGAAAAACCTTTTTTTTTATTGTGTCAGTTATTGTCGTCGTAAAAAGACTTGAAACATTCAAAATAAGCATTAACCCCGGGTGTGGTGTCTCGGTGTTAATATTAAGGATTGGGACTAATTTGATTCTTGGTTTTTTTATAGGGTGCTTCGCCTCGAGTACGCACGTGTACACGGGTCTCGCTACGCTCTAAGCCCCAGGGGAAGCCCTCATGCCGCGGAGGAACTTAGTTATGATGAAATAAGAGAACGGGGGAGTTGTAAAATTGTGTAATGTAATTAAAGTGCTATTGACTGAGAACTTCAAAGGCGGCTAATTATCTTTTTCGGCCAATTAAAAAAAATTACAATTTATACTTGACCTTGCAAAAAGTGCGCAAAAAAGAATCAAAGCTATACTGGGTCCGCCGGTTCTCGCTGGCTTTCTAAGTCATCCTTATATCGCCATGCTAAATCACTGACGAGGGAACACCGATTTCAATTAAATTTGTTTTCGTATTACTAGATCAAAAATTAGTAGAAACGTGTCCTCATTTTCTTGCCAATGGTCTGAGAAACCAAGAATTTTTTAAAGTGTAAGTCAAAGCAGCATTTCTTTTGGAGGGGGGAGGTTAAGATTATTTTATATATATAAATCATTTTGTTTTTTTAATGTGATATAATGTGATAATATACAGAATTTATTATATGAGATTGGATATATAAAAGTCTGAAAAACCAATAGAGCCTTTCAGTAAAATAGGCCAAACAATTTTTACTCTCCTGCCAACTTAAACTTTTTAAACGAAACTTCAACTTAAAATTTTCTAATTCCTTTGGATTTTATCATAATTTTACGCTTTTCCAACAGTCGGAAAAAAAGCCAATAATGTTCAGATTTTATGACATAAGTGGGAAAAACAAGCATGAAATAAACTAAATCTCCCAAGTTTATACAGGGTGACTTGCTACTCGTGCTACAAACTTCACCAGTAGATTCTTGACCCTAAAATGAACAAAAAAGTTCATATTGACCATGGTCCGATTCTCAACCATTTCAGAGTAATTTCGCTTTTTATCGATTTTGAAAGATATCACGTCCTGGCGTCGGAAAATCGTGATATCTTTTAATCTAAACATTTCTCTTAAAATCTATAAGCACCGTTGAAATCCCCGTTAATTTTTCAATAAGAAGATGAAGGTGGCAAAACGTTTGGGTCTTTCTTCCTTGACCTTCTAGCTGTTTGTAAACTTCTTAAGCATTACATACTAAATGGGCATTAAATTAAATTAAAAAATTTCAATGGAATTATGATTTTGATTCTCTCTAAAAATTAACGGGGATTTCAACGGTGCTTATAGATTTTAAGAGAAATGTTTAGATTAAAAGATATCACGATTTTCCGACGCCAGGACGTGATATCTTTCAAAATCGATAAAAAGCGAAATTACTCTGAAATGGTTGAGAATCGGACCATGGACAATATGAACTTTTTTGTTCATTTTAGGGTGAAGAATCTACTGGAGAAGTTTGTAGCACGAGTAGCAATTCACCCTGTATATTATAAGTAATTTTAATATTTTTATTAATACGGTATCCTCCTTTTATTGTGTATGTATTTCAAGGTCATTATATATTGGTCGATTTGTTTTTTTTTTCTTCACGCAGAATAAGAGGATAATGTGTAAGATCATATTAAATAAGATTGGATGAAAGGTTACAAAAATCAAAAAAAGCTTCGCGTAAAATAAGACACAAGAAACTGACCGAAAGCATTAAAATAACAAATTCGAATTTATTTCAACCAACCTATAAAGTTTAAATACAAATTTTTTTGGAAAGAAAAACAGACATTTTTGGGCTGGATTAGACACCAAGGAGCAATGTTTTCTTTCATGAACTAAAAATTCACAACTTCTCTGAATTTTATACAAACGTAATGCCATTGCGAACTTTTAGATGCTGAAAGTATCCGTTTTCAGCCTATTTTAACAACGTTTAGATTTTATGTCATTATAAGTGAGCAAAATAAAGCTCGACATAAAGTCCTCAAACGCTTTTTTTTATCAAACGTTCTCAAATTTAAGTACGTTAATAATTTTTTAAAATTCAGTATTCTGTTTTTGTTGTGCACGTATTTAAGGTTATTGTATATATTTATACAAATACATATTATATAATATATTATATACATCAGTCGATTTGGATTTTTCTTCAGAAAAAGAAAATAATATATATTTAGATACGTGAATAAATATAATAAATAGATTTATAAAAAATATGGAAGTCAAAGAACGCTCTAATTGTAAGGCAAAAATAAATATTACATTTTGATAAAACAATTCGGATTTCTTTGAAGAACCTTTAACGCCTTCAAATAAAAATTTTTATACGAAAAAATAGACTCTTTGGGGTGGATTGGCTTCGATTATTTTCCTCTCAGATGTCGGTATTCCGAATTTCAAAAATTATAACTCTTTTGTATTTTATCCAAACATCACGGTATTACAACCGTTAGAAAGCTTAATAATTACTCTATTTCCATGCTTTGCCAAAAACGATTTTTCGACGATTTATGCATTATGCCATTTTCAGTGAGGAAAATACGATGATAGTAACAAAAATTTCCCAAACGTTGGATTTATTATCTACGTTTTTGATATATTTACGGAAGCCAAATTCGTACTATTGCGTATATTTTTTAAGGTACTAAAAAGTCTATTATTTTCTGAGAATTGGTGAAATTTTGTAAAATTTATTAACCTTTTCGTGATTTACGAAAAATTACGTTTATAATAAATGACACGTTCCAAGCCTCTCATTCGTTCAGCGCTGACAGGTGAAATTCCAGTCTTTAAATGCGTTGTTTATGTTGAAAAGTCATTCGTTAAGACGACGTAAAAAAAGGAAAATAATCCTTGGACGGGAAGGATGCGATATTTTATTGAGAGGACCGAATTGGCAGAATAAAAAGGTGTCTCTACAATTGGATCCGAGCCCCTACCGCTCACATAATCGAAAATTCCGACTCCGCCCAAATTAATTATTAACCTTGCCATTTTGAGCCGGGAATCAATTAAAAAGTGTACGAGTCAATTCCTTCATCGGGACCAGTAGCTCGTGGTTTTTGAAGGAGAGCAGTGAAAATATAACATAACCAACGAGTGAAAACAAACTGATCTTTCGTTTCTAATAAATAAAATAAATAACTGAAAGAATAAAAAGGTTTAAATATAAAGTACAAAGCTACGTCCTACATAATTTAAAATTGCTTATACGCAATACTGTAGTTTAAAAATTCAGGAACTTTTACACACTGTAAAAAGCATTTTGAAATAAAAAAATCCTTCAAACGACGCGTAAATGAAGGCATGTTAACAAATTTTTTAACATCACATGGGAGGACGGTATAAATTTTCCCATATTTATATAACAAATTTCTGTATGTGTAGTGTAAATTTTTGCCCCTCTACTTTCATACCAATGAACGTATGAGTTCCTGACCAGCATATTTTTATTCTTAACACAAAAAATTTTTTATGAGAGAATATTTAAGCATGACAGTGTCGAGGTTTTAGAATTTTTAAAAAGAACGTGGGAAATAGGGATATTCACGATGTTTGTAAGGTGTTTACTCGTGTATAGAGAAATGTCCAGTAAGATCGTGAACGCCCCCTTCTTTTCTTAGCATGTAAAACGTTAATTTTTCCGCAATGCTGCTCGTGGCGATTGGTAGAACCAAAAATAAAGCTATAACAGTCCTCGAAGGGTTGTTGTTCTTTGTTTTGGTTTTCTTTTGTGTTAAATTGTAAGAAGCCAGAAGTTAAAAAAAAAGAAAATCAACTCCTTCATTCAAAACGCTATCTATGCACCCGAAAAGTACTAACAAATGACAATCTTCAATTCGTGCCGACATACCTTACTTGTTTCCTAACATCTAACAGCCTACTACTTTATAGGTTAGGGGATGTATTTATTATGAATGATAGTATAAGGATAGGCCAGAAATTAACAAAAGAAATGTAATGGTCTGATTTAATTAATGCGTATTTAAGAATAAAAATAGGTGTAAACAAAAAACAGCTGTTAAATTTTTGGCTGCCATGTTGGTTACCTACGCCCTAACGGATAGCAATGTGACTACATTTTCGACATTGCCTCTGGCGGCCTGTTAGATCGAGCCGTGTTAACTAGCCGATTCTTTCAAGCCTACGTAATCATTTTTCTTAGGTTAACACAAAGATTGTGAATACCCCTTATATATATTCATTCCATGTCAATTTGCTGTGAACGATATCTCCCAAATTTTGTGAGACTGAATCGACAGGCTGGTATCGTTCGTTATGGCTCCATCGGTGAAATTTTAAACGTATATTTAAAATCCGCTTCCTGGCTCGATGTCGACCATCAAATACTTAAATAAACGGTCTGGCTTGTAATATTTTAACAGCAAAATCAATGGAAAAGGTTATACTCTAAACCTTAAAGGTTTGTTTTACAGAATGTGTAATTATTAACGTGTACATTGAGAGGAATGGAAGAAAATTCATTCCTACGAAGTTCAGAATTTGTTCATAATTGTCGAGAGAAACATAGGTTTTATACACATTTTATACGTGTTGAACAGCTACCGAAGCGTTAATTTGTTGAGTCCGTGTTGAAGGTACTCAAATGCAATTCGGCCTTGCGCCATCTTCAGTGAGGACGGTGTGTCATGCGTACCGACTCGCAGAACAACAAGCACTATCAATATTCACCAACTATAGTAGTCTTCAAATTGTTAATTATCTTGTACATTTTTTATAAAAATAAAACAGCTAAGTTTACGTTTCTTCTTTTTTTTTATATGTTTAGTCTTTCAACTTGGGATAGGCCGAAAAACTATTAATCCATCTTTGATCACACTCACTAATGTGTAAATTACTTGCAAGTACAGGATCTTCAAACGAAGTTCTTGGGCCATTATATATTATTATAATGTACATTGTGCAATACTCAACATATGAACAAATTAAACAGTTTTTTAAGCATCATGGACGATTCGGATAGCGGAAAACACCCAGTTTTCTAGAATATGGAATTTAAAAAAGTTTTTCGAATTAACATACTATGACCTTCTGAATAATAAATGAATTAATATTGGCTTAATTAGACTTTACTACCATTGATTAAATTTAGTTACGTTATCGCAGGCGAAAGCTTAAAATAAAACTATCACGAAGCTTTGAAGGTCTTGTAAATTGAAGGTGTTCCTCAGGGAACAGTACTTGGGATAATTTTACTTTTAGTATTCCGTGTGTTAACTAACTAGTTTCAACTCTGGTTTTCTCAGAAACTACTCCAACAAGAAAAAAGTTAAACAGGCTTTGTTTTAGTACAATTGAACATTTGGATAGTTGAAATTTGAATTCGAACTGTACGTGGGCTAAACTTACTAGTTTAACCCCTGGTTTTTCAAAAACTATTCAACCTATAAAAAACGTAAGTATACTTTGTTTCAGTTGTAAGTGAATCTTATTTATGTGATCTCATTCAAAAGATTAAAATAAAACCTTTACTAATGCACATAGTTTTTTAAATGAAAGAATTTCTCAAGGAACAATTATTTGGTCTATTATGTTATTTCAATTAATTTGATTTTCTTTTCCATGTGAATTATAAACAAAAGCAAGTCTAAATTCAATATTTTCCAAAGGAAAATACATAAAAACTAAAGAGTTGGAGCTGAAAATGTTTAAACATAATAATTGCAATTTGTTTATAAGGGATCATTGTAAAGACAAAGATCAAATCAGGGCAAACCTCCGTGGTAAACAAATGCCTTCTCCATCAATGTGGTAAAAAGCAAGAATTTAGTTAATTGTGAATACGTTTCGGTAGTTCTGGCTCGTTTTCTCTGAATTCCACGTTCAGACTGGCGTCAGCTATTGTTGAGTTAATTAGAATAATTAAACTTTGCGTAATGACATTTGATTTAAATGTATCTTGCATCGGGGTGGCACGCCCTACATGCGAGTTATTTTTAAAGGCTCTATGGCAATTAATCAGTTTGTATATCTAATATTTCGTGTTTTTTTTTTTGGGGGGGGGGAAACACCCTAAGACCGGGCACCCATGTCAGAAAATGTTCCGTAACAGGCGAAGTTTGGTACGAGTTGAAAATAAGTGTCGAATGTGAATGTCGACCAGTTAATTTCGAATTGGTTTTCACATGCCGCCTCTTCGAGCTAAAACAATCAACGAGAGTGCTGTTATGTTAATCCCACCCCCTAATTTTTTCAAGACGTTGAGCCAAACCCGTCGCTTCCAACCTTTAAATCCCATTATAATTTCAACGATTAGAAGCGTCAAATTCTTTGAACCCGTCACGGTTGTAACGCTAATTAACAACGTTCGATTGATTGGCCGTCCTACATTTTTAATTTCTCAGCCCTTCACTGTAATGAAAGCCCCTTTTACAACCTACATTACACAATGGACGGCCAATTACGACCCTTTAGAATTTGAACATATTAACAGATCATCAGAACTATTCATAACTGAAGAAAGTTTAAAAAAACAATTTACATAAATAGTTGTCCTCTTGTTATAAAATCAACAATATTTTTCTTTTTCTAATATCAATTGTTTTCTAATTCATCACAAGGGAACGCAAGTCAGTACATTTAAAATATATGGGAAAATGTGAAAAGCGTTAATAGCAAGGTGGAGTGCAGGTTAAATCGAGTTAGATAAGATCGGGGGTGAAGAAACACTTTTGTTAAAGATAGTTTCGTCCAAGCAGGTAACGTATCTTACATCTAGAACGAGTTAAAGCATAAGTTAGGTTTGCACAGGCTTAACTGAGCCAACTTAGTTCCCTAACTATACCTCTTTACGGATGCTCAACGACAAATTTATTTAAACCTAACTCTCTTAAGCTGTGAGGAGATGGGTTCAAATTGGTCTTATACGCTGCATCAACGTTAAAAATTAATTAAAATGAAAATCTATTATTGATATAGCAGTAATCAATTTCAACGGGAAAAACCATTGGGATATTTTGTATAAATTTGTCTTTCAAAAATGGCAGTTTAAAATCTAATTAAAATACGCCGTTTTGTTTGTATTAAATTTTGTCAGTGAAACAATGCAGTTTAAGGTCAAAATAAAGCTTGTTTCTTTTCAATAATTCAATTTAATTTTTATAGGACAGATCTGATTCGTAAGTAAAATTCTTTAGTTTCGATGTCTAATAATACAAGCAAAAAATTCCTCCTCAAATATAATCTATGACTGCCATATTTTTTTTGCTCTACTATTCAGGAGTGTAATTAACACTGAAATAATGTTTCACATACAGTTAATATTGTATAAGTAATAGTAGAAATCATATGTGACTAATAGAGCTGACAGTCTGATCTTAGAAATGGTTAGGTTAGGTTAATTTGTTTTTGTTATTGATCTGTATTGCAGTACGACATAAACATTCCTTTCATTAACAAATCGTTGCTCGGAGGAACATTTTACGCTTCCAGTCAAATAGCAACATATTTGCTAGAGTAAGAAGGAAACATTTTTAACTTAGATATGTGTCTTGACAAACAGTATTTTTTGTGTCATCGTTTCCACCGATTCCGCTTTATCGGTGAGTGGACATAGGTTAAGCTAGGTTAGGAATGTTTGAAATGATATCAATACTGTAATAAAGTGTAGAGATTAGTGACCGTTAATCGTTAATTATTCAGATATCGTGAGATGGGGTCTGGTGTGATGTAGGTTTCAGAAAAACATTTTCTTTATCGTGCCAACGTTTCGATCTTTATTGAGATCATCTTCAGGGCTCAATAAAGATCGAAACGAAAACATAAACAAAATGTTTTTCTCAAACCTACATCACACCAGACCGCATCTCACGATATCTGAATAATTACTGTAATAAAGTTTTATCAAAAATATATGTAACGATAGAAATGGTATATGACCAATAGGGCCGACAATCTCATCTTAGGAATCGTTATGTTTAGGTTAGGAATAGTTAGGTTAGAAGATTTAAATTTTTAAATATTCAATTTAAGCCTTAAACAGTATTTATGAACAAGTACCATTCTTCTTTATTTCGTGGTCTAGATTATGTAAAAAAATCCCTGTCCAAATATATGGTTTCCCCTAACCTTACCTCTTCACTCATACTCAACGACAAATTTATTTAAAATTTGTTTTTACGTAGAATCAACCTTTGAAATTAATTAAAATGAAAATTTATTACTACATTGGCATGCAAGTAATCGTGTTCAACGTGGAAACCACGTATGTAGCCAATAGGCGTTTAATCTGAGGTTAGGAATGGTTAGGCTAGATTTATACGTGTGGTCTTTTATTACCAAGGCTCTTCTAAAAACCCTAAAGCGAACCGAATAATCCTGTTATTGGGTGAAGTTAGATTTAGTTAGGTAAATTAACGTAATTGTTAAACTAGGTAGGAATGCTCAGGTTAGGTTAGGTTAGGAATGATGAAGTTAGGTTAGGGATGGTGTCGTAAAGTTAGAGATGGTTAGGTTAGAAGATTTTATTTGTTCTAGATATGAAAATTTATGCTTTTATTGAACCGTACTCATGCACGAGTAAATTCTCCTTTTTTATTTTAACTAATTTATTTGTGGTCTAAAATTAAAGGTAAGAAATCCCTGTGCAAATATAAGGTGGTGATTGACTAAATCATTGTTCAAGTGCCATCTGATCCCCGGGATTTTACCCGTCATCTAAAAAAGCTAGTACATTGTGAAAGTTACCGTGACGAACAATAAGAAGTGTCATTTCTGCCGCAAAAGGTGCCGCAACGTATTTTGGAATGATTAGTATTGGTCGATTTAGAATGCTTAAGTATTGTAAAATCGAGTTATTAGATGTTATCGAGAGGTGGAGAAACACTTTTGTTCAAGTTTCAATCGAGGAGGTAATATACAACATCTTACATCTAGAACGAGTTAAAGAATAAGATAGGTTGCACAGGCTTCACTGTGCCAACTTACTTCTCCAGCTTTACCTCTTCACTGATACTCAACGACAAAGTTATATAAGCATACGTCTCCTAAGCTGAGAGATAATGAAAACTTGTTTAAACGTTAAATATCTTTTTATAAATTTGCCAGTGAAAAAATGCAGTTTAAGGTCAATAGAGCAGATTAGAAGGTTTTCTTGTTTTTAAGCATAACTGTTTATTGTAGGGAACACACGAACAACTAAAGTTTTGCTTTTTATTTGACAATTTTAGTTGAGATGTAATAATACAGGTTAAAAAACGTCTTGCGCAAATATAAAGTGTATCGTTACGTCCCACAATCCATTGATTATTATTTTCATACTGATGTAATCGTAGAAATGATATGTGATCACAAGGGCCGACCATCTGAGCTTTAGTTGCTTCAGTTAGGTTAGGAATGGTTAGGGATGGTTAGGTTAGGAATAGTTAGGTTAGGTTAAGTTAGGTTAGGTTTGGAGTGGTTAGATTAGGTTAAGTTAGGTTAGGTTTGGAGTGGTTAGATTAAACCAAGTCATGAGATAATATCGAGGGGTGGAGAAACACTTTTGTTAAAGGTACGTTTCGTCCGAGCAGGTAACATATTACATCTAGAACGAGTTAAAGCATGAGATAGGTTACACGGGCTTCACTGTGCCAACTTACTTCTCCAGCTTTACCTCTTCACTGATACTCAACGACAAAGTCATATAAACATGGTAAAGTCGAAGGAGTTACAAAACGTCTCTCGACATGAATTGTATGATTGACTAGCCAATCCACCGCCGTTGCAATGAGAAGCTGGTTTGTAATGAATGGCTGAATTTCTCTTGAACCAATGACGTTATAAAAAAAAGTATTTAATATTTAGTCTAGTTTCAAATTTTCCTTTTTTGGAGAAAAATTATGCAGGGTACATAAGGCCCACTTTAACTTCACAATTGCAAATACACGTCACATAATTTTAAAGAATTTTTTACGTTGAAAACAATGGTACAATCGGATTTTAAGTTGGTAAAACAATGACAGACAAAAAGTTATGGCAAATAGGTTGAAAAAAACGCATTTCGTTGGTTTCGTTTTTAATGCCAACAAATTGCTTCTCCACTGAAGTAAATATTAATTGCCTTTATTGTTTACATTCCGTGATTGTTTATCAAACTCGCATTATGAGAGCAAATCTTTATTCCTGGAAGTAAATAAATTTCACAATTGTACCTATTCGTTACATACATTATTGCTTTCCAAATGAACCGAAGAGTACATTTTTCCGATCAACAGCGAGTTAATATGTACGACTGCTTTATCGATAGTCGTGGTATTGCGCGTCGAGCAGTCGAGTTGTACTCCCAGAAATTTCCTGATCGCCAGTTTAATTCTTGTTGCTCGCTGTAGGAGGAGATATGGATCAGTTGCTGTTTCATCACCAACAAACCGGCAGAGTAATTTCGACAAGGAGCTGAATATTTTACTCAATGTTCGGGAATATCCGAATTCCTCTCTCCCAAATGTGGGGAGGGTTTTATGTTTTTCAAAAAGTAAAATTAGAGATGTACACCTGACCTGCAATTTTTTATTTTAAGCCGTATCGCTCTCATCTTTTCCAGGGATTTCGGGACTGATTATGACATGCATCCAACCTTCCTTTTACAAACGTCAACTTGGGAGGCTGAAAAACACCTTGTTCCATACATCCTATGAATGAATCCATGTTCAACTCTAATGGCATACCAAACAATTGGAATTTTCGAACGTGGGTAGAGGAAAATCCAAGAATTTTATACTTTTGTTATAAAATCATCGGGTGGTTCACAGTATCAACGTTTGGTGTGGACATCTCGGAAATAAATTAATTGGGCTTTATTTCTACGAAAATAATTTAAATGGTGCTCAGTTCGTTTTTTTGAGGGAGGTTTTACCAACACTTTCATCAATTGAATGATGTTCCTCTGTAACAACGGTAAAGAATGATTCTTCAGCTTGATGGATGACCAGCACACATCAGGTGAGATGTTAACGTCACTTCCTGTATAGGTGGATAGGACCTCATGGCCCTATCTGTTTCCGATTTAACTGCACTTGTGTATTTTCTATGGAGGCATTTAAAAAACAGGTTCTACGCCAATCATAATCCAGCAACCTCAGTTGAAGAACTGCGGCAAAAGATAGAAAATACTTGTCAATACATCTCCCCTGTCTCGATCGCTCTGAGCACCGATGAAGAATGGTTAAAAAGAACAAATCTTTCCATTTTTACGGAATGCAGACAATACGAATATAAAATGTGATTAATAAATAGCAAACCAAATTACTGATTTGTGATCTTTTCAAACATTTTGCCTTAATTTTGTCATTTTTTGACAAATTTAAAATTGTTTTCAGCGTAGATCTTTAAAACGATGTGTGAGGATCTTTAGGGTCGTTTTGGAAATTTTGAAGTTGAACTGGGCCTGATGTACCCTATAGGATTTTTCTTCAAAAAAGGTAAAATTTTGAAATTAGACTATTATGTTGATACACAATAAAAATATAATTTTCACCATTCCATGTTTATAAATTTTAGGTAAAATAAGAAAAAGACTTTTGAATTTAAAGAAATCATCCAGGAAAACCTACTTTACTATAATGAATTAAGGCACTTAGATTACATTGATGAGCAATTAACTCAAAATATAAGTACAATTAATTAAGGTTTTTAATTGAGATGAAAAAAAGTTAATGGCACGAGCGGGATTCGAACCCACGATCTTCGGCTAGATACGCCGCTGCTCTACCACTTGAACTATCGTGACCTCGATCCACTCGGACATCAACTCCCCATCTCAACCCCACCTTATGAGTATTCCCTCCTTTTTGCCATTTTTCAAATCGAATCCTGCTCGTGCCATTAACGTTTTTTCATCTCAACTAAAAACCTTAATTAATTGTAATGTATTGATTGGTCAAGCGGACCACGAAATTAGTGAATCAAAATATAAGTCAAGTATGAACTGAAGAGATGAAAAATTTCAGTTTTTTAAAAAATTTTTTATAAAAGGATTTACAAAGAACAAGTACCGATATTGCACATTTGTCCGTCTGTAATCCAAACTATATTCGTTTTTCCTTCCTGTGCAGATATATATCACGCGCACGCGTATTCGTACAAAAGGACCCCATTTTGAAATATGTCCATGAAAAATGTCGAAAGAAATATTCAAAACCATTTTTGTGCCATTTCTGCATACATTTGGCTTGAAATTGTGTCTCTCTCTTTGGAATTAATATACAACAATCGGGTTTATAATGCGGGGGGTTTGATGAATTCAAATATATACAGTCCAGGTGTTTCTGTTGCGAAGGGAGGAATTCGGCTGGCGGACTGGAAGCTTACTTTTGACCCCGTCCTTCTTGACAACATGATAATTTCTACGAATAATAGGATTCTGTCGAACTGAGCTAGAACAAAAGATAGATTGCAGGACGTGGAAATTCAAAAATGTTCAAAATCTAGGCTAGATTATTCAGTTCATGGAGCATAATATACCAAATATTAAAACGAAGGGTAAACAGTCTGTGTAATACGTCTACATGATCCAGTTGGACGCAAAACCAATGGAACAATCATCTTAATTTATCATCAAGAGGAAAAACCCAAAAACGATGGCCATTGTACTTGATGACCTTCAATTTAGAATCTAAGTTCACCCAATAACAGGATTATTCGGTTGGTTTTAAGTTTTTAGAACACTCTTGGCGATAAAGGACTAAATGTATAAATCTAACCTAACCATTCCTACCTTAACCTAACCTAACCGTTCCTGGATCAGATTGTCGGCTCTGTTAGTCACATATGATTTCTACCATTACTTATGCAATATTAACTTTATGTAAAACATTATTTCAGCGTTGATTACACTCCTGCATAGTATAGTAAAAAAATGTGGTAGTCATGGATTATGGTAGGTAACACCACTCTATATTTGAGAAGGAATTTTTTGCTTGTGTCATTAGACTCCGACCTTAAACTGCATTGTTTCACTGACATATTTATAATTTTATCTATCGCAATGAATAAAAAAAAAATTACATTTTGCCCATCTCCTCTCAGCTTGAAAGAGTTAGGTATAAATATCTTGAATATCAGTGAAAAGGTATAGCTAGGGAACTATGTTGACCCAGTGCAAGCTGTGGAAACCTATCTCATGCTTTAACTCGTTCTAGATGTAATATGTTACCTGCTCGGACGAAACGTACCTTTAACAAAAGTGTTTCTCCACCCCTCGATATTATCTCATGACTTGGTTTAATCTAACCACTCCAAACCTAACCTAACTTAACCTAACCTAACTATTCCTAACCTAACCATCCCTAACCATTCCTAACCTAACTGAAGCAACTAAAGCTCAGATGGTCGGCCCTTGTGATCACATATCATTTCTACGATTACATCAGTATGAAAATAATAATCAATGGATTGTGGGACGTAACGATACACTTGATATTTGCGCAAGACGTTTTTTAACCTGTATTATTACATCTCAACTAAAATTGTCAAATAAAAAGCAAAACTTTAGTTGTTCGTGTGTTCCCTACAATAAACAGTTATGCTTAAAAACAACAAAACCTTCTAATCTGCTCTATTGACCTTAAACTGCATTTTTTCACTGGCAAATTTATAAAAAGATATTCATTTATTATTTTTATTTAAGATATTATTTATTTTTTATTTGAAACCCTTCTCATCTTCTCTCAGCTTAGAAGACGTAGGCTTATATAACTTTGTGTTGAGTATCAGTGAAGAGGTAAAGCTGGAGAAGTAAGTTGGCACAGTGAAGCCTGTGCAACCTATCTCATTCTTTAACTCGTTCTATATGTAAGATATTGTATATTACCTCCTCGATTGAAACTTGAACAAAAGTGTTTCTCCACCTCTCGATAATATCTAATAACTCGATTTTACCTAAGCATTCTAAATCGACCAATACTAATCATTCCAAAATACGTTGCGGCACCTTTTGCGGCAGAAATGACACTTCTTATTGTTCGTCACGGTAACTTTCACAATGTACTAGCTTTTTTAGATGACGGGTAAAATCCCGGGGATCAGATGGCACTTGAACAATGATTTAGTCAATCACCACCTTATATTTGCACAGGGATTTCTTACCTTTAATTTTAGACCACAAATAAATTAGTTAAAATAAAAAAGGAGAATTTACTCGTGCATGAGTACGGTTCAATAAAGGCATAAATTTTCATATCTAAAACAAATAAAATCTTCTAACCTAACCATCTCTAACTTTACGACACCATCCCTAACCTAACTTCATCATTCCTAACCTAACCTAACCTGAGCATTCCTACCTAGTTTAACAATTACGTTAATTTACCTAACTAAATCTAACTTCACCCAATAACAGGATTATTCGGTTCGCTTTAGGGTTTTTAGAAGAGCCTTGGTAATAAAAGACCACACGTATAAATCTAGCCTAACCATTCCTAACCTCAGATTAAACGCCTATTGGCTACATACGTGGTTTCCACGTTGAACACGATTACTTGCATGCCAATGTAGTAATAAATTTTCATTTTAATTAATTTCAAAGGTTGATTTTACGTAAAAACAAATTTTAAATTATAAATAAATTTGTCGTGGAGTATGAGTGAAGAGGTAAGGTTAGAGGAAACCATATATATGGACAGGGATTTTTTTACGTATATTTTTTGACCACCAAATAATGAAGAATGGTACTTGTGCATAAATGCTGTTCAAGGCTAAAATTGAAATATTTAAATTTTAAATCTTGTAACCTAACCATTCCCCACTAACCAAACCTAACCATTCGTAACCTAACTTAACGTAACCATTCCTAATCTTACCTGACTATTCATAACCTAAACATAATTCCTAAGATGAGGTTGGCCGCCCCCCTATTGGTCCATACCATTTCTACCGTTACATGTATTTTTGCTAAAACTTTATTACAGCATTGATATCATTTCAGACCATTCCTAACCTAACTTAACCTATGTCCACTCCCCGGTAAAGCGGAATCGACCGAAATGATGACGCAAAAATACTGTGCATCCAGACACATATCAAAGTTAAAAATGCTTCCTTGTTACCCTAGCGAATATGTGTGGTGATTAGTGACCATTAGTCGATGGTTTCAGAAAGACATTTTCTTTATCGTGCCAACGTTTCGATCTTTATTGAGATCATCTTCAGGGCTCAAATTGTTTTTTTTCTGTAGATGTGTCATTATTGGGTGTCGTGTTGAGGGTGCCCATCTACACAGAAAACAAACACTAATAATATTATCCAATTCCATTATATTTCGTGGTCCGATTGACCAAATATCATATTTCCTTAATTAATCTCGAGTCCTTGAGTGGCACTCTCAACACGACACGCAAGAATGGCACAATTACACAGAAGACAAGCACTTTGAGCCCTGAAGATGATCTCAATAAAGATCGAAACGTTGGCAGGATAAAGAAAATGTTTTTCTGAAACCTACATCACACCAGACCGCATCTCACGATTTCAGAATAATCACCTAGCGAATATGTTGCTATTTGACTGGAAGCTTAAAATGTTCCTCCGAGCAACGTTTTGTTAATGGAAGGAATGTTTATGTCGTACTGAAATACAGATCAATATCAAAAACTTCCGCGAATTATTTTTCGCCTAATAAACGATCCCGAGAGTCTCGTGACTGTAGATGGGCGGCGGGAAGAGCCGAGGAATGAGTATCTTGCCGATGGGAGGCCACTCAGCCGGGAAAAATCTACTCTCGAACAACTTAACCGATCAATCAAAAACCTGTGTGGGAAGCTTGTGATTTAAGAGCCATTTAAAGAGATCGAAGGGGATCTATTAATACCGTAAAAAAAATTGAATTTCTGCCACCTTTCAACAAGCACGAACCTTACGTTAAACGTGAAGCGATTGTGCTTCTGGACGAAGATTTATGTGTGACGATGATTTATGTACTAGACTCACAATTGACAATATTAACAATTATTGATTTCTAACATATTGAATTAAATTTGTTATCAACCATGAATCATTACTTTTCATCGCGATATGTCTTGTCGAGGTGCACAAAATTTCTTAAAACGTCTGTCGTGCTCTTCTACGTCTAGTTTGACAAAGCCTACAATTCCGTAGATTAAGATTTATGAAAACAAAGGCCATTTCAAGCGCCTAACAAGAGCAAGTTCAATTGGCCGGATGATTGGTAAATTTTGTTGTTTAACTTTGAGAAAGATGGGGACCGCGGTAAATTTGCGTTAGCATAACGAATTTCGTACCTGGCAAGTTTAATTGAATGTTTGGTGATATTCGCAGATTTCCTTAGTGTAAGATTATCAATTGTTACATCAATTACAGTTCGTGGTCCGTTTGACCAAATATTATCTTTCAATTAATTAATCTTTATATAAGATATTGGTTGAGATAAAAAAGTCAGTGTCACGAGCGGGATTCGAACCCACGACGATCGTTGAAATACGCCGCTGCTCTACCACTTCGAAGGTAGGTTGAGAGGGGAAGTTGGTGTCCGAGTGGATTGAAGAAACGATAGCTCAAATGGATAGAGAAGCGGAGCACAGTGGGGCAAAGACGTTAAAAATCTATTTTTAAAAACTGAAATTTTTTCACATTTCACTTTTCGTACAGTATTTGAGACAGAGAATAAGGCTGTAATAGTGGTTTTACGGTTAAAATATATCAAAACCAGTAATTACTGCTGAAGCCTGAAAATTATAAAAATATAAATTATTAAATTTAAAGAAGTACTTTGGTCAATAGACCACTAAATATAATTGATGTAATAAGTAAAACGAAGTATAACTTCACTAACAGCTCCCCGTGCCACTTCATATGTCGCCGAGAATGGAATCCTGATACACGACATTTGAAAAATGGCAAAAAGGAGGGAAAAATCGAAAGGTATCGAATATAAAAAAATTAAAAAATCGACTCCGATTTTGTCCTTTTGCCAATTATGTTGGTTCCTAAACTGTGAGTGTCCATGTTTAGCTTTTCCTAAATTATTGGTCCTTGGTTCCTCTTCATTTATGTTATACTTAGGGGTTGAGATGGGGAGTTGGTATCCGAGTGGATCGATGTCAAGATAGCTCAAGTGGTAGGGCAGCGGCGTATTTAGCCGAAGGTCGTGGGTTCGAATCCCACTCGTGGCACTTGCTTTTTCATTTCAACCAAAACCTTACATAAAAAGATTAAGTAATTAAAAGAAGTGATTTGGTAGTATAACGTCACTAACAGCTCCCCGTGCCACTTCATATGTCGCCGAGAATGGAATCCTGATTACACGACATTTGAAAAATGGCAAAAAGGAGGGAAAATTCGAGAGGTGAGGTTGAGATGGGATGTTAGTGTCCGAGCGGATCGAAGTCACTGTAGCTCACGTGTAGAGCAGCGGCGTATTTAGCCGAGGGTCGTGGGTTCGAATCCCGTTCGTAACACTGATTTTTTATCTCAGCCAATAGCTTATATAAAGATTAATTAATTGAAAGATAATATTTGATCAATCGGACCACGAACTGTAATGGATTTAATAATTAAACTGAAGTATATCTTCATGAAAGCTCTTCATGGCCATTTCATTTGTCGCTGAGAATCAAGTAGATTAAACGACATTTGAATAATGGCAAAAAGGAGGGAAAATTCGAAGGAAGTTACTGTCCGAGTGGATCGAAGTCACGATAGTTCAAGTTATTGTCGGCTTATTAGCCGAAGGTCGTGGGTTCTAATCCCACTCGTGACACTGACTTTTTTATCTCAACCAATACCTTACATAAAGACTAATTAATTGAATTATCAATTGTATGCTTCAATTCCGCAATTTTAAACATAACATTATGAGAGACAAAACTGCAAAGATTGCTTAAACTGTTATTCTATGCTTACATTTTTTAAAATTATTTTGTTACAACAGCAACTTTTGTTTCCTCATATTGACTTTTATTATAACAAATTGGATACGCTCCCATGGCGCACTGTTCATTTTCCTCACTATGGTGGATGTCGCGTGACGATTGGCGTTTTAGGCATCACGGAGGATTGTCGGGAAAGTTCGGGATAAAAGGTAGTAGGATGTGGGTCCAGGGTTTGGTTTTGAGGACAAATTTGATCTGAAGGTAGGTTAAATAACTGGATTTTGAACTAATGAGATTAGGATTCTTTTGAGGTTTGACCTCGGCTTGGTCGAACCCTACTGTTCGTGACCGACCCCATGTTGTGATGGTTTGTTTTGTAGTGATAGTTTAGATTTGTTAAGCAGTCTTTTGAGTAGTTTATATCGTCTGTTCAGCTGTATGCTTCTAAAGCAGTGTGGCGGTACCAACTCCAGGACCAGTCGTTCGTAAGCAAAGCCCCAAATGATAGAGGACATTGGTTGCTAGGAGTGGAACAAAGTTGTGACAAACCGGAGAGAGTAATATATTTGTCTGTTATATTTCTTAAATTTTTTTTCTAAACAAGAGAGATGAGCCAATGGATCCGAGTGGGTTGAAAGAATAGCGGTAATGTCTGCTTATGTAAGAAGAGCTGCATCGGGATTGATTTGTCTGTAGTGTATATTGACTTGAAAAGCAAAGGATGTTGCCAAACCTACTTTGGAATAGAGAATAGGAGAGAAGGATATTCCGATTTGTAGGTGAAAGTTGAATAGAGTTGAATAGGACAGACACAATTGTAGGATGAGAAAATAAGTGAATGCCATTAAGTATGATACGCTATTATTTGAATGAATCCTTCTTTCAAAAAAGGAAAAATGGTCCTGCAGGTTGGCTACTATTGGATCAGTGTTTGCTGAAATGATTGTAACACATGGTTGTCAGTACAAGATAGAGATTTTTGGAATGGTCTTTGGAGCCTATTAAATTGAGAAGGGTGTTCTAATTTCTAATTGGAATTAACTAGTGGACAGATTTTAGGATGAGGTAATAAGTGAATGGAAGACTGCCCTTGAGTTTACAGAACAGGCCCTGATACAAAACTCGAACGCGGTGTGTGGAATTTAGTGACCGTTAGCCGATGATTACTTGGAGATCGTGAGGTGCTATCACGCCAACGTTTCGATCTTTATTGAGATCATCTTCAGTGTGTTTTACGGCTCAAAGTGTTTTACGTGTAGATGTGTCATTATTGTGTGTCGTGTCGAGTGACCTCACACACAAGAATGACCCATCTACACGTAAAACACTTTGAGCCCTGAAGATGATCTCAATAAAGATCGGAACGTTGGCACGACAAAGAAAATGTTTCTCTAAAACCTACGTCACACCAGACGGCACCTCACGATCTGTGAATAATCACTCGAACGAAGGCTTGGTTCAAGTGAATAGTAAAGTGTTATCGCATGATCCTCAATCGATGGAACGGAATGACCTTAGTCTTTTGAACGATGCGAAGCTGTTTCGGGAGAATGTTTTCAAGAATTTTGTCAAGTGATTGCTGCAAACTGATTGGGATATATGATACAGGCAGACTCTGAGCTTTTGAGGAGATACAAAATCAGATGTTAAGCTTGAAATTAAAGAGAATTTATCTTTTATGATTTCTGGGACGAGGTTCGACAGTTGTGAGGTTTCAGAGTCGTTATTGCAATTTATAATACAACTAGTGGATTGTACGACTTTTTTAAAATTTTGTGGGTCCTGTCTAAACCTAAGAAACCTCAATGGTGCTTTTTCTCTTTGGTGGTTTGTCAAACAATTTTTTTCCTTAAAACCGTGACACAAATAAAGACAATATGATCGATGTAGAAGGGTCATGCAATAGAGATGCCTCACCCCACCTGGCAAGCTTTCTGAACAAACAGAAGAAGAGAGATAAGTCCATCACAAATAAATGGGAAGAGGAAGTAGTGAATCTCGATCAAACCGGATAAATTCTCGATTGTATCACACAAAAGGGACAACCTACAGTCGAACTAGTGACTAGTTGTCTTTGATCTGAGTACTTCTGAACAACAGATCCATCACATTTTCATTAAGTATGGGAACGTCGACAGCAGGCCATTGTGTTTTTTATGTTTCGCCGACTATACCACTATAAAGTTTAAGAGTAGATTGAGTAATTTACATAAACATTCTTCTTAACATTTAATAAATAATTAAATAATTCAACTGTAAGTTAAATATCAGTCATGCAGAAACCGAAGGAAACGTACACAGAGTCTAATTTAACACGAATTAATTCTAGAAGGAAGAAAAGGTTAAATTAAAAGACACAGGGAAAAGGGCGTTCACGTGTAGATCGAAGTGATATTTTGATAACATTCTCGTCTGCGGCCCAGTTAAAGAACCTAACCAACTGTTGATCCTCTAATCAAAATAATTGGGGTAATGAATTAGAGGCCACTAATCATTTTATCCCGGCTCGAGCGCTCTTTCCAAAATTGACAGGGTTTAACGGCCTTTCTGTCTCCGATTTTTTTTTTACTCCAGAGGATATTTAATTGATAATTTGTAAAGAGAAAATTGATCTCAAACCGTGATCTCAGCTTACTGTAAAATACATAAACTGTCGATGCTCAGTGGTATAAATGTACAACAATATTATTATTTGGAGATCGTGAGATGGGGTCTCGTGTGACGTAGGTTTTATAAAAACGTTTCGATCTTTATAGAGATCATCTTCAGGGCCTGTGATTTATAAACATTGTTTAAATTATACAAATGCATGTAGGATGTGAAAAAGATGAATTTATGCAATGCTAGAAACTTTAGACTCAATCAAAGAACTTTGAGTCCTGAAGATGATCTCAATAAGGATCGAAACGTTGGCACGATAAAGAAAATGTTTTTCTGAAACCTACATCACACCAGACCGCATCTCACGATTTCTAAATAAATATCGATTACCGGTCACTAATCACCACACATCAATCAAAGAATTTGTACTCACTCAAAGTGTTTGTTTTCTGTGTAAATGTGTTATTATTGGGTGTCATGTTGAGAGTGCCAATGAGGCATGGATGTTTTATGTTTATATACGTTGGATTTTGAAGAGTTGGGGAGGGAAGTTGGGACAGAAAACATTTTTGAGGTGAAAGGAGCCGACAATGGGAATGAATCCGTAATAGTTCGGCCTGACTACCCTTTCAGGATTATATAGAAAGGTAGAATTAGGGAAAGGAAAGCTAAATTGTTGAAGAATTAGTCTATGTAGCAATATTTGATGTGAGGAATGTAATGATTGACATATTATAAGTTTTGTGTGATGTTTATGATGATATATGTATGTTATCGACATTGAATTTGATTAATGATATTAGCGTAGCTGCGACTGAGTTTACATGTGTATGTTGTGTAATTGATGCTGTGCTGATCTTTGTTGATGTAAACCATTTCTAAAAAGTGATAAACATAGCATCAAATGCAGGACAGACACATGTAAACTCAGTCGCAGCTACGCTAGTATCATCAATCAAATTCAATATCGATAGCATACATATAACATCATCGTCTATTTCTTCAACAATTTGGCTTTCCTTTCTCTAATTATCTCCGTCTATATAATCCTGAAAGGAACCATTACCCAAATTTTTTCCATTGTCGGTCTTTTCGCTTCAAAGAAGCCGACTCCTCATATAAAAATGTTTTCTGACCCAACTTCTCTCCCCACCCCTTCAAAATCCAACGTATATAAACATAAAACAACAATATCTCACTGGCACTCTTAACACGACACCCAATAATGACACATCTACACAGAAAACAAATACTTTGAGTGAGTACAAATAGTTTGATTGAATCTAAAATTTTCTAGCTTGTATAAATTCATAGTTTTTCCACATCCAATATGTATTTGTTTGTTGGTCAAGTCAAAATTGTATTGGTGTTCAAATGGTGGGTAGCCCGTGCTGTAGGATTTTGTTTGGATTTTCTGCAGTCGTTGTTGTTTTAATATGTTATCCACATATTGGGATGTAATTACGATGTAAGTTGCCAGACAGTTTAAACAATTGATTCTGTAAATTACGTCAGACTTATTTGTTACTGGTGTGGGATCTTTGGGGGATTTTGGAAAAAAGTGTGTGAATTGTGTTATAGTTTTTAAAGGCTATTTTAAAGTTATCGGAAGAGAGAAATGTGTTTAATTTATGCGATAGGCCGTCAATCAATGGCATGGATGTGTATGTTGGTTTGTCTCTATTTGATAGATTTGATGTAGTATTATTAGTAATGTGTGGTGATTAGTGACTGATAATCGATAATTATTCAGAAATCGTGAGATGCGGTCTGGTGTGATGTAGGTTCAGAAAAACATTTTCTTTATCGTGCCAACGTTTCGATCTTTATTGAGATCATCTTCAGGGCTCGAAGTGTTTGTCTTCTTTGTAATTGTGCCATTCTTGCGTGTTGTGGGCACTCTCAACACTTCGAGCCCTGAAGATGATCTCAATGAAGATCGAAACGTTGGCACGATAAAGAAAATGTTTTTCTGAAACCTACATCACACCAGACCGCATCTCACGATTTCTGAATAATTATTAGTAATAGTGGTTGGTGTTAGTGTTGTAGTTGTTGATTATTTTGTTGATTATGTGTTTAGGGTAGTGAGTGTTATGAAGGATATATTTGTAAATCTTTATGTTCTTGTGGTGAAATTATTCATGGCTTAAGGTAATAATTCTGTGGAGTAGCCTTTTGGTCGTGTTTATTATTATTATTTTTTTTTTAATTTTTATTTTACGAAGGTTCGCAACAGCAGAGGTTATGTCGGGGTGCCGGTGTTTTTGAAAAAAAAAGCCCATTTTTAAGTATGTCGGGTTCGAATGCAGGGCCGCTGGATTCGAACCCAGGACCTTTACCTTACAGTGATGAGCGCCGTGTCAACGCCTAAACCGTTGCGGCCACCGACGCCCCTGTGTTTATTATTGTATGAAGAGGATGGTGCGATGTAAATTTGAGGTAGCGATCTGTGTTACTTGGTTTTTGATCCCAATCTGTGATTAATGTGCCATCTGGTTGTTTTATTACGAGTGTATCTAAAAATGGTATTGTTATGTTGTTTTCGACTTCATGTGTAAATTGTAGGCGTGGGTGATAGCTATTAAATGTACCTAATGTGGTTTGAATTTATCTGTGGGAACTGCTGTCAATATATCACCTACGTATTTAGTGAAGAAGGGTAATGTGAAAGGAAGTTGTGGTATGACTGTATTTAATAGATGTGTCATGATTATGCCCGCAAGTATCGGGCCTAGGTTGTTACTCATGGCTATACCAAACAGTTGTTTGTAAAATTGATTATTTAAAATGAACTTATTTTAAAATGAAAGAGTCGTCTTGGATCAATAGATGGAATCGATGTGTTCTAGTTCAGCCATCTATGCAAGAGGTATGTGATTACGCCAAAGTAAACAATTTTATTTATTAATAGTTAATTAAAAATCTTATCTTTATCATTCAGTCAGTCGCTCCCTGGGTTTCAACCTGTACCCACGAACGTACATCAGCTGTCTTCAGTCAGTTGCTCCCTGGTTTTCGACCTGTGCGTACGAACGTACATCAGCTGTCTTCCGTCAGTCGCTCTCTGGCTTGCGTCGAGTACGTACGAACGTACCTTTGGCTTTCGACCACAGTCGCTCCCTGGAATCCGGGGAGTATGCACGAACGCACCTTTGACTTCGTCCGGCGAGTGGCTCCCAGACTCCAATCAAGATAAGCACGAAGTTATCTTCTGATCTTCACTGTCGTGAGTCGCCACAAGACCGTCCTTATTCTTGTCTTTTTAACATTGTGTATCAACTTATCTCTCTCTATATACATATTTCTTCTTGTTAACTTTGTTTAAGTTGTTTCTGGCCAGATTTTAGTTTCGGTATTTGTATCATAAATTGTCAATTAATGAAGTTAATTATTAAATTTTTGTTGTCACTAAATCCTTTACGCAACAGCCGGCAACTACCCGTGGTAGCGCCCGGACTTGGAGGGTAGTTATCCAATACTTTCTCCCGCCGGCGTCTACGAAACAGTATGTTTTTAAAGAATTTGGCGAGGTTACATGACAATTTATATTCAGTTATTCACCTACAGGTACTGTAAAAAAAAGAACCTGATTACGATCGAACGCGAAGGCGCATCATATATTTTATGAAATTTCAATTGTTTTGTAAACCCGAAAGGGATGAAAAATGTCAAATATGATTCCTTTTCAATCCGTCATGTCCGTTTTATTCGGGCGATATCTCCTTATCAAAAGAATAAGACTTCTTAGAACTTTCCCCACGATCGGCCCGATGAATCTCTTAACAAGTCCGACTCGTCAACTTCTCCCCGGACACCCCTTCAACAAATTTAATCATTTTACTTCGCCTTTCCAAGTGTTGAAGTTCGGATTATTTTAAATTTTTTTGACTCCTGCCTTCTAATGGCAACCGGCGTTCGAAATTGATTGCGACCTGACACCATTTAAAATGACTGTATATATTGAAATTCTATTAAAAAAAAAGTGAATGGTTGACGTTCAGAAACGTACATTTAGGCCACAAACATGCCACAAGGAATCATTATCGGTCGCATTCTTTATACCAATTATACTGATGACATTCTAACGTCATATTTACAAACCATCAACACGGTTGATACCGTCATTTTGTTATTTAAAGGTGGTACCGATCGTTTTTTCGCAGAATTTTTTTTGTACTGTCTTTTTTAACACAACTTCTATTGTTGTGTTATGGATTATGTATTGTTTGCTAGGCATTTCTTTTTCGACACTATCCGTACTTTTTGTTTAAGTACCAAACTACAATGGTAGTTGTATAACCGGGTTTTAAAATTGTTTGCGACCTGACTCAATTTACACAGCGTTATAAAAAATTCGATGTTTGCCAACTTCCTTGAACTATTTTAAAAACTCATATTTTCTCATTTTAACCAAAATTTATGAACATTCTACGAGATTTTTACGTTTATTTGTTAAATAAAATATGTAGGTAAAGGAGTAAGTATGAATTGAGCCTTTGGAACTTGGAAACAATAATTTTGGGCCACAAAGGTACCACAAGGGAGAATTTTTGATCCCATTGTCTATAATATATACTGCTGACTTACATATACACTTGTAGGAATAGACGACTACATCATCATCATACAACATCAACCCGGATGATACCGCATTCCGTGTTTTGAGGGAGGTAGAGACAGATTAGTTTCGGTTATAGAATCGGGTGATTTTATATTTTATATGGATTTCTTTTCAAGATAGTCTGTACGTTTTGTTTAATAATCAAACTTTAAAATTTTATCGTATTAGTTGTCCAAAGAGACGTTACCGGCTTTTAACATTGATTGCGACCTGACACAATTTACAATTACCGTGCCGTTATGAAAGATTCAATGTTTGCCATCTGTGTGGAACTATTTTATAAACAAATATGTAGTCATTCTAACCAATATTTATGAATGTTTTACTTTTTATGTTTAATTTTTAAAGAAAATATACAGAAAAAGAAATAAGTGTGAGTGGAGGATTTAGAGCGTTGGAATATTGCATTTGGGCCTTAAAAATGCAACTAGGGACCATTTTAACTCCCATTCTTCATACCATTTATACTGTTGACTTACATACGGGGTGTTCGGCTACTCGTTTTACAAACTTTGCCAATAGATTCTACATTTAAAAGGAACCAAAAAATCCTAATTAACTATGGTCCGAATGTCTACAGTTTCGGAGTTATTCCACTTTTTCTGATTTTTTCTGATTTCACGACCTTGCTCCAAATAACCAATGTTAACTCCAAAATTAAAAGGTATTGGACAAATCAGTTGGTACCTTTATAAACCTACGTTAAATTCTCAATAAGATGTGATCAATTCTAAACTTGTAAACGTTCGTGAAATAAGTGTTTTAGTAGCGAGAACTTTGAAAAAATTTTTTTTTTTTCAAAGTTGAAAAACTTACTATGGTGATTCTAAACTACTATTTCCAAACCTTCAGATGAGCAAATTTCAGAAAACCTAAACCATTTAATAGCCTTTTTAGTGGTGTAATTTCTTTTTTAATTTCACTAATTTCGTGGTCCGCTTGACCAATTAATACATTACAATTAATTAAGGTTTTTAGTTGAGATGAAAAAAAGTTAATGGCACGAGCGGGATTCGAACCCACGATCTTCGGCTAGATGCGCCGCTACTCTACTGCTTGAGCTATCGTGACCTCGATCCACTCGGACACCAACTTCCCATCTCAACCGCACCTTTTGAGTTTTCCCTCCTTTTTGCTATTTTTCAAATGTCGTGTAATCGGATTGGATTCTCGACGAAAAATGAAATGGCCTCGGAGAGCTTTAGTGAAATGTACTTCATTTAATTCATTAAATTCACTAATTTCGTGGTCCGCTTGACCAATTAATATATTACAATTAATTAAGGTTTTTAGTTGAGATGAAAAAAAAGTTAATGGCACGAGCGGGATTCGAACCCACGATCTTCGGCTAGATACGCCGCTACTCTACTGCTTGAGCTATCGTGACCTCGAACCACTCGGACACCAACTTCCTATCTCAACCCATTTCAACCACACCTTTTGAATTTTCCCTCCTTTTTTGCCATTTTTCAAATGTCGTGTAATCGGATTGGATTCTCGACGACAAATGAAATGGCCTCGGAGAGATTTAGTGAAATGTACTTCATTTAATTCATTAAATTCACTAATTTCGTTGTCCGCTTGACCAATTAATATATTACAATTAATTAAGGTTTTTAATTGAGATAAAAAAGTCAATGGCACGAGCGGGATTCGAACCCACGATCTTCGGCTTTAGACGCCGCTGCTCTACCACTTGAGCTATCGTGACCTCGATCCACTCGGACACCAACTTCCTATCTCAACCACACCTTTTGAGTTTTCCCTCCTTTTTGCCATTTTTGAAATGTGTAATCGGATTGGATTCTCGACGACAAATGAAATGGCCTCGGAGAGCTTTAGTGAAATGTACTTCATTTAATTCATTAAATTCACTAATTTCGTGGTCCGCTTGAGCAATTAATACATTGCAATTAATTAAGGTTTTTAGTTGAGATGAAAAAAAGTTCTTTTTTAATTACTTTTTTCAAATATGAAGAAATTGATGGAGGAAAGGAAAAATAACCGTGGCTAACGGATCGGTAAGTTGGAAAATTAAACAAAAAACAAAAACTTAAGGATATTTTGAATAAATTTATTAAACTTTTTTAAAATTCACTAGTTTTCGTGGTCCCCTTGACCATTTAATATCTTTCAATAATTAAGGTTTTTCGTTGAGACAAATAATACGCAATACAATACCCATTAATTAAATCAGACCAATTATAAATGGAGATTGAAAGTTCCAAAATGACTTGTGCTTCAAGTATGCCCACAAATCAAAATTTAAAGAGGAAAAGAAATAAATAAAAAATTTGGAACATAAAAAAATCGCTTTTATTATAAAAATAAAATAAAATAAGAAACTGCTCTGAACTAAAATGAAAAGAATAAAACCACCTTTTAAAACCTATTTTAATAATTTTATTAAACAAAAATTTATCTATTTTTTTTTTAAAGGAGCGGGAGCACTCCCAGAAGATGGAAAGGGAAATGATTTTCTTTTCACAGAAAAAAAAGGGAATTGACTCACCGGATGGTAGCAAGTACTTTCATGGAGCTCCCAACTCGGAATGCTTTTTTGTTTTTATTTTTTTGCAACGCCCTATCGATAGGGAACCCGATGGATCATGGGAGCGATTGGAATGCACTTCTGACAATTTTCTTTATTTAAATTGGTGAAATGGGATTTTTTTTTAATATTTGGTCTTTACACATACATTTCTTTTGTTAATTTCTGACCCATCCTTATAGTATCATTCGTAAAAGATGCATCCCCTATCCTATAAAGCTGTAGGCGGTTAGATGTTAGTATACAAGGTCGGTATGTCGGCACGAATTGAACCGTGTCTTTGTTAGTACTTTTCGAGTGTATAGATCGCATTTTGAATGAAAGAGTTAATTTTCCTTTTTTATTAACTTCTGGCATCTTACAATTTAACACAAAAGAAAACCAAAACAAAGAACAACAACCCTTCGAGGACAGTTATAGCTTTATTTTTGGTTCTACCAATCGCCACGCGCAGCACTGTGGAAAAATTAACGTTTAACATGCCAAGAAAAGCAGGGGCATTCACGATCTTACTGGACATTTCTCTATTCGAGTTAACACGAGTTTACATCTTACAAACATCGTGAATACCCATATTTTCTAAGTACAGAAACATTAATCTGGGTGGGTCCGTGTTAAGTTAAAAAAAAATTCACCTAGATATTTTGGTTTATTTTTCTTATGATATCAAAAGTAATATAATTTCTTTTTTTAACATGCTAAGAAAAGAAGTTCACGATCTTACAGGACATTTTTCTATTCGAGTTAACACGAGTTACCATCTTACAACCATCGTGAATACCACTAAAATTTTCAACTCTGGGCAATCGTACAGACAATTCAGCAGTTTCCATAAAAAAAACCTAGCCCCAACACGATGGATTATCTTTTGACCACAATATCCAAACACTGCCCATATCCTAACTCGACCTATTGGAGACCCATTTGCAATACCATAAATTCCAAGAAACGTTGTTGAACAAGCTCGATATTGACCCTACTTTTACACGCCCAAGGATATCAGACGAAGGAACAATATTCATCTGTGCTTTTCTCAAGATCAAAGTACAGCCGTTAATGGCAAAAATATTCATAACGTCTTTAACGTTTCTTATAGGGAAACCAAAATTTACACCCAGAAATAAGTTAAACTTAGAAATAACTCTGTATATGGTATAAAGAAACATTTATTATCTCGAGAATAATGATGGAAACTTTCTTCGATTCTCAACCGATTAAAAAAAATGAACCATACTGTTGTATGTATTGACTATCGGATGACCAACAGGGTCCATGCCTAGAACAATAATTAAAAGTATTAAATACATAGAAAACTAATATTTCCTGGGCACCTGTTCTGTAAACGGAAGTGTCCGCTAAACAGAAAAGTCTCTTTGGGAAGTTTCACCGAGCGAAGATTGCGAAATGAAGAAAAGCGTCCGAGTATTGGGATAGGGATAAGAGAAGCTGCCTCAAGTCTTTTTCCACCTCGACCTGACTAGATCTATTGTGCTCCTATGTTTTTTTTATAAATCACTAGCCAACTTTGGGTTGTCAATCAACTTCCATAGCCCTGCCATGGACGGGTGTAGTCTACGATGTTGCTTGCGTCTTTTCCTCCCCTAGTTTTCTAACCTCGAATCTGCTTTTAGTCTTTCACAAAAACAAAAAATGTATTCTGCGGTCTCCACTTCTTCCTGGCAGTATCTGCAATGGCCGAGGTTTAAAATAGCAGTAAAAATTTAAAACTTGATTAAAAAATATGAAATAGATGTTTGTTGATTTTTCGATGGGTAATCTCTTCAAGAGAAATTCAACCGGGCTATCACAATTTCATATATAATAAACGGTGTCTGTATTATATATATGAAATTGTGAAGGATTTTATTTAAAAAAAAAAAAACTAATTTGAGTAAATATTGTCCAAAAAACTACCTCACATCTATTGCCAAATAAGTGTTGATAGAAGTGACTGACCGAGTAGAAATAAGTTAAGAAAGACATTTACTTTGTTAACATAATCTTCTTAAGTGGGTTAGAGAATTACTCTGTACAAACCGGATTCCAAAGTCAACATAGCCGTCAAGATATTTCCAGTTGTGAATTATTCAGAATCAGAGTCCTGAAAGGGGACGCGGGGGTGAAAAATGGCCGCGCCTGGAGGACTATTATAACTTTTTCAGGGCTATATTAAAAAATGGCCGTGTTTTATAATTCTACCGAACCTTACAACAGTTTTAAAGGAGTTTGCCTCATGTGGCCCTTGTACAGATTTAAAACTGCTAACTTACTGACGTAACGTTGTTTAGAAGCCCGAAGCGTCCGTCGACGGAAAGTAGAGGAAAGCCTTAAATAAATAAACCACTTTCTGAACGTTAACTTTCTTCAGGCGTTTTTTCCTTTACCTACAGAAAACCAAAGTGAGCTGGTGGTTACTAATAAAGTAAACTAAATAAAAATCTTTTTTACCGTGTTAAAGAAATGCTAAAATAAAAGTTAAAAAAATGTTAAAAGTTGTACTCTAATAATGAATAATAAGTTCCATATACACTCAAATACGACTGAATGTAACATTCTTTGGTGGTACTACATTAAATAGTGTTAGTTACATGTCCAAGAGTTTTTGCCACTGAGCCTTAAGCACCACGACAAAAAATTAAACTAAATACTCGGGGTACGAATGGGTACTGTGCGTCTTTAATAGCATCTAATGCTCAACTTCGACTTTCCACCTTCACAAAGCTTACGAGGGTGAAACCCGTTAATCAAACACGCGGAAAGAGAGGTACGGAGGAAGAGGAGGCGACCCGTTCCGATGGATGGTATTGAACAGGGTAACTGTACCAATGACCGAGCCTCAAGGGTACCAAGGTTCACTTGAGTCATCAACCTTACCGAAGAAAAGGCTCCTCTGGTGCGGACTTTTAGATCTCCCATACTCGTGGGATTCATGTGGATGAACCAAGGGAAAAGAAAAAACACCAGGGAAACCTGCAAAGTAAGACCCCAAAAACCAACTTATGGAAATTGAAAAGGACTCGGAACCCTCTCCAACTCCCATAAACCAAAAAATGAAGGCCAATCTTTTAGCGTCACCTTCTGCAGATGTAGGGCTTGTCAGGAATAAACTAAACCGGAAGAAGAGACCACTCAAATCGAGATGTTGGAAAGAATGAAAAGCTACACCTCAAAACCAAGAAAATATCAAGGGCTCAGAGGCATCAAATCGAAAGAACCAAAGAAAAGGGGGAGCCAATGTTGAAAATAATTAGGAAAGGAAAACCCCTAATGTTCATTTCCGAACTCCGGCTCCGAGGCCGACCACTGGACGCGCTTACCACAAAAAACCGGGGTAAACGCCAACCAAAATTGGTAAAAGGGTCATATCACTGGATAGCACCCCTTCGTCGCGTGGAAGTGCTCCCAGGATATATCCCAAAACCGGGTTATTGGAAACCAGATAGTGAATTGGGCAGTGTCTAGAGAGATATCAAACTCAGACAATCGACACATATAAGTGGAGTTCAAACAAGTGGATAAAATATGTAATGTGGGTTAAAACTCCGAAACACAAACAGGGACCGATACAACGATTTACTGTTGGAAAAAAACGTAAACTACAGTGGCTAACATTAAACGCACCCACGATAGCTTGAGCTAACTTCTACCCAAATTCAATCAGCTGTAATAAACCACAAACTACTGACACCATCAAAAAGAGAGATTTCTTCTTGTGGAATGACAAACTGGCGGCACTAAGGAAGAAAACTCGCAAACTCTGGTACAGAATACGAGAAAAACGGAGAATACTGAAGAATACAGTAAAACCCTAACAGAATACAATAGGAAGATTAAAAAGGGAAAACAAGAATCGTGGAGGAATTATTGCAAAGAATTGAAAACATCGCTGAATCAAGTAGACTCCACAAAATCTTTGCCGAAGACCCTATAAACCAAATCGGAAAAAAAAACGGGATGGGAAACATTAAAACTGCAGCAAGGGAAACATTAGAAATGCTAATAAGTAAACACTTTCCGGAATCAAAACTACCTCCAACCTGGACATAATGAACAATGTGTAGTGCTTAGTGACCATTAGTAAATGATTATTTGGAGATCGTGAGATGCGGTCTGGTGTGACGTAGGTTTGAGAAAAACATTTCCTTTATCGTGCAACGTTTCGATCTTTATATAGATCATCTTCAGGGACTCGGATTTATAAACATTGTTTACATTTTACAAATGCATGTAGGATGTGGAAAAAATGAATTTATACAATTCTAAAAATTTTAAAGTCAAACCAAAGTATTTGTACTGACTCAAAGTGTTTGTTTTCTGTGTAGGTGTGTCATTATTGGGTGTGGCGTTAAAAGTGCCAATGAGATATTAATGTTTTTGTTTATATACGTTGAATTTTGAAGGGGTGGGGAAGGAAGTCGGGATGGAAAGATATTTTTACATGAGGAGTCGGTTTCTTTGAGGTGAAAGGAGCCGACAATGGAAAATAATGGGTAATGGGTCGGCCTGATTATCCTTTCAGGATTATATATACGGGGATAATTAGGGAATGGAAAGCCAAATTGTTGAAGAATTAGACTATGTAGAAATGTTTGATGTGTGGATGTGAGGATTGTATTATATGTTTTGTGTGATGTGATGATGATATTTGTATATTATTGATATTGAATTTGGTTAATGATATTGGCGTAGCTGCGACTGAGTTTACACTGTCTGTTCTGTAATTAATGCTGTGTTAATCCCTATTGATGTAAACCATTTCTTAAAACTTACATTTATGTTTGTTTTATTTTTACACACAGAACAAAACAAACATAAACGTAACTTTGTAGGAATGGTTTATATTTTTTTACACAGAAGACAAACACTTTGAATGAGTAGAAATACTTTGTTTGAATATAAAATATATTTTGCATTGTATAAATTCACTTTTCAACATCCTAAATGTAATTGTTAAATGGAAACATTGTTTGTAAATCCCAGGCCCTGAAGATGATCTCAATAAAGATCGAAACGTTGGTACGATAAAGAAAATGTTTTTCTGAAACCTACATCACACCCGACCGTATCTCACGATATCTGAATAACTTTATATTTTTTGTTGTCTCTACCTTGTTGGTAACATCGTGTTTATTTTATAGCGCTCTAAGCTTTTATAAAAATTTCTGTGGATTAGTGGAGTAAAAACAGTTGTTGTGATTTTCTAAAAAAAAAAAACAATCAGAAAAAATAGAGGAAAATTTATTTTCCTAAAAAAATGTATTAAGAGTTTTTCGAAGTGTAACAAACGAAAATCAATTTTGCTTCGTGCTAACAAAATATATTAACTTACGTTGGGTAAGTCCCTCGGTCGGGAATTATGATTTTCAATTGTCCTGTGTTCCACTTAACAGTTTATAACTCAACAACATTTTATCCAAATTCAACGTAACAACAAGGGTTGAATTACTCAATGTTTTTATGTTTTTTTCTTTTAGTTTGTCTCAACAAGATTTAGATTTTATTCCGTTATAACGGAGAAAAATAAGCATTAAATCAACAAAAACTCCCCAAACGTTTTATTTTATATCTTCGTTTATGATTTATTTACGGAGACCAGGTTTATGCCGTTAACTGTAGTTTACGGCGTTCTAAAACCCTATTATTTTTTCTTGGATCCGTAAAGTTGTTTTCAAATCATCATCATTTTCATCTTGTATGTAGGGTTTTTTAGGGTGCTGAATATGAGTATTAAATTAATTTCTTTCTAAAAAATTTTTAACCTTGTTTTCTCGCGCCGCTTAGTCACTATGTCAGAGTATTATTTGCCTAGTTCCTAGGGAAATTAAGATTTTTTAAAAAGTATTTTTTGATATATTATTCTAATTATATATTTTTTCCAAGAACTTTATAGAGTATTCTTCACGAAAATTTATTTCATTCAGCGCGGATCCCAGGAGTGATGCGCTTTCTGTGTTTCAGTATATTTAATTTGTCAATATATCTGTGGCAAAAAAAAGTTTATATTCATATTTATATTAGTAACAAATAATTTCATAAGATAATGAGATTTTATACAAATAAGTTAGATTTATAAATAAGTTAATAAATACATATATAAAGTGATTAAATTTTAAATAAGATAATAATTGAATAAATTAATTAGTTACAAATTTAGTATGGAAATAAATTTAAGTAATTTAATAATTTAATACATAGGTTAATAATCTAATAGAGAAGTTCATATTTATATTAGTTATAAGTTATTTTATAAGATTTTATACAAATAAGTTAGATTTATAAATAAGTTAATAAATACATATATATAGTGATTAATTTTTAAATAAGTTAATAATTAAAAAAATTAATAAGTTACAAATTTAGTAAGGCAATAAATTACAGTAATTTAATAATTTAATAGATAGGTTAGTAAATAAATCTAAGTTGATAAATAAATCTAATAAAAAGTTCATATTTATATTAGTTATAAATAATTTTATAAGATAGTAGATAGATTTTATACAAATAAGTTAGATTTATAAATAAGTCAATAAATTAATTTATATAGTGATTAATTTTTAGATAAATTAATAATTGAATAAATTAATTAGTTACAAATTTAGTAAGGAAATAAATTTAAGTAATTTAATAATTTAATAGATAGGTTAATAATCTAATAGAGAAGTTCATATTTATATTAGTTATAAATAATTTTATAAGATTTCATACAAATGTTAGATATAAATAAGCTAATAAATAAATATATAAAGTGTTTAATTTTTAAATATGTTAATAATTAAATAAATTAATGTTACAAATTTAGTAAGGCAATAAATTACAGTAATTTAATAATTAAATAGATAGGTTAGTAAATAAATCTAATAGTTGATCAATAAATCTAATAGAAAAGTTCATAAATAGTTAGATTTATAAATAAGTCAATAAATTAATTTATATAAAGTGATTAATTTTTAAATAAATTATATAAATTTATAATTGAATAAATTAATGTTACAAATTTAGTAAGACAATAAATTTAAGTAATATAATACTTTAATAGGTTGATAAATAAATGTAATAGAAAAGTTCATTTTTGTGCTTAAGAATAGAGGATAGGACTTGTAAAAAATTATTAATATGGTATTATATTTATTTGCTTAAAATATTATAGACCGACTTGTAGACCTGAATGACCTGATAATTAACCATTTATTTTTTAATGTTTTCCTATCAATTACCATACCTCAAGTGCTAATAAAAACGTGATGGTTATAGAACTGAATAACGAGGACCTGCATGTTGAAATAGTGTAGACAGTGGTTTCCTCTAAATGAGCAAATGAGCCTCCTGTTCGTGGTTTTAAAGCTGGGAGGGGGGAAACCTGCGACTACCGGTGGTGAGACATTTCCACAGAACATCTGGCAAGTTCTCGCAAATAAAGTAAAGTTCCAACGTGGGACTCTCTTAGCAACCAAGACCCGAGTTGAGCTTTCGGGTGAATAAGATAAAATTATTAATTGAGCCTGGATCTTGGAACGCCCCGGAGACAAACATTTCAGGAATGTAGACTTTTTTACATGCACTTTTTTAAAAAAGAAAAACCCGGGCAAAAAAATCACGTAAAAACAGATTAAAAAAGAGAGCGAACACCCCGAATTTGATGCTTATAATTATTAATAAATCCATTATATTTAGTGGTCTATTGACCAAATTACTTCTTTCAATTACTTAATCTTTTTATGTAAGGTTTTGGTTGAAATGAAAAAGTTAGGGTCACGAGCGGGATTCGAACCCACGACCGTACTCTACCACTTGACCTATCGTGACTTCGATCCACTCGGACACCAACTCTCCATCTCAGTATGAATAAAATAACACTTATAAAGTTTTGTAGTTGTCCTAAGCTTACAAAAAATTCACACCTACAGTGTTAATAAATAATTCAGTTTTTATATATTTATAGGGAAATAACCCGCTTCTCCGACTTGAAACTGAATGGGAATGACAAAAAACAGCGAGACATTGCAGGCCGCTGTTGTCAAACAAAACTTTTACCGTGTAGTAGGCCGTTTAATTTGTAGGTGTTTCCATGCCCTGATCCAAACAAAACTTGTTTAATAATTATACTCCGCATTTTATATTTCATCTGCTGATCTACAACTTTGGGCTTACCAATTCAGTTATGAAATTGTTTGAAAAAGGAAAATTCACTTGGCAACTCGTGAAAATAAAATATTCGGGATTGAAACAATGTGGAGCTTTGATGTAATCGAATTCCGAACTATGGTGTTCTAGAATCTAAAGAGTGTGCACTAAATATAACCAATTAGATTTCGTGGTCCGATTGACCAAATAACTACCTTCAAATAATTAATTTTAATGTAAGGTATTGGTTGAGATAAAAAGTCAGTGTGATTCGAACCCACGACCTTCGGGTAAATACGCTGCTGCTCTACCACTTGAGCTATCTTGACTTCGATCCACTCGGACAATAAATTCCCATCTCAACCCCTAAGTATAACATAAATGAAGAGGAACCAAGGACCAATAACTTAGGAAAAGCTAAACATGGACACTCAAAGTTTAGGAACCAACATAATTGGCAAAAGGACAAAATCGGAGTCGATTCTTTAATTTTTTGTATTTCCTCTACTACAACAGACATATTCATCACCCAAGCAAACATTTACTTAAAAAAGCTATACTTTTTTTATTTTTCTTACAATTCACTCTATTGGTGTGTACCAATCCAATGGAAAGTAAAGCTCAAAAACTTGGTTTCCCTAAGTCATTATTTATCTTTGCAAGCTTCAGGTCCAATGGTGGTCTAGGTGACATCACACTACCTGAGACATGAATGCATTTTCACTTGAACGACAATAATTCTACTCGGGTGATCTGACGTGAAGTAAGCGTTCAATCGAGCTTGGCGCTCGGGCTTACAGAGGGAATCGAAAAAAGCTTTTCATGCCTTATTGTCCCATCATAAATAAAATCCTATATGTACGATAGATATTTTCATGTAAAAATCCGAACATCCTGCTCCTCCATCGACTATGGCCAACGGGTATTTCGCAAGGCAGCATACTCGGTCCCATCCTCTGTTAAGTAAATCTGCCCACGATAATGCCATCCTTTCAGGTCCAGACTTTTAAAGTGGCAATGACGGTTTATGGAATGGAAAGTTGTTTTGTGCAAAAGCTTGTTTTTGTTAAAAATTTATGAATTACCTCAAAACCCTCCAATTTATCTATGATCCAGACTATCTAAGTCCCGCCCATTTTTTGCTCGCTACAACTCTCGACTCCAGATCGGCATATCACCGACGAATTTCGACCTATTTCCCGATGGCATCATTTAAGGCAACTTCTCCAAGTGTTTTGGCGCCGCTGGTCCAACGAATATTTGAACATTGATTCAGAGAAAAAAGGTATCGGTCGTCCCCTTCGCTAAAAGTTGGTGATGTAGTTTTCTTGCGAGGAGTAGGAACGTCCCCTCTATCATGGCCCATCGGCCGTGTTCAGGAGGTTCACCCTGGCGCTGATGGAGTAACCCGCGTAGCAACTGTTCGTACGTCTGCCGGTTATTATGTCCAACCCGTACGAGAATTAATTTCTCTCCCTTCTTCTGAATGATCACCCTACTTCGCTGTACATAGCTATATTATAGTTTTGGAAAGGTCCTTTTCATTTTCTGTTTTTTTGTTGTTGTTGAGGTTTCTCTTTGTTTTTCTCTTTCTTCGAAGTTCGCTTTTTTCCTCTCTTATTTCATCAGACATAGATTTTTTTAATTTTGTAAAAATTAGGTGGGCGGAATGTTGGCGCCAGCCATCTCATTTTTAAATATACTTTGTTTTGGCTTATTTTAATCCCTAATCCTACTCCCACGCTCCTTGCAAACTCAGACGTGTTCTACTCCTATGATAGAAAGGTCCTCACGTCTCTCTTTTCTCATGCTTTTTTCTCCCGTATTAATAAAAAAGTCTTTAATCACGCGACCACGAAAAACCCTCTGTGCTGCTGCATCGATCTCTTCCACCTGAATTCATCGGATATTCTGCGACGAAGTCAGAGGAATCGGACCCGAGCTCTCTACGCTTCTTGCAGCTGGCATCTGAAGGAAGGTGGTAAGTCCCCTATGAACTTCTCCCTTATTTTATTTTAATTTAGAATTTTTTTAAATTTATTTTATTTACGTTTCATTTTTTTTTAAATTATTATTATTTTTTTCTTACATGGCATTGGCCGTAATACTCTATTTCGTATCGACCTAGTTTACAGCAATTTAGATTCTTATATAAATTGCCATGATACACTGACCCATCCATGTAGGCTTTAGTATCATTCCAAACTCTGGAGATTCCAGACGAAGTCTTTATCCTTCAAGCTCTTCGATGAAGGCCAGACTTGCTCTGGAAAATCAAATTCATTATACACTTATTATCTCATACTGAAATCCTATCTGTTCAAGCAGCAATTTCAAAAAATAGTCGCAGATCCTTCTCATCCATCCATTGTGCCAAAGCAGGTGTTCCGTATAGTGACGTACGATACCGATCGATATTAGTAAAGTATCGAGTATTTTCTTTCAATACCTGCATCGAGTACTTTTTGTAGTATATAGTTTTTTCGACGAGTGTTCAAGTAATATTGAATTGTTATTTTCCGTTCGAAACTTACCTTGCATCAAACTGGGAATTGACTAGTTACTGTTAAGAGCGCCTACTAGCGGCATGTATCAACAAAGTTAATCGAGATTTTTACTTGGTGGTTGATAACTCTTAATTCTTTCCCTCGTTATCAATGCACCTCGCACTTTCAATTTCAGTAATTTCTTATAAAATGTTTTTATCTTCAAGTCTCTAAAAAGTGTACGCCTTCCTTCTCCCAAAAGTGAGGCATGAGTTTATTTTACTAAGAAAACTGAATCGTCGCCATGTTGTAAGCTGCGGGGAAAACAGTGGGAATACGTCTGATCTTTTCAAACATTTGAAAACAAAACACCCGTTGTTACATTTTCTGAAAACTCGATAACGATAAAATTGAAATATCGATTATGTTGAAATGTGTTGACTGCTTTTCTTGTTCTTACCTACGTACCCACTGTATGAAAAAATACTTAAAAACATGAAAATTCTTGATTATTGACATGAGCGTATTTTACCAACAAGTCCACGATGAGTAAGTTGATCATTTATGAATAAACGAAAAAGTACTCATACTCGTTAGTACCGAATAATTTCTGTCGATACTCGAGTAGTACCGGATATTTCTTTCGATACCGGTATAGAGTACTGTCGCATGCCACTAGTTTGTAAGGCAGAATACTTGATCCCATTTTCTGTTCAATAGGCACTTCAGACCATTTCCTGTTCCGCAGGCGATATCGTGGCCTTCAGTAACCTCCAAGGGTATCTATCCTGTTTGGAGGTTTTAAGACATGAAAGATTGGATTCAATGAATCCCAGCTAACTTCACCCTCCGCTGAAGTCATGTTCCTCTCCTAGCTACCAATATCGTCCACTATTGACTAACCGATTGTAACTGGATATGGAACCCCGACCTTCGTACAAACCTTTAGAGCTGAACAGACGATATAAACTAATCAAAAGGATACTTGACAACAACTCTTACAACAAAATACACGCGTAATTTTCCCTCAATGAATCCATCCACTCCAGTTCAAAATTCAACTAAACAACTTTACTATCCACACAGACAGATCCCATTTGTCCTCGGAACCTATCAAAGTTCTTATCGATACAGACCCATCCATGATACCTTGGACCTTCATTCTTATTTTATTACGAGAATTTTTTTCCTACTTCTCTTCTGTTTCAGGGATCGACACTTCATACAAACTCAGCTATCGGTACGCCGAAAAGTTGAACGGGAGCCAACCCACTGACCCGGTTCGAGCATTGATAACGTTAATATTATTTAGTTATTCCAAAAGCGAATCAGACCCGACATATCTTCACCTAACAATGGCTTACTCTTTCCCATACCCGGAAACAGGGATTATATATACTAAGGTTATCAAAATTTTACAATCGCAACTTCCGAAGGACATGTTTTCGCCTGAGTTTTATCCAATTAAAAAAATGGATTTTTTCAAACCAGAATTAAATTAATTGATTTAAGGGATTTTTTAAGAAAAATGAAAAAATACTTTTTTCCTGTTAGAAACTAAAAATCTTCCACAAAACACGATTTCAACATGGGAACGCATCTTTGCGTTTTCATCAACCGATAAGTAGAGAAGACAGTCATAACATTGATAAAATCGATCAAAAAATTTTCGGATGAGAAACGGGAAAAAACCTGATGTAAAAGTTAGGATTAACGAGCGCTAAGGACCAACTTGGAATTGTTTCCCCTAACAACTTAAATTACAGTGAAGAAACCTTAAATGTAAACGAGGTAGGCGACTTTGCAATTCTAATACCCTTTCAACAATTTCTTTGATATGACCGAGAGAAGTAAACATATTAATATTTTATCAACCTATTTCCATAATCGCGTCGACAATTAAAAAATCTCAATTCCGAACACCAAAGAGGGAAGTTAACTTGCTGATTAAGCCTAATAACATTTACACTAAGATACCCAAGAGTAGGACAGAAGGAATTTTTCATTAGTTAGAAGTTGATTACAGAACAACCGAATATTTCAAATTCAGAATAAATTGATCACGTAACACTTCCCAAACTAAAACATTGTATATTTCAGTATTATTTCACATAAACAATGTCGAATTACTTGTGCCCCTACCTTTTGGCAAACTCGAAAGCTATATGGCCTAAATTTTTTTTAACCTTTATTTTCAAATTCACTAATTTCGTGGTCCGCTTGACGAATTAATATATTACAATTAATTAAGGTTTTTAGTTGAGACAAAAAGTCAATGGCACGAGCGGGATTCGAACCTACGATCTTCGGCTAGATGCGCCGCTGCTCTACAACTTGAGCTATCGTGACCTCGATCCACTCGGACACCAACTTCCCATCTCAACCGCACCTTTTGAATTTTCCCTCCTTTTTGCCATTTTTCAAATGTCGTGTAATCGGATTGGATTCTCGGCGACAAATGAAATGGCCACGGAGAGCTTTAGAGAAGTATGCTTCATTTTAAATCATTAAATTTACTAATTTCGTGGTCCGCTTGACCAATTAATATATTACAATTAATTAAGGTTTTTAGTTGAGATAAAAATGTCAAAAAGGAGGGAAAATTCAAAAGGTGGGGTTGAGGTGGGAAATTAGTGGTGGTAACCGGAGTGGATCGAGGTCACGATAGCTCAAGTGGTAGAGCAGCGGCGTATAAAGCCGATGATCGTGGGTTCGAATCCCGCTCGTGCCATTGACTTTTTGTCTCAACTAAAAACCTTAATTATTTATAATTATTATTATTTAACGTAGGTATTTCAACTACTAGGTTATATGAACACTCAGTATTTTTTGAAAAAAAAGCCCATTTGTAATTATGTCGGGTTTGAATGCAGTGCCGCTGGATTCGAACCCGGGATCTTTACCTTACTGAGATAAACCCCGTATCAACGTCTTAACCGATGCGGTCACAGACGCCCCAAAAGAGTTTATTATTAGATTTTAATTTAAAATAATACCTGTAATATCTCTGAATCCCTTTAATGGTTAACTGGCATGAATGATGCTTACATGTTATGAGTTAATTAATTTCAAAAGGAGAGAAATCATTTAAGCACGGCCTCGACTGATAAAGAGAACATCATACTGATAAATCAGTGAACTAATTTAATTACACGCCCCCTGACGTGTTTTATTTGAACAACTAGCGATTTGTGGTTTTAATTTTAATTTTTTATTTAACAGAAAGGAAAAAAATGGTGGGGCGGAATCTATTTGTGCCGCCTCATATTGGAGGTGAATTTTAACAATTCATTGCGCTAGCTATAAATTCTTTTTTTATCCTCCCCTTTCCCGATATTTTAATTAAACCTAGCTTCCTTTCTTTCAGGCTAATGGACACACAATGAGGTTTTTGACTGTATTGGTATTTGATGATGAGATGCATTTTCCCGGCGCCTGTGCTTCGCTTTTCATATAAATTCCATTAAAAAAACGCATATTGTATTTTAATTTTATATTGATAATTTTTTTGTTTCTGTGGACGTTATTTATCAAAGCTCAGTTGTGTACATTATTCTTATCTATTATATTAATTTAATAAAGCATAAAAGAATGGTTTAATTTAAATAATATCTTGGTAGAGAGCCAGGCAGGATTTCGGAAAAAATACTCCGCTGTGGATAATATTTTTAGTTTCAATAACATTATAAAATTAAAATTATCTGTAAAACGTAGAAAAGTTTACTGCTGCTTTGTTGATTTTAAGTCGGCGTTCGTAGGGTGTAAGGCAGGGCTGTCTGCTTTCCCCTCTTCTGTTCTCGCTGTTTATTAACGATTTACCCGAGTTTTTGGGTGGTGGTCTGTTTGTCGGAGCAACAAATGTAAACTGTTTAATGTATGCAGATGATGTCGTTTTGATAAGCACTGAACCGGTTCAACTTCAAAAGATGTTAAACAGGTTGGGAGAATACTACCGAATGTGTAATTTGTCAGTAAATTTGAATAAAACTAAGATTATGGTGTTTAGAAATGTCGGTAGATCATCAAAGAATGAACGATGGTTTTTAGAAAATGAAATAATAGAGGTAGTAAAAGAGTACAAATATTTAGGTGTAACGTTGACTCCTCTACTTTAATTCAATATGCATTTGACCAATAAACTTAGGGTTGCTAAACAAGGATTGAATATAACCTGGAACGGTATTCTCAATAGAGGAGATGTTCCTCTAAAAAGTAAATTTAAAGTTTTTAATTCCGTCTCTAGGGCTGTGATATGTTATGCGTCACAAATATGGGGCTACCATCAGTATGAAGTGGTAGAAAAACTTTGTTTTATTATTAAGCAATTGTTTGGCGCTCCCTATTATACACCAAGTTATTCTCTTTATTTGGAATTAGGCTTTAGACCTTTGTTTGTGTATACGTTGATGAGTCATTTAAATTATATACAGCGGGTTTTGGGTCTGAAACAAGATCGTTTGCCCTACCTCCTTTCTCAGGAGATAATAAAGAAAAATTTTTGGTTTAAAGAATTGGTCTTCCGGACTGAACTGTAGTTCTCGTATAAATTTTACAGATGCGAAAGATTTCAAAATTTGGGCAGTACAATTATTGCAGGCAGTAGAAACTCATCATAAAGAAGAATGTTTAAGAAAAGTGCAATGTTCTACATACCATTTAATATACAAGAAATAGAACTTCGATCTCGGAGACAAGAATTACTTGTATAAGGAATACAATTGGAATTAGATCAAGGTTGTTTTTCGCGCGAGAGGTCAATTATTATATTTAAAATTAATTAAGGTTTTTAATTGAGATGAAAAAAGTCAATGGCACGAGCGGGATTCGAACTCACGACCTTCGGCTAAGATACGCCGCTGCTCTACCACCTGAGCTATCGTGACCTCGATCCACTCGGACATCAACTCGCCATCTCAACCCCACCTTATGACTTTTCCCTCCTTTTTTTTCATCTCAACTAAAAACCTTAATTAATTGTAATGATTTAATTGGTCAAGCGGACCACGAAATTAGTGAATTATATTTAAATTTTAAGCCTTGGCTGGAGGAAAGAGACCAAGCATGCTATATATGTAAACTAAAAACGGTGGAAGGTTTGTTTCATTTTTTGGCAGTTTGTCCAAATTTGGAGAACGTTAGGTTAATCTGGTTCCACAGATGTCGTGAGTATATAGAACTTTTAAATAGGAAAGATTGGTTTAGTTTGTATAGATATATTATAGATGCGCTGAATTGCAGAGATAATTTTATGTTAAGTTTATAATTTGTAAGTTTTATTTGAATGTAAATATGTAAGGGTCAACTGGCAGACGACTAGATTATGCCATTACTAGTATTATTTTGTTATTTTGTAAACAAAATGTAATATTTTTTTTCTAAATATACTTTTATAAAAAAAAATAAAGCTCAATGGCACGGTCTATACAATCAAAAATATTTTTTAATGACCAGATGCAAGCCAACTACACGTTTACTACTTTAAAATTTTTTCCTTGCGTGAAAACAAAATCTATTTTATTTTGTTTTCTATTTAGGTTGAGTAGGTGTTTTTAAAAACACCAGGAGAGACACGATAAATGGACACCCTGTATATTAAAAACAAAATTAGTAGGAACTCCCCTATTTGCAAGACCTTATGAGATAGTGAGTGTTTTATTTTAGCTCTTTCTGTGCGATCACTAAAGTAAGATACGATGAATTTAATCCAGACCTAAAAACATTAATATTCATAATTTTATTAATCCGAAGGCCGTGGTGTTTTAAATCAAAAACCTTTTCGATGTCCAGATACAAGACAGCTGAATTTTTTCCATATCCATATTTACCATTAGCCTAACAAAAGTATTTTTTTCGGATTAGATTTTATAGGACACATGAAAAGTGACTCTACTAAATTAAACCTTTGTACATTTACAACAATGTGTTCAGTGACCGTTAGTTAATAATTATTTGGAGATCGTGAGATGCGGTCTGGTACGCGAAAACAAACGCTTTGAGCCCTGAAGATGATCTCAATAAAGATCGAAACGTTGGTACGATAAAGAAAATGTTTTTCTAAAACCTACGTCACACCAGACCGCATCTCACGAACTCCAAATAATCATTTAAAACAACAGTGACCCAATAACTGTTTTCTTCGTTTACAAAACGGTCTGAGCTTAGTGAAAATTCGATTTTACCCTTTTCCGTGCGATGACGTACGTTTTAATAAGTCTTATTTCGTATTAAACCTACCTCTTGGAAAATATTTATCAATTTACTAATGTGAAAACCGTGTCTCTTTTTTATTTTAGTCTTTTCTGTGCGATTACGTACGTTTCAATAAATCTTATTTCAGGGAAACCTGTATCCATCAATGAATCACACGGCCATTTAAATCGAAAGACTTTTCAACGTCCTTTGATTCAAGAAAACTGCATTTTTTCCATTAAGTTTAAAAAAAAATGTTCAGTTTATTTTCTTGTTTGGGTACTTTTTGATAAAATCAGGGGTGCTACTAGTAAGTTGACATATTGTAAAAAAATTGGCCCAAAAGCTGTTTCCTTCAATCCTGCAAAAGATTTTTAGAGCTTAGTGAAAGTTTTATTCTTTTGTGTGCGATTAGAGAAGTAAGATACAATAGAACCAATCCAGGCAAATTATATTATTTCTGCTTCCCATTATTTTAAAATATAATCTGTTTCAATGTTTTATCTGTATGTTTGGGTTGTAAAACAAACCAAGAGCAGGGGCGAAAATAAAACCTCTCCCGAAAGGCAAATGTAAATGATGATTCGATCCCATCACTCACATTAATTAGTTAGTAACTCACAGGCCGTCGGGTATTCAATGCTGTCGACCATGCTTCCTATTCGCATTGGGAAAATCGAGGAAAAATGTACCAGACATGTTGCACGTCTGAAAAACCTAGACCTTTCTGGTGGAAATGGGCCATCCTGTCTGAATGGGAAATGAAATATGGGTCTCAGTTGATTCTTGGAGGTTTGAAAAGAAAGCGAGTCCGCCTGGGTACTCGATAGAAAGATGAAATTATCCGACTACGAATAACCCGTCAATCCCTAGTGTGAAGTCCGATAAAGAACAAATTTGTTGATAATTAAAAAAAATAATGTTTTCAATCCCGATTTATCGATTGTTAATATTTCTTTTCATATGTAAAATCCTTATTGTTAACACATTTTAAATTTGTAAAATATCTTTTAGGATATTCTGCACAAAAAATATATGAAAGTGTATTAACCTATTGTTTATTTTTATACAACGCTAGGGTGCATTTGATGTAAGCATCGCCTGAAATCTTGTACATAGAAATGTGCATTTGATTAAAATAAATGAAAACAATCTTACCTGTTGTACATGAGAACGTCTGGCTTCCATATCCTATGCGGTGGAATCCGCAAGTCCTTAACTCCGCCGAATTCGCTGGCGTTCCACCGTAGATTAACATCATTCCATTCCTGTAATAATGTCCACTAAGTGTATAACAGACCAATGCGCCGTTCATTGCTAATATGGTCAATGTGCAATGTCGTTATTATTCAGGAAAAAGGTAAGGCGTATCGGGATTTAACTGGAAGGACGGGGGAAGGCGCTGTAGGTGCGAAGGGTCTGGAGGCGGCGGGTGGTGAAGACCTCATGAATCAACTAGACGCCTCGGCCCTTCAATATACGGCAGCTCGTTATAAACTTCTAACATTATAAACTTGGTGTAAACAACATTGGCTTCCAGGCTATCTAAGAGCTAGAGAGATCTTCCTGAGAGCTTGATTATAATCTACCCTGCACATACCGCCTAAAAACTGGTCAGTGCTAAAGGACGTGGGGCTTTTAATTTTCCTCATTTGTCTGACACGAATAACGATTTGTTCGATTGGTCAATATATTTTAAACAAGAATCTTATAGATTTTAATTTTCGCTAATATTTTTTGATTTACGTAAGTTTCCACTTAAAACATTTTATAATTTGATAACTATTTATTTTTTTAGCAACTGCACTAAATTTTATAAAAATTAAAACTTTATAATCTTACAGTATTTCATCAATTCTCAAGGTCATTTTAGTTGAATAGACATTTGCCGAAAAATTGCCGTTTTTCGGTACGAATTTTTAAAAATCTACTTAATTATAAACGAATTCCTTTTGTTTTATTCTCCTTAGCATGCTTAAAACTTTTAGATAAGGGTTTTTGAAAATATCGCATCGTTAATTTTTCCTCAAATTGTGATAAAACTGCATTTCTGTTTGTTATAGAAAAGTATTTATATATATTTACCTATTATTACTCTAAACCATGAAAAATGAATTATTTCAATATGATAAAGCGTTTGGGAGAAAACCGTACCGAAGTTGACCAATTACTTTTCGGAGGAAACGACTTTCTGGTCAAACTCGAATTTTTTCCTTTGCTGGCCAATTTCTAAAAAAACTATACAGATAGATTCTTCTTGAAATAAAAAATTATTAAGTTGTTTTAAACATTTTAACATAAAATACTAGTGTTTCAAACATCCTAAGTGATGTTAAATTGCCAGTCCACATAAATAACCAGACTCAAGATTTGAACATATATTTAAAAAAAATTAAACTCATCTAAAGCTTGCAGTCTTATGCGTCAAGTTTCGTTTTATGAATAAATAGTTTTACTTCATTTGTAAAAATATTTAATAAATGTTTAGATTGGAAAAACAATTGCTACTAATTGATCCTGCTTATCACTAACTTTCTTTCGGATCAACGATTAAAGCCCATAGTAATAATTTATGGATTAACTTTAAAAATTGAATATAATTTAGTCAAATCTTTAGGAAGAGAGAGAACTATGGTCTTCTGTCGTGATTAAGTTGCTTTTAAATTGCCAAAAATATTCAGTCAGCAATATTAAATACTTGGACCGATGAGACTGAGCCTAAAAAAAAACAAAATTAACTTAGTGTCAATTAAACTTATTTAAAAAAAAAGACCAGTTTTATAATTAATCAAACTATTTGAATGCTTTAATCTTTGTTTTTAATAGAAAATAAAACATAGAAAATGCGTTTTTTTAAAAGTCAAGTTATAAAGGTTTTTAATGAAGCTGGTGTCGATCGGACATCTCCTGTGCGACTTTATTCTACTGTCAGGATACTTTTGATTACTTTTTAATGACTTTTTTCTGGACTTAAACATCATTTGTAAAGTCGCGTTTCAAGTAATTCGAAAGGGTTTAATAAGCTGAATATAATTGTTTACAATAAATTTTTCACCCTTGTTATTGTATTATTTTTTTTATTCACTCTTATTTCCTCTGACCTAGGTTTAAAATTAAGTGACTATATTTTTTGTCAAAATTGTATGAAATCTGTTTTTCGAAATCGGAAAATTAGGTCAAATATAGTGAAATTCCTTGGAAAAAGTAAGTATACATCGAAATCCTCCTAATTGAGGAAGGTGAAATATTAAAAAATACAAACTTTGTATGTTTAAAGGGTTGTCGTTTTCCTTAATTTTTTCAAAACATTTTCCACGCAGGCTTGCCTCGTAGGTGGTGGAATCTTGGAAAAATCGCCCGAGTGAAAAACGTTATTCAGATGACTCTGCCCATCTGAAAGCATTTGCTGCATTTGCCCATTTGCACGTAGCGCGCTTACTAAGTATTTATAAGCCTTGATATCCCCTGACATTTTCCCGTCTCAAGTTTTTTTAACTTCTTATTTGAGAAAAAAGCTAAATCGCTATTTTTTACGACACTGTTTTTCTCTTAATATTCTTACCCATGTAAGAAAAAATTGACCCGTGGTTATACCAACCCCTCCACGGTTAATTGTCGGTTCATTGAGCATTTATCATAAAACTCTCGCTTTGTAATATAATTAAACAGTCAATTGTCACTCCACCTGCCGCCTCCCTGGACCATTCTATAAATAATAATCAAATACAAAGGCTATTTTCATACGTTTTCTCAAAGATTATCAAAATTAATTGATCTATATTAAGCTTAGGCGAATTTATTTTTTTAGAAGCAAAGTCACGAGAAAATGTTTATTAAAAAGTATCACCCCTCGCACAAAACTTAATATCTCATCATATTTCAAAATAATAACAAAAGTAAGCTGTGATTTAAACTTCGTTAAACACTTTCTCGTGACAAAATGGTTCCTAGTAATTTGAAAGAATTGCAACTTTTTAAATTTTTAAAATTGATAAATTCTACGTGTCAATCCATTTAACCAACAAATTTAGACGAAATATTTACTGTTCATTGAATTTTAAAGTTGCGTTTCGAGGTCAAAATTACTTTGGAACCAAATGTAACATCCAAATAATAAATTGTGGATATTTGGCTGTATCTCATCTCGTTTGAACTTATTTCCCACCTATTTAAAAACAAATTCAGCGTGAAATAAAATTTATAATTCCATTCAGTCCATTGTAATTGAAATTAGAAATATTTTTCATTTTACCCATGAAAAAAAAAATTAGGTTTCTGAATCCGACAAGAATTGCACATGGTTGAACAGTCAGGTGCAAAATTAAGTTTTGTTTGTTCTTACGTTTTGGCCACACATTCAGTAATTGGAATAAAACACGGAATAATATGTTAGGTCAATAAAAAGGGACTACGGTGGCCAATCTTAACAGTGTACCAAGCTAGCGGCTCTGGGTTCGAATCCCAGTGTAGGGCTTGGAATTTTAATTGATCATAAGATGAAAAGAGTTGGATCTAAAACTTCGTCCCATTATCAAATGGGTATTTGGACGTTTAATCATTTTGCATGATCGGGATTACTTTACTTTTAGAACGACGGTGGTCGAGTCTTTATGATGTCCTACTCGCATTTGCCACGGTAGATTTTTTTTCTAGGTTCAGATCCGGGTAAAACCCTCGGATTTTTTTAGAATGATATAAGAAATGAAAAGTGGTTTCCACCCTTGTTCTCGTCACCCAAAAGGATAGTTGGACGCTAGGAACCTTTCCTTACTTATTGCTTAATTATTTCACTTTTGGACCAAGGCAGACGAGGAGTAAGGTTGTCCCAGTCATGTTAGCCACAGTAGCGGATCGAGGTTCGAATCCCTTCAAAGCACATTATTTTTTGTGTGCTGAGAATGATATGAAAAAAGTGTTGTAAAGTGGTTTCGAACTCTCGTCCTCGAAACGCAAATGGATTTTGGAGATTAAGTCTCGCTGGATGATTGGAATTGCTTTACTTTTGGGACCACCGCAGCCTAGTGGAATGGTCTTCCTACTGGTATTTTACACGGTAGGAGTTGAAAGTTCAAACTCCTTCACAGCCATTGGAATTTTTTAGAATAAAAAAATAATGAAAAATGTTAAGTGTTTTTACCCTAATTTCGCTAACCCCAAACGGTTATTTCGACATTTAACCCTCCTGAGTGCCAAAAATTACTTTACTTTTGGGACTGCAGTAGTTCAGTCGTTAAGTGGTCAGACTGTAGTTCGAATCCCGCTAAAACCCTTGATCCTTGGCTCGTAACACTCATGGGTATTGGGACGTTTAATCCACTTTTATAACAGGACTTACTTTACTTTTGGGCCCACGGTGGCCGAAGCATAAGGGCGTACTACTCATGACGGTATGGTGTTGGGGGGGGGAGGGTAGCCGAGTGGTTAAGGCGTCACACTCTCGGCTAGTAGATCCGCGGTCGTGGGTTCGATCCCCACCATCGCCCCTGGACTTTTTTCTGACGCCTGAGGGGACCGGTGGCCGCAATTGAAAGAAATTGAAACGGCACTCATCAATGGAAGGGGCGGGATCAGATCTCAGTGACCCTGAATTTGGTCCCGACTCACTTCAAACATGACTTTCCTCGATGGAAGAACACCGACACACCGGGGGCTCAAATTCACACTCGTGGTCCGAGCCCCCAAAAATGGAGCCAAGGATAAGGTACAATAAGCTGAACAGCTGCAGTGCTCAGGGGGAACTCTTCCAGTTCCTGGTATGCATTGTTTAAAAAAAAATTGGGTCTAGGTTGGAATCCTGGAATAGCCCTCTAATTTTTCAGGGGGAATAATATAAAAAAGCTATTATTAACTGGTTTGACCATTTGTTCGTAACACCCAATGGGTATTGAGACGTTTAACCCACTTTTATGACAGGACTTACTTTACTTTTGGGCCCAAGGTGGCCGAAGCATAAGAGCGTGCTACTCATGTCGGTATGGGTTGTAGGTTGGAATCCTGGAATAGCCCTTTAAATTTTATTTGAGAATAATATAACAAAGGTATTATTAAGAGGTTTGACCCTTTGTTCGTAACACCCAATAGATATTTGGACGCTATGTCCTATCGTATGACAGGAATTACTCGTCTTTTGGGACCATGGTGCCCGAGTGTGTATGGCATCCGACTAGTTCTTGCAGAAAAACATGTTTTTTTAAACGACCTATATATTTTAGACTGATTTATTATTAATAATAACATTTAACAGCAAACGATGTTGAATGAAATACTGCCAATAACCACCACAGCCTGCATCATGAGATTAAAATTTAACCATATTTAAATGTTCACATTTGCATTCAGCTAACTTATTTTAATTTAAAAAATGATTACTTGTACTATACATATATGCAGTTATAAAATATAAGTGCATATGTGTAAAGACGAACAATATTATTGAAATTATCTACAAATTACATTATTTATTTACGCAATAATAACTATATATTCAAATTATTACAATTATCAAATATATATAATGTAATCTAGCATAAGCTCTACAACAATATTACATTAGGACTAAAATAAATTTTGAAAACAATAATTTCCAATGCAACAGCTATCATTGGTTGAAATAAACTTTAAATAGAAGTTCATGCTTCACAAACAATTTACATTAAAATTTACATTCTATGGTATATGGAAAATATAACAGTTCTAATACAATATTACAGAAAAAATACTATGATGAAATATATTGATCATCTACAAAATGGGAAAATCCATGCACAACATACTAAGAAGATCAACTTGATATAAGGATATTATTTTATAGAAGAACTTTATTGATTTATTTAGGTATTTATTTAGGTTCAGTTTTAATTTGCTTTTTTTAGAAATTGTTTTATATTATTTTTATTATAATATAATTAGGTTAAAACAAATAGAACTATGTTAAAGTATTATTCGCCCTCAAATTATTTTGTAACCTTGTGGCTTAAATTCGTTTTTGGTTAGTAGTTGTATAAAATGTGTTGGCTTTAAATAACATACATCCAAACATGGGACTGACACACAAATACAAGCAATCTCTCTCTATCCATCTGTATAGTTTTCTCGCTCACCCTACCTTCAACCTTTCTCTTTCCAAAATTTTTCTTTCATTCAATGCTTTATGAAAACACTTTCCAATTCTAGCTTTCTGTTACTAACAGATACACACACTTTTTCTCTCTCCATCTGTCAAACAAAAAACCATATACACGCCCTCTTGCTCAAATTTATTTTTGCCACCTTGTCATTTAGAGTTTCTCTTTCTCTCTATATTTGTTCTATCTCTTTCTCTCTCCTTCTCTTTTCGTCAGGCACATTTACACAAGAAACAAACACAAAACCCACTCGAACAAACACACATAAGAAATAGGCTAGTGGAGAGTTGTAAGTTATGTGGCATTGTTCTAGTAATATTTTTTTTGTATAATTCATCAACTACAATGGTACATTATGATAGAATACTCGTAACTTGAGATATATAATATGAGAAAATTAGCAAAGCACTTCTTAGGGCGAATGATTCATGCATTACACTGCTACAGGCGTGTCAAAACATATAGAAATGAAATGAAAAAATATATACATATATTATGTATATATTTGTAATATATATATTTATATATATACATATATATACACATATATACATATATATATACATATACATATATCAAATAGTATTAAATACGTATTAAGTAATAAAATATTTATGGCTGGTTTAAACAAAAGGCCGCATTGTGATATAGAAATTACAAGTATTGATTGTTCGGGTGTGTTGGCAGTGTTGATTAATGTTATCAGAGGTTACATTGTATTTTTTTAAGTCAAGGGTATTTGTTTTCTATATTTAATTTGAAAGGGTAGTCACTGTACACTACTATGAGTTTTCCTACTTTAATTTGTTTTCTCTGTTGTTAAATCAATATTGTTAAAAGGTCCACATCCCAAATGAAAATCTGAGAGGGTTGTGAGAAAGTCTATGTTAAATGTGTTTAATCAAAGTGTATTGATCAACTGAATTGACGTATTTTCTTCTTATCAAATTTTTTATCTGTATGTGAATTATACGACTTTTAATATCTGTTGTTGAAAAAAAATTGTAACTTTTTAAATTGATCGACAAATATTTTATAAATAAATTTATTAAGTAAAAAGCTGTCTGAAGGTGAAGAGATGTTTATAGGTATGTCCTGCTTTGGATAAAAGTCTATAGGAAAATTGTTAATATTCTGTTCTGTAAGTGAATCGTTCATTTGGGATGTGAACGTTATGCAGGCGTATTTTTACAGTCTTACTATTTACAAAACTACCAGTTACTAAAAATATGATTATTTTAAATCAAAAGTAAGCTTCAATTAATAACATTCTTCTTATTTCAGCAGCCATTCTGTGTAAACCTGGTAGGGATTTAAAAACAGTTTATCTTGACTTACCAGTTTTAACCAAATGTTTGTAATTAGAAGCTGATTCTTCTCATCCTAATCCCATGCAATCAGAAACAAGGCGTTGTTAGAAAACACAACGAACAAAGTTACACCAACTCTCGCTATCGCTCTAGCAATGTTCTGTCACTAATACTGTATAAATCCTAACAATACATGACCGCCTGGAGAACCCTACCCATTAAAAATAAGTTGTGCACGCTTCTTGTTCAACTCTAAACTGTTACCGTCCGTTAAGACTGCTGGAGCGATATTTTATTTTTCAAGATCAGCAAACGGTTTAGGGAGAGCAAGAAATGAGAAAGAGCAAGATAGAAAATATTGCATGACAGCTAGGTGTTTATACATTTTTAAGAGTGTATATTATTTTTGATAAAATGGTTTTCTAAACTTTAAAAAAAATAAAATAAAAACAATGTGCATTGACATGATAGCCATTTATTATATTTATCATGAGGATTAGTTTTAGTGTTTAAGTGTTTTTAGTGAATTCATGAACGAATGCATTATCAATGTGCGTTACGTGGTGAAAGTTGAATTTAAAATCACTCTAAAGGTTGTTTATAGCTTCATTTTATTACAGATTAGGTTCATTCAGGCAGGAAAAATATATTCCACATATAGTTGGCAGAACATTGCAGAGGTAAGCCGGGGTGACTATTATAAATAGCCTCTAAGGGTAAAATGTCTCTTAAGTTGGTTGAGAGGAATGCTTAGTAATATCGTGGAAAAAACACACACAACAACTTTACAGGGAAAACTATTAAAGTGCCACATCTAGATAGAGACATTTTTCCCAACTGAGGAAAACGGGCACCTTCCATCACTTACCAAGTTCAACCACGCGTTCGTGGTTACAATTTGATTCTTTTCGTCCTGCAAGAAATCCATTATATTTTATAAAGGACAATTATATATTATTAGAAAATGGTAAAAAGATCTTTGTTGTGCGTTGCGGTTGTATATTCTCTTTTTCTTTTCTAATATATATTTGATCTTAGTTTGGAGTTTCAATTTATTTTATTAAACTAAAATATCACAGTCGACGGGCAAAAAAAGTTTTCTTTAATGACAAAATAAAATTTGGAGTTGGATTTGAGAAAAAAAGTTGGTTTCAACAGTGAAATGCAGTTGATACGTGCAGAGATCAATTGATAATTTTTTATAACAAAAATTCGTTTTGAAAAATAGGGATTTTAAAATAACAGAGAACAATTTGAGTCATATCATGCGCAATTTTGAGTATGTATCAATTTCTGAATCATAGCACCAACAGTCCAAATCATTTTTTTGTGTGGCATTTTTTATTTGACCTAATCATTCTTCTTCAAAACATCAATAAGAAAACTATAGGTAATAAAATCCAATTTTAATATTGAATTCTACTGATTACCTCGTAATGACAAAGGTCTGTGCATATTAAAAAAAATCGTTTTCGTTTTACAGAAAATTAATTTTTTTTCAACATTTACTTTGTGTCAATACTTCAACATGAAGGTCAATACTTTTGAAGATATTTTCAAATAAGTTTTTTTGTCCAAATGAACTTTTTCTTATTCCAGGCCTAAAACATATGCATCATACGGTAAAACTGTGGAATTTCAAATCCTATCGCCAAATGACCTATTGAAAATGACTGCATTAAACTCGAGAAAAAGGAAGCCACACGCTCTAGCCAAAACTGGTTTTGTAAACGGCAAAAATATTCTCCCGCAGTATGTCACGATCCCGGTCAAACCGGCTTAAAAATTAATGGCGTGAATCAGAATTTATCCCTCGCCTACCGCACAACACCAACCTCGTTTCTTTGGATTACAATTTATTTCGATCAATGGCCCAGGTTTTTCGTAGGGTAAACATTCGACATATAAAGTAAAAGCCCGTCGTTTCGGAAAGGGTGACTATTCCGAGGAATAGCCTCAGGTATCGTAATTATTAATTTGAACTAATTAAATAAACTTTAGTTAAGCGGACAGACCTTTGTTATATTTTATCTAAATTAATTGTGCTGACATACCAAGATAACAAGATTTTACAATTTTTTGCAAACAGAAAAGTGATTATCACAAAAATCAGAACTTATCGCTATTGGTTAATTAAGGGTTTAATATTCTATTAAATAAAGGTAAGGGATTTCACGGCGCTGAAGATCTACCCTACCCGCAACACATCCCGGTCTTTACAAATGGTAGATTTCAGCGCCGTGGACTCAATGAACGTCCCGATTTGTAAATATAACTTCAAAACCATTTAATTTTTCTTTTTTTAAATAAAAATTTACATTGGGAGTTTTTACTTTCCACGTGATTCAAAACCCCGTCTTGCGCTAGCATATTACTTTAGAAATCCCGACGTTTTGACTCACTAAATCCGTTACAGGCCCATTTCTGCGAAATAGTTCAATTACGTTAAAATCGTATTTCTATAAAGTCCTGGTGGGTAGAAAGATATGATTTAGATAAAGCCTTAAACAGTAAAGATAATATAAAATAACACAAAAACATATAAGTTGTGTCTTCGAAATTATAATTTTTCAAACCTTAAAAGGGTAGAAAAACATTTTTATTTTTATTTCCACATAAATTAAACTCCAGATAAGACTTAATGAAACAAAGCAAAGAATTGTTATTAAAACGTTTGTTTTACATTGAGTTACTTGATGTTCTGTTGGTGCTACGTTTTGAAATTAGACCAGCCTGTCAGCGGAATATCGTGAAGCGTGGTTTTTCAATAAAGGTAAGCAAGCGAAGTGATTTTACCATGAAGAATGTAAGATGCATGACATTGTCCCAGCCTGGGAAAAGTATTGTATTGCAAATGAAACCCTATGTGCTCCTGTTGGTTGAAGTTTATTTGGAAATATGTACTTTGCCTTTGCAGGTGTAATGAGAAGAAATTAATTAAACTTAGGTCGGAACAATTACCAAACACCAAGTTATTTTGCAGATGAAAAAGTCATCATGTACGCTTCCAGTTTAAGCCACTGGAACGGGTTAACTGTTAAATATTCAAGAAAAAGACTTAGCAAGAAATAATGAATGTGGAACAATAAAAGAGGTTGTTTCAACAAGGATTCTATTAAATATCAATAATTGGTCAATGAATCAATAATTTCCCAATGATTAGTAATTTTTTATTCCTGTAATTCCAAATGATGATCACATCTGCATAGACACGAAGTACGTTTCACTCTGAAGAGGAAAATTTTAAGGATGAAATTAAGACTGAAACACGCATTGAATGCGATTTAATACTCTCTCAAAGAAGATTTCAAAAAAGCGCAAGGGATTTCTTTTTCAGTCATTACCCTGGATTATACACCGTTTCTCAGCTATTTTAATGCGAATTGCATCCTGGGTGCTAGTTCGAATTTGATGAATCGGCAAAAGTAAAATCCGCACAATATGATATTAGGTATGACTTCTTAACCCCTTAATATAACCCACGACAATCGATTTGGATTTAGGCGTTTCCATTCCTTTGTTAATCGGTTTCGTCTTGCGCACATCATCATTGCGTCCTCCTATGAGAAGAAGAAATGCTGCTTCCTCGGTCTCGAACAGGCTGATCGAGTCTGGGTTTGCGCTGTAGTCTCCGTATAAGGGATAGGCGGGCGTCCCTCAGGGGAACGTCTTCTGTCCATTGCTATTCTCCATATATTTTCTACTGCTCTATCTTTTATCTATCTTTTCCTATTCAAACAGTGCCATTCAATCCTCCAACTCCTACCACGTTATAGCTCATCGAAGCGTCAGATGCTCGTATTCGTTTGAAAAATGGTTAAAAAATAATTAATACCACAAAATCTCAAACCTTCCATGTCGAACGCATCACTCAACGACTATTCTAACTTCGTACGCCATCCTACTGAAAAAGGTCATCTTCTACCTAGGGTGTCCTTTTTAAAAGACCCGGCTGCATATCTCGTGAACCAATGACGCTTTAAAAAAATACGTGTTTAATTGTTTACGTGTTTTGTCTAGATTCAAATTTTTACCTTTTTTGGAGAAAAATTATACAGGGTGCCTAGTTAAATTTTAAAATTTGAAATATGACCCTATACATTTAGTCATAATTTCAAAAGATTTTCTACGCTGAAAACAATGGTGCAATCGGTTTTTAAATTGGTCAAATAACAAATTTATCGTAAAAGGTTTTACAAAACGCATTTGCTTAGTTTTGTTGTTTTTCAATAGCTAGCTTCTTCCCTAAAGTAAAAATTAATTGCCTTTAGTGTTTACATTCTGTCAATATTTGTTAAACTCGCACTATGAGAGCAAATCTCAATTCCTGGTGGTAAATACATTTACACAATAGCACCTATTCGTTACATTCAGTATTCTATTCAAAATGAACCGAAGAGTACATTTTTCCGATCAACAGCGAGTTGATATGTACGACTGTTTTATTGATAGTCGTGGTATTGCGCGTCGAGAAGTCGAGTTGTACTCCCAGAAATTTCCTGATCGCCAGTTTAATTCTTGTTGCTCGCTGTAGGAGGAGATATGGATCAGTTGCTGTTCCACCACCAAGAAACTGGCAGAGTAATTTCGACAAGGAGCTGAATATTTTACTGTATGTTTGTGAAAATCCGAATTCCTCTCTCCAAAATGTGGAAAGGGTTCAATATATAAAATTAGAGATGTATTCGGGGCTTACAGTTTTAAGCCGTAACGCTCTGATCTTATCCGGGGACTTTTGACTCTGATTATGATAGACGTCTATCGTTCCTTGCACAAATGTCGATTTGGGAGGCTAAAGAAAACGTGCGTCCATACATTCTATGGATTGATGAACCCACGTTCACTTCTAATGGCATACTACACCGTTGGAATTTTCGAACGTGAGCACAGGAAAATCCAAAAATTTCGTACTCTTGTCATCCTCAGGTGGTTTACAGTATGGACTTCTCTCAGTTGGTATGGACTTCTCGGAAATAAACTAATTGGGGCTTATCTCTACGAAAATAATTTAAATGGTGGTCAGTTCCTTAATTTTTTGATTTATCAACACTATTACATGATGTTCCTTTGCAACAACGAGAAAGAATGATTCTCCGGCTTGATGGATTCTTTGCAGGTGAGAGGTTATTTGAATCGTCATTTCCGTGAAAGGTGGATAGGACTTCTTGGCTCGATCTGATGGCCTCCTCGGTCATCCGATTAAACTCCACTTGACTATTTTCTGTGCGGCCATTTCAAGAACAGTGTCTACGCCCATCATAACCCAGCAACTTCAGCTGAAGAACTGCGGAAAAGGATAGAAAATGCTTGTCAATTCATCTCCCCTAACTCTATCGCTCTGAGCACCGGTGGTTCAAAAGAGCAAATCTTTTCATTTTTCGCAAGGTGGTTCGAACATGGAATTTAATTAATAAATATCAAACCAAACGACATTTTGTCGAACTTTTTGACTGTCATTTTTTAACTCATTTAAAATTCGATTGGACCATCCTTTTCAGCGTAAAAAATCCTTTAAAATGATCTGTCAGGATGCGTAGGGTCGTTGAACTGGGCCTGAGGTACCCTGTCTACTTTCACTCCAAAAAAGGTAAAAATTTGAAACTAGACTGAACAATCTTAAATACGTATTTTTTTATAGCGTCATTGCTTCAAGTGAAATTCATCCGGGTCATCTAAAAAGGATACCCTGTAGAGAAGAACTGACATAAACACTCCATCAAAAACAAAATAGTTAAATACAGCTCAATAGTAAGACCAAAATAGACATAAGGTGTAAAACTTTGTCGTTCAACAAAGCTTTCTCATCTTCGCAAAATACAGGTTCTACATTCCTTAGGGATTACCTATCCTTAGATACCTTGGCAACGACATATTCTGTTTTTTGCAAAGATAAACGTTCATTCAGTTATGAAAAATTCCTAGCTAACCTCCCACTGTGGAGTTTATTCAATCAACGTAACGTAATTTATTAACTCCAAGAAGTATGGTGGTTGTAATTTATCGTCCCTCGCGTAAATTGTTCCTTTAAAACTAAATAAATTATAATGAATTTCCAAAGCAGGTTAAAATTTGGAATTTCGTTATGAACTTCCAACAATTCGTACGAATGAATTTATCATTGAAGAATTTTTTTATTGGCAATAAACTACAATTATGTCAAATATATCATGGTTTATAGGTTAGCGTATAACGATGACAAATCCTTTACTCTATTATTTAAAACCTGATTAATTTTCGTTAAAGAGAAATTCAATCATTTTTGTACACGTCAACTGCATTTCACACTGTCTTAAAAAATCGTCGATTTTTAGTAATTTGTTATAAGAACAACCACTAACAAATAATACGATTAAAAAAACTCGATTAATTTTTACAGTTGGGGCGGGGGTAAAAAATCCAAAAAGTCGTCATAGTGGCATTGAAAAAGCGAAAGAAATGTCATGCTGTATTGTTGAATTTTGCAACAAGACTAAACTCTTTTACCATCTAACGTAACAAAAAAAAATTGAAATTTTTATACATTTTAAAATTGAAATGGTGATAATTGGAGAAAAAAATAAACACTCACCGACATGCAAATCTCAACAGTGATTTGGCGTATGTTTCCGATAATTGGTGTCATGGTCATCCCCCCAAAATCGGCGTCATTTTACAAAATAGCTTCAAACAAACTCGAAATGGATTACAACGATAAAAAGGTATTTAAAAAAAAAAACTTCAAACTATTTGAACGCCGACCTTACAAAAAACCCTTTACTTACCATTATAGAACAATCTACATTTCCTTTATAAAATGTATTATTTATGCCAGTTAGCAATCGTTGTATTACATTTTGTATTATTTGAGGTTCTGATTTCAGTTTAAACGACAAGTTTAAATAAAAACTTTAACCTTTTATTTAATATGTGTATACAATGGAAATTTGTTTGAATTTTATTAAATATTTTATTTCAAGGTGATCGAGATAATGAGAAAATGTTTGCAAAAAGAAAAACAGACACAAAACAGTAATGTTCAAGAACAATGTAGAGTGTTTACTGTGTCTACATCGTTGTATGTTAGTCTATTTTTACAAATACTAGACCCTGAAAAATTTTTGTATCTTGTTATAGATTTTATACAACTACTAATATACAACTGCAAGTGTCTGTGTGTGTAATAGTACTTGACAACTTATTGGCAATCAAGTCCCAGCGTTAATTATTAGGCAAGTCAACGGACAACCAGAGAACATTTTAAGTGTTTATCTTATTAAGCCTTCATTTTCAGCCTCTCATTATTTAATTACCCTTTGGTTTAAAATTTTATTGTTTTTTTTTCATTGAAATGCAATTTGAAATATATTTTGAATAGCTGTTTTTAAGCAGGATTTAGTGGATAAATATTTAAGAGATGTAACTAAAAAAGATTTGTCAGGCTTGGCTTGGTTTAGTCAGATTTTTCTTTTTCTCAAGAGAATAAAATTTAAGAACCGAACTATTTTGACTTTAACAAAAAAGGTTAATAGTCACATTACCGGATAGCATTAAATTAATAACGAATTCCTATTTACATCCTCTAAATTTTCATCATCCAGTATAGGAAGTAGTATTTGGTAAAAATTACACTAAATTTAACTTTTTCTGTTATGTTTAAAAAAGCATCTAAGAACTGTAGAATTCAGAAAAAAAGCTTCAACAATTAAGTGCCGTGCAGCTTGATCAATAAACGAACATTTATACATCCCTATAATGAATTTATATCGATTATTGGGAACCAGCACGATAATATCGTAATTTTGTAAACAAAATCAGGGATAAGGATAATCTGAACGAAAGGAACAGCCCAGTACAGCAAATTAGTTTACTCAATGTCTGCCGAAAAATGAACATATGGGCATGGAACAAATGGAAAGAGATGACTACTGGAAAAATTAAACAGGTGCAAACCCACCAAAAAATTTTGTAAACATCTCAACCAAGATAAAAAACATCTATCTTAATTTCCGCAAGCAGGAATTGAAGAAAATAATAGACTTCCTATTGCCCATTTAAATACTCAGTGTCACGAGCGGGATTCGAACCCACCATCTTCGGCTAAATACGCCGCTGCTCTACCACCGAGAATCGAATTGATAACAAGACATTTGAAAAATGGCAAAAAGGAGGGAAAATTCGAAAGGTGGGATTGAGGTGGGAAGTTAGTGGTGGATGGAAGTCACGATAGCTCAAGTGGTAGAGCAGCGGCGTATTTAGCCGAGGGTCGTAGGTTCGAATCCCGCTCGTAACACTGACTTTTTTTATCTCAACCAATACCTTACATAAAGATTGATTAATTGAAAAAAGACATTCACGGTCAATCGGACCACGAACTATAACAGATTCCATGCAATGTTTTTGCAGTATTAATTTCTTACTCGTTATTGTCATAAAATCAGATTGACTTGATCAATCTGTCAATGATAATTCAGCTTAACATTTAAAAAAGATGTTCCCTAATCTAAAACATATACATTGCATTGTTTAAAACTAGAGTTTATGCTGAAACAAATCTTGGTTAAATTATTTTCATTGGATGCGTATTTTTACAAAAGACTCGTATCTTAGTACTTTGAAACCATGTATAATAAAAACAACACTAATTCTTTTTCCAATCGAATTGTTTTTGGTGCAACAGAAAATATCATGTTAAATTATTTCAAATTATTTTCAATTAATTAAGGTTTTGGTTGAAAAGAATTTATTTGGTCAAACGGACCACGAAAGCTAATAAAAATTATTTCAAATAACGTACAATTTTAAACATTTTTAATTTCAATTCGTCGGCAGGTGAGTGATTCCAACTCAAACGTCAAACGCAGTTGACCCTCAGATGATATAGTTATTTTTTTTGTTAACAACTTTCAAGTGTTTAAGTGTTATGTGTTATAGTTGATCTATCAGAACGTGTAATTCCATCGGTACTGATCATCCTGGTATCTGTGTTTGTCTGTCAACCTTTTCGTCTTCTTCTCTTTATGTCTCTTTTATAAAGTCTGATAGGTGGGAGTGATATTGGTGCCTCTGATTGTTAAAGCCTCTTTCTTTGGTTTTTTAATTGATCAGGTCGGTATTGTAATGAGCTATCTTTGAATTTTGTATCCAGGTTTTTATTGCTGAATTAATTATGTTTGTATATTGACAAGTTTTTAAGTTTTGTTTATTTTTGTATTATTTCTGTTTGTAGTTAGTACATTATTGTTTGTCATGGTCCTTAACGGTTCTATTACTGTTTTTCTTGTGTTTAATGCTGTCATTTTGTATTGATTCGACTATGCTTATATGTTTTGGGTCTGTTGATTTTCTGTAAATATAAAATTGTGCTTCAGTGTCGATTTTTGTGATTCGTAGGTCCAGGAAGATTATATTGTGACTTTTTTTGTTATGTCTTGAACTATATATTTTTTAAAATTTATTTTCAGGTCTTTCGCTTTATTGTTCATGGCTGTTGTAGATGTATGTACATAGATCATAAATAACTTCTGTATTTGCATACTTTTAAGGAAGTATTTTTCTTTAAAGTTTTGTAAAATTCGTATTTTTTCAGCTGAATTGCCGTTTGAAAGATGTTTATTTATTAAGGTTAGGGATTTATTTCATTCTCGTTTTGTTTCAAATTATTGTCCGTATGCGCGAAATCTACTAATTTTTCAAGCCTTTCGTTTATCAGAGACAGCCCCAGCAGGATTGACTTAATGGCCAGGCAATCCAATTCGAGGGCCCTGTTATGATTTAATTATCTAATGAAACCCTAATTGGGTGATGGTCACATTATTCTGATTTCACGGAAATCATGGTTTGATTCGTTTTTCTCAGATCTAGCTATAAACCGTATGATTCTCTTTTGGTTGCATTACTCCGTCATTTTACCGACGAAATTATATTTATGGCTGAAGGATTGATGGAAATGTTCTCACGGTTGAATGCCGAAATAAGGTCAACGGCTAGGTTCTCTATGCGGATTCTGCGGAGTTCCCATTTAATTACTTTATGCGACTTCTCGGATATAAAGTTTCCAGGGAGGAAAGGGCAAAGTGTTTTTCCACCGCAGACTACACTGGCTGAATGATATAGAGGATGTAAATGGCGGTTAATTATCTTGCATTCCTTCCCGAAACTTTTACGAGGTTTAAAAAAAAATCAAATTCGAGAAACCGAAGCCTGATCGGTCTTTTAAAGCCTGTCAGCTTAAAGGTGGGTGGACGATGAACTGAAAGAATTGCCTTACCACGTCTATGATCTGCATTAGCGTCAGTCCAAAGCTGAGTTGAAGAGGATCCGATTCGTTAGCTACGGGGCGCTCTAGAACATTATAGTGGTCAAGAAGGGTGTGGAGCAATCGTTTTTCGTGGGGTCCCTGCTCTGAGTCTGAAAAATAAAAATTGAATTAATTTAAAAACCATCAAGTAAACCATAAATTATAAAACAGTGTTAATGATAACAAGTAGTAAATAGTTTAAAAGTTAAAAAATCTAGAATCTTCGGGCTATTTATTTATATCCTATATTTATTTACATTTTAAATGTTTTTATGCTTAACATTTACCACAAATAATCTGGATCTCGGTCTGGTCTGAATTTAAAAAAAAATTACTTGCCAAGCTTTCGACCTATTTTTAGGTCATCATCAGGGCAAACAATCTTAACCATTGACATAATTAAGTTTTTAATTGATGACTTCAAATTTCTTGGAGGATTGTTTTGTCCTTATGATGGCGAATCTATCTTCAATGAAATTTGACGCCATCTAATAAATACTCAATTATGTTAATTAGTACACATCTGTAAGTTTGGTTTGCCGTGATGATGACCTTAAAGTAGGTTGAATGCTTCGCAGATAATAATTTTATTTGTTAGTAAAGAAGTGGTCGATACATCAACCACTTTAAACATTATCATTTTACCAAAGACAGTGGTATGTTTACAGGTCAACGAGCCGAGAGTCTGACAAGACAATGCTGAATTCAGAAAAGGCATCAAACCATGGTGTGGTTTGGAATTGTTGATTAAACCCTCGTTCTAAAATTTTTTGGAAACCGGGGCGTGTATTTGATGTTGCCAAATACGTTTTCCCCGGTTCTAGAATTCCAGAGGAAGAACATCAAGATCAAACTTTTGTTTGGATTTCTTATCAAAAAACGTAACAAGTACACATACACAAAAACAAATTTGACTAAATATATTATTTGAATGTATTTAATTTTCTATCCAAATTCAAACTACCAAACTTACAAAAAAAATTATCCTCGTTTTTGGTTAGTTTCTTATGTTATTTGTTTAATTTGTCAGCTCCTTCTGTGAGTTCTATACAAGAATATATTATCATTTTGAACAGAGACATTTGAAAATCAAGAGATATTTTCTTCAATGGCTGTAATTACTTGAATTTTCGTAAAACGTTGTGGAGTTATCAATTTTTCAATGGAAGACCGGACATCTGAGAAAAAAATTACTTCAAACTGCCCAAAAACTGTATTTTTTGCTTTAAAAATTCAAATTTAAGAACTTTAGAATGCGCTTAAAACATTTTCGGAATGTTTTATCAAAAGAACATTTTTTCAGTCTGCTTTAACGGAAGCTCTTTTTTTTAAACGTTGTATTATATATAATCTCATTTGGTTCAATCCTACATATTATTTTATCTCTATTGGGTTTGTCCGGAAAATAATGCAGGTTTATGGTTATAAAATGAAAACAATGAAATAAATGATTTTAAATATTTTTTATTAATAAAATAACCTCCGTCAATACACTTATCCCCACGTGATGGCCGCTTCTCTATACTCTCGGAAAAAAAATGTTGAGCTTTTATTATTAATAAATTCTGTAAAGGTGTCTGAAAAAATGTTAGTCGATATACCAGAGGTCTGGAGAATGGGGAGGGTGAGGCAGAACTTCATAACCAAGATATAACAGTTTTGGTGTTGTCATATGATACATGGGACCGAGCGTGGTCGTGTAACAGAATCGGCCTGTTCCAATCGACCAAAGATGACTTCAATAATGCCATTTCTAGAGCATTGCTTCAATCCGAGAGCAATACATTTCGGCATTAATTGTATTGTCATAATTCAACAAACTGTAGTAAATCAGCCCAAATGAAGCACACCAAAGAGTCACAATCACATTTTTTTGATGAGTCGGTGTCTTTGAAAAATGAGCTGCTTCTTTTACTTTGTCGAGCACTGTCCAGTACGTCTGCTGTTATCGCAGAGACTCCACGTTTCATCACAAGAAACAATTCTATCCGGAAAAGGTTCGTTTCTGTTTCGGCAACAGTGTTGCGCAAATTTCATAACGATGATTTTTTTGGCGGTCCTTTTATGAGGAACCAGCTTTCGAGCTTTTTCACATTTCCACTTGCTTAAAGCCGAGAACACACTTACCCGATGCAACGCCATGCGACGCTACTTGATCAAATCCAAAGTCCAATTTTCCATAACATTGTATTACCCCCGTGCACATCTGCCCGATGCTAGGTTACGCTACCCTACTCTACTCACTGCCACTGCGATCCCCACTGTCCAGACTTTCGTCGGGTAGCATCGAGTACAGTCTAAGACAAAACAACCTAACACTCATATTTTTATTCAAACTACATGTATTATTGTCGTTAATTAATTACAGAAAACTTATTTTAAAATATACCAAATTAACCGAGAGCAAAAATTCTTTAGTTTTTATTAAAAAAATTAATTTTAATGGTTTGTCAACAAATTAATAAAAACGCAGGAACTCCATTTTTTAATATAATGAATTTTACTAACAATAATTATTACACGGTTTTGCTCATAAAATTTCACTAACAATTTATTTCATGGTTTTGCTCATAAAGTATAACGTCTTATTTTAATATAAACCAAATTAACTGAGATCAAAAATGTTGTAAAAATAAGTTTTTATAAAAATTATTTAATTGTGATGGTAAGGAAGAAAATTTATCAAAACACCGGAATACCATTTTTTGATATAAAGAATTTAACCAACAATTGATTACACGGTTTTGCTCATAAAACTTAACTAACAATTCATTTCATGGTAGCTTCAGAACAGGACACTCATATTTTTTGTAGTTTATTTAAAACTATGTGTATTTAATTTTGTCGTTATATTAATTACAGCATTCTTATTTTAATACAAACCAAATTAAACGAGATCAAAAATGCATAAGTTTTTATAAACAATTTTTAATTGTGATGGTAAGGAAGAAAATTTATCAAAACACCGGAATACCATTTTTTGATATAATGAATTTAACCAACAATTGATTACACGGTTTTGCTCATAAAACTTAACTAACCATTCATTTCATGGTTTTGTTCATAAAATTACATCAATTTCGTCGAGTAGCTTCCGAACAGGACACTCATATTTTTTGTAGTTTATTTCAAACTAAGTATATTTAATTCTGTCGTTATAAATATTAATTGTATAATGTCTTATTTTAATATAAACCAAATTAACCGAGATCAAAAATGCATAAGTTTTTATAAAAAATTATTTAATTGTGATGGTAAGGAAGAAAATTTATCAAAACACCGGAATACCATTTATTGATAGAATGAATTTAACTAACAATTTATTTCATGGTTTCGCACATAAAATTACACCATTTTTGTCGAGTAGCGTCAGAACAGGACACTCATATTTTTTGTAGTTTATTTCAAACTATGTGTATTTAATTTTGTCGTTATATTAATTACAACATTCTTATTTTAATACAAACCAAATTAAACGAGATCAAAAATGCATAAGTTTTTATAAAAAAATTTTAATTGTGATGGTAAGGAAGAAAATTTATCAAAACACCGGAATACCATTTTTTGATATAATGAATTTAACCAACAATTGATAACACGGTTTTGCTCATAAAACTTAACTAACCATTCATTTCATGGTTTTGTTCATAAAATTACATCAATTTCGTCGAGTAGCTTCGGAACAGGACACTCATATTTTTTGTAGTTTATTTCAAACTAAGTATATTTAATTCTGTCGTTATATTAATTGTATAATGTCTTATTTTAACATAAACCAAATTAACCGAGATCAAAAATGCATAAGTTTTTATAAAAAATTATTTAATTGTGATGGTAAGGAAGAAAATTTATCAAAACACCGGAATACCATTTATTGATAGAATGAATTTAACTAACAATTTATTTCATGGTTTCGCACATAAAATTACACCATTTTTGTCGAGTAGCGTCAGAACAGGACACTCATATTTTTTATAATTTATTTCAAACTATGTATATATAATTTTGTCGTTATATTAATTACAACATTGTTATTTTAATATAAACCAAATTAAACGAAATGAAACATTCACGAGTTTTTATAAAAATTATTTAATTATGACGGTTAGAAAGAAAATTTATCAAAACACCGGAATAACTTTATTTAAAACCATTGCAATTCGTGGACCGATTTGTTTTTATCTCAACCAATACCTTCCATAAATACTAATTAATTGAAAAATGTTTATTTAAAACAATTTAATTTAACTAACAATTTATTACATGGTTTTGCTCAAATTAATGCATTAAGAACAAAAGATGCGTTACGATTGTGATAGTGATTATTGTGATACAGGCTGTATGACTGTACGTGGCGTGCGCTTGGCGTCGCATAGATGTGCACACCCTACCAAAACGTGTCAAGGCGTCGGGTAGCATCGGGCAGCGTAGCATAGCGTTGCATCGGGTAAGTGTGTTCCCGACTTAAGGGGACCCGGGCAAATTGTTTTGGGTCAAACAACCAAAACTCTCTTATTTGCTTAAAAAAAAACTATTACCTATCCTGGATAATTTTATCAAAGAATTTTTAAAATCGTAGCACTACAAGTTCCTTAAAAAATTACATAATTAAGAATTCCTATACCAGGAGCGAGCGCCTTTTCTTATAACAGGAAAAAATTACCGAGTAATATAAATATGAATATGAATATTTTTATTCGTGAACAAGATTTACATTTTGTTTGAATACATCATATTTTACATTTCTAAGTATCTTCATTTTATTATTTTACATTTTTCAACTTCTGCGTTAAAAAATTCATTCAGAGTGTAAAATAGGTTGTTTTGTAGCCGTTTCCAAACTCTTTTTTTAAAGACCCTTGAAGGTAATGTTGTTATATGAACAGGCAGTTTATTAAATAGTCAACTCTAACAAATTTAAAACTATGACTAATTTTGGTGTGGTATAAATGTACAGGTTTATCACAGTCATAATTTTATATTTACAAAAGACTAATCTACAAGATTCTTTTCTTTTCAAGTAGAACATTATTCTTACACATCATTTTGAATAATAAGGACATCTTTTACATGAGAACTACTCCCCCACACTTGCAACCCATAAGGGCACAAAGCAATGCAATCGAGTTCACACCTAGGCAAAATTGTCTTTCAAAAAAGTTCATGGCGGTAGAATCGATAGAAAATGCGAAATAATCATGAAACGTCACTTTTGGGGACATGCGACATAAAAAGATCCGCCCTGAAAAGTAGGGCTATTTGACACCAAAGGGACAAAATTTGCCAACGCGTTTAAGATATGGGTTTTAAATTTTTTATGCGTTAATATAAAAGCACTTATATGAGAGCTTTTTTGAAAATAACAATCGGATTTGGAGAAAAAAAAATCCTAAATGTAGAAAAATTTGTTCAAAATGTTTTTTACTGTAAACTCTTTTCATACCAAAAGTATAACAAACATTGTTTTAAACTTGAGTTTAATAATAGAGAAATATATGCATCAAATTTCATCCATACATTTTTGCCAACATTTGTACAAAAAAACAATTCATCAAACGTAAACAGTTTATAACAGTTTATTGTGGGGTAATTGAAAGAAAACATGAAAACCTGCATTATTTTCCGGACAACACAATAGGTAAAAAAAATCAACTGATATAATATAACAATTTAAAATACAAGAGAAATATGTACCTATCTGCTTTGCATACGTTGATGTAGATTTATAATAGGAGAACAATAATGAATATATTCTTTATATTTCGGACGGCCCATTGGGTAGATCGCTTTGGAAATATTTTTAAATTAGTCAAAGAAATCTGTGGCCCAAAGTCCGTAGCCTATTTGTAATCGTTTCTCTTAAGGGTGAATAGACTTAAAATTTTACCCAGGTTTTTTGTTTAAAATTTAGAATATGCACCATACTGGGGAATAATCTGGATCTCTCTGTATGGCATGAATTAAAAAAAAAATTCAATTGTTACTTACCAAGCTTTCGACCTATTTTAAGTTTAGCATCAGGACAAAACTTAAAGATGACTAGAAATGGACAAAATTAAGTTTTTACAGATGGTTTCAAATTTGCGGAAAGAAGTAAAGAAGACCGACTCAGTCACAACATTGCCAAGGGCTGTCTAATAATAATAATAATAAAATTACAAAAAAATTAATTAGGGTTCGACTTTAGCTTTACAACAAGTACAAACGTGATAGTAATATAAAAAGCTTTTTCGAATAACATAAACAGCTTTCAGCCCTGTTGATAGTGTGCTCTAAATTCTTGAGTACGGATAAAAGTCGCTTTTTAAACAAATAACATGATATAAAAAAATCATTTCATACAAAACCCGACAGTTATTGATATAGATTAGGCTACGGCGATTATAATTTTATATTTATAAAAAATCAAAGGAGACTAATTGGGACAGAAAACACGTAATTTCTCCATCAAGCTTTCCAGAACTTCGAAAACTTATTAATGATCCACAACGATTAAATTTGAAATTGAAAAATGATAGTTTTGATGAATAAACTTAGTTAACATATAATAAAAGAAAAAAACCGAACCCCAACAACATTTATAATACAAGATATCTGTCAATTATCTCTAACGATGTCATGGGAGGAAATTAGGGGGACAGCGTAAATTATAAGGCAAGTTTCACACTTTGAAGCAACATTATTTATGCTCATTCCGATCTACTTTAACATTAGCCGCCAGACATAATCGCATATGATAATCTAAACACAGTTATAAAGACTATTATCACATCGTGATGTTAACCTAGGAGATTTTTATATGAAATGTTTTTTATATTTATTTCTAAATTGTAACATATACACTGTCAGGCAAAAAATTCCACCCAACTGATTTTTTTTCTCAAAAAAGAAAATTCTGCACTTCATTTGTCTAATTTTTTTATCAATAAATATTTGTTTATGTTATGTTTTAAATTGGGAATATCAATTACACGTAAACACACTTAATCCTTAATCCAAAACAAGGATCAAGGATTTTTCAATTTTTAATTTTTACGGGATTTAAAATGTTTATTCAGTCTCGTTTGAATTCTGAAGCAACAAACTGTTTAGTCTTTATGTAAGGTAATGGTTGGAATAAAAAAGCTAGTGTCACGAGCGGGATTCGAACACGGCTAATAAGCCACTGCTCTAACCACTTGAACTATCGTGACTTCTATCCCCTCGGACACCAACTTCCCATTTCAACCCAAACTTTCCAATATTCCCTCCTTTTTGCCTTTTTTTAGCTCAAGTGGCAGAGCAGCGGCGTATTTAGCCGAAGTGCGTGGATTCGAATCCCGCTCGTGGCACTGGCTTTTTTATTTCAACTATAGCTTACTAAAAGATTAATTAATTGAATGAAGTTATTTGGTCAATGGGACCACGAAATCTAATGGATTTAAAACTGTTTAGTTTATATCTTTGTTTTTTTGAGTACAATTTTTAAACTTAAAAATGCCACTTAGTGCTGAGGATGGTGCGCGTGGTGTGGTACTTATTGATGATGGGCGTTCCATCAGGCATGCGGCTATTGTTATCGGAGTTCCCTACGAAACTTTGCTAGACGCCTTTAGACGTTTTCGAGAAACTCGGTCCTACCATAGAAGGCCCAGTTTTGGCGACCTAGGGTAACAGAACGACAGGGTGACCGTTTTTTAACATTCAGAATTTTGTGGAAACTGTACCTCACTGTTGTTCAAGCGATTCATCAGCTACTGGAAGTTTGAGATGTCCACATTTCTGAAGGCACTTTGAAGTAGATGAAATCAGTATGGACTGATGGCTTTTCGCCCCGTTTGAGGACAAGAATTGATAAGAAAACAGAGTACGGTTCGCATTTGCTCGAGAACACCGCCATTGTTCTTTTGATGATTGGTCAGTACTTTTTACAGATGTGTGTTTTTACTCTACAATATCCAAATGGGCGTGAAAGAGTGTGGAGAAGGTGAAATGAAATCTACGACGCCTGTAATTTTTCCCAGAGCCGACTTGTTCAACGTAGTTTAGTGATGGTGGGCGGGAATTTCAATGGAGAGTCGCACAGAGCCGGTAGCTGTTCGTGGAGGGCGTTTGACAGCCAGTCGCTATGTGGATGAAATTTTGGAACATCATGCGTTGTCTATTCTCGATGAAATCAGCCCCAATTCTATTCTAATGCACGATAATGCCCGTCCACATGTCGCTCTAATAGTACAAACACACCTTCAACAGCATAACATCAGGGTCTTAGCCAGTCCGTTCTCCAGACTTGAACCCCATCGAACATTTATGGGATAACCATAAAAGACGAAAGAGACCACGCCCATCACTTCCTGACAAACTCCACGATCTTGAAAGGACGCTTCGTGAAGAATGGGCTAAACTTACCTAGCTAACCTGACTAACTAGGCTAACCTAGGCTAATCTAACATCGTATAACCATTCGAACAAACCAAAGGAAGTGTACACCCCCCCCCACAGTGTGTAAAAAAAATATTGAAAAAACAACAACATATACTTGAAAAATAATAGCATAAACCAAAAAAAAAAGAAAAAGCTCTCGAACAGAAGGGGTTCTGTAACTGCGCGATAGTTTATTTAAAATATTTTAATTGTTATTTGTGACATTAACAGCAGACGATTTTTTGCAGGTCAAAACGCTTATTTTCATAATTACACGCCAGATCATCGATTTTCGACTTTCTGTCCAAAGCTCAAGCGTACCTGACAGTTTTGATTAAAAAGACTAAAGCCGGTTGGATTGAACTCAGGCTTTATGCGACTTATTAATGGTCCTTTAATTAAATTCTTCTTATGTCTTAAATCTCATGGTTTTATTTCAATCCATTCAAAAGAAAAAGATGCTTATTTACAGAAAACCTCAAGTTTTTCGAACGTAACTTTTCCCAACTTTTGACCACCGTTTTAGATTTTCCATTGAATTTCCTTTTAGATTAGACCACTTTTGTCCTATAAATCTACTTTGACTGGTTTGAAAAAAAAAAAAAAAAGGAATATAAGGGAGCTACGGTTTAACGAATTTGATCCAAAAATACCATTTTGCAAATTTAATCTGTGTACTTATATTGTAAGTAGACTGGCAGTTCTCACAACAAAGTGGTCTATTCAAAAGGAAATTCGGTGCTAAATCTAAAAATATTGTTTCAAAAGTTGCGCAAACTTACTTGAAGTAAGCTCCAATAGATGCAGTAAACGCTGACATGGTTTCTTCCAGTCAGATAAGCGTAAAGGAAATGAAAAGCAATGACAAAATTTATTTTTAATGCCATGTAGCAAAGGGTGCGACGGCCATACTTTCCACAACCTAAAAGGAATGAAAGATTCTGTGGAAAAAAAAACATGCACAGACATATAAAAGTTGAACCTAATAAACCTTCCTTGTTGGCCGACCCTGGCAGTTAGTACAAAACGGCATTTAAGGGTAGGCTGAAATCTTACTTTCTGACATTTCGATAAAGATATCAATTTATTTTTACGTCACAATTCGGCAAAACACACTTTTCCATGTAAAAATGCTTTACAAGTATTTAATACATTAAAATTCAATTTCAAATTGGAATTTGTCTTCCTTAATTCCGTACACGAAATATGCGATAAATCGTTTAAAACTCGAAATGAAGCAGTAGTGATTCAAATTCTTTTCTCACAAGGATTCACAATGATCTTGTATTTTAATAATCCTTAATCACAAAAAATGAGCAATGGACATAGACCAATTAATTATTCATTTTTTAGAGATAAGTATAATTACATTGTCCGCATTCTTGCCCTAAAACAAGCTTTACATTACGGTATCCAATTTATTCAAATAAATCGGGCTCTTAGATTCAAACAATCCCGATGGCTTGAGAATTATGTTGAATTCATATTCATTCAATATTCATTGTATTTTCATTCCAATTGCTAACGAAACATGGTCCCGGAAAGGCTACAAGTGCATCGATACGGGCTCGTTTGTATTTTAGATACAGGCAAATTATATTTTACGATGATGTGTGAACCACACAAGATCATTTAGATACGTCCAATTATCCCTATGATGATGTATGCTTTTCCTACAAAATAAAAAAGTTACGAGGAAATTGAAAGATGAAATAGTCTGTAATATTTTTATGAGATTTAAACGCCTTAAAAATATTTCTTCGTGAGGGTCTTGTTTCGGAGGGGAAAACTTAAAGGGTTACAAAAAAAGTGTTACCGAACGTAACATGATAAGATCAAAGTTACACGAAGTATATAGTGTAGAAATAAATAAAATACGCTTGCCTCCGTGGATAGCCGAAAATTCGTCGGTAAGCTCCGACACGAGGTAAGGGTTTTCCATCCAGTTTTTCCTGTCAGCTATTTCTACCCTTCCCTGCCAACCCCCCCAGGGTTCCTTGTGAATGAAAGAAAACGACAAGGAAAGGGTGAGCCAATTTTCAGTTATATATTTTTTTGCTTGTCGTTACACTTACAGTCCACTACATTGCCAAACCATTTTGGTCCTCCGGGCCGTATTTGAACCAGCGACTGCCTTTCATTAACCTACTACAGTCCACCGCTCCAATAAATTGCACAATGTAAGTCATTTTTTGTTAATTTTTGTATTGTCAGCTTAAATAATTATTAAGAACGAGGGAGAGTTATTAAAATGTATTCAGTTGGGTACTTTACAATAGAAATATTACGTCATAGTACTTAGAATATATAAATTTTTTTAAAATTATGACTCTTTAAATCTCCCTTTAAATAAACTTCGAGATTCTCGGATTAAAGAATACAATTCCAACGACATGCTGAAATTCATCATTTCCTCATTTGTATCGATTTAACAAACATTTCAGAGATAAAACGTCAAATCAAGAATTTCATCGAAAAAAAAATCAAAAAGCGTAATGTAATATTAAAGAGCTCGACGTTTATGACTTAATCGAGATGATAGCTTTCAGTAAACCAAATAAAGGTTTCACACACATATATAGTGATTATTGTTTTTTGGAATATAATTGGGCTGTGGAAGTAGAAAGGAAATCGGGCAAAGAAATAAGCGACGCATTCAGAAAAATAAATTAATCTTTATAAAAGGTATTGGTTGAAATGAAAAAGCCAGTGTCACAAGCGGGATTCGAACACAAGACCCTCGGCTAAATCCGCAGCTACTCTAACCACTTGAGCTATCGTGACTTCCATCCACTCGGACACCGACTTCCCATAAACCACCAACTGACTTTTTTATTTCAATCATTACTTTACATAAAAATTAATTAATTGAAAGAAGTTGTTTCGTCAATCGGACCACGAAATATAATGGATTCAGAAAATCTTGGACTCATCAAAACGTCGTGTATCACGAAATTTGCAAACCAAGAAAGGTAAAGAATTTTACAATAAATAAAGAAATTCTCTGTCTAAAAAATTCTAAAGAAATAATTATTCCACCTAAAGTAATGCAAAGCATCCATTTTAGAGCACCGATAAGAACCTTAAAAACATTATTTTGGAAAAGATTCCCTCTCAACGGACTGACGAATGGTTACCAGTGCTCAAATCTTTGCTCAACGAATACACATTAAAAACACCGGGATGACAACAACAGCTGTAAAAAACGGTAAAATTGAAACCCAAATATTTGAAAATGTTTTCGTCTAAAAAATAAAATATATACAAAAATTCAAAGCTGAAGATCACGTGAGGATATCGAAACATATAGCACAGTTTAGTAAAGGTTACATTCTGTCATGGCCTACGGAAATTTTCAAGGTATGTAAAGTTAAAAAAAATACTGTGACCTATATCTTGATGGATTCGACCGGCCAGGAGGGTTTTATCAAGAAAAATTGCAGTTAGTGAAATATTCAGACATCCACTTGTGGAGAATGTTTTAAGAAAAATAACGGGAAAGCCTTCCACACAATAGGTAGGTTGACACGACAAATGTAAACATATACAGCTTATATATTTTAATATATAATGCATACATTTAAATCAGTTTGTGACTCCCAACGAATAAACCTAAGCGGATAATTCACCCTCCGAAGAAAATCTGTGGTTGTAGATTATACCTATTGTTGAAGAAAGCTAAAGAGTATAACATACTTTTCCAAAATGGAGCCTAACAAATTTTGACATTTCTCGAACAGCTCGTTTGAAAAAAATTCTCTGTTTTAGGAGTGTTTTTATGAGAGATAATCTGCCTAACAGCTTACAAACGGATGTGCAATATGGATTTTGGATAAAAGTTCCTGTCGAGGTACATAGCGGGTGTGCTATAGAGAAGTTGGAAAATGGGCGAGATATTTTGATAGTACTGGTAAAGGAAAACTTCCTCACCAGCTTGCAAGGTGTGTGAAAAAAATCCGCATAACTGTGAACAAAAGAAATATCAGACTCCCGATGCTAATCTTTGCGTCCGTTTGTTTGCTGCTTTTGTTAGACCTTAAAAAATAAATGTTTGTCTAAAATAAAAGTTTAGTATCTTCCTTAACCGAACGGGGTTAGACTTCTAAAAAAAAATCTTCCTCAGGAAGTCAACCAGAAAACACCTCCCGCATCGAAAGAAAACTTTAAATTTTAAAAAAGAGCGGGATATTACATTTTACCGATATCAGAGTGAAAATTTTAAATGTAGAAAACCGTCCAAGATTCGATGAGATCATAGAACGTATGGGAAGAAAATTCGCATCATTCTTAAGCATCTTCGCAATTACAACCTGGTGAAGAATCACCGTTCAACACCTTGATGTTTACATCTTACCTGCGAGAGTTTTCTCTAAGTATTTCTAAAAGCAGATGGATCGGGCATACCAGCAAATAATTAACTCAGACGAAATATGTGAAATGGAAATATATAGAATTGACAATTCAAGAATTTTTAGTACTTTAAAGGGTTTGTGTTTTATCAAGCGTGAAGGCATAAATGAAAATGCCGGCAGGTTCTCGCAAGGGTCAAAAACTCTAAGGTTGAATTCGGCAGAAGGATATTTCAACCCTTGCATCCCACTACGATTGCTACTCAGTATTGCTGAAGATTTCCAAAAAGCGATCATCAACGTGAAACAAGTGAAAGATATGAAAATTTGTGGTGGTTAGTGTCTTAGTTAATGATTTTTTGGTGATAGTGAGATGCGGTCTGGTGTGACGTAGTTTACAGAAAAACATTTTCTTTATTGCCATTGTACCATTGTATAGATTCATTTTTTTCACAGCGTACTTGTATTTGTCAAATTTACACAATGTTTATAAATCCCAGGGCCTGAAGATGATCTCTATAAAGATCGAAACGTTGGCACGATAAAGAAAATGTTTTTCCAAAACCTACGTCACACCAGACTGCATCTCACGAGCGCCACATAATAGATATGAAAATTCTAATACTTGCACAGGCCTATGAAAATATGCAAAAGTTGAGTGACCAATCTCCCTTGAAAAATATCTTAGCTCTCTTTACACGGATATCAAAGACTTTTAATGTTGAGATATTTAAAAAAGGAAAAGGTTTGGGAGTTGTACGATTACCCTGTAGGTTTCACAACTCACAGACAGTAGTGGGCGGTGAAAACAAATGAAAAAACGGCGTTTTATAATTTTAATATTTCATATATCTAGGAAAAATAATTAGGTGGCGGATTCAAAGTAATTTCATTATTGCTGTTTGAGAAACGGAAAACGTTTCTTAAATTCTAAATTTTATTTATACGACGATTTAAACGTACATTTTTCAAATAACTAATAGGGAATTATATTACACGTTTACGAACTTATAAAATAATTGTCACACTGATCAATATTGATCCACTTTACTTTCATTATCTCATTTCACAGACGAAGCTCCACTTATCGTCGTAATCAATTGTGCCAAAACAATCCGACCCGTTCAAAACTAGTCCGGTAGATTTTTTCCTTCCGGTATCACCTCTTATTGTCTTAGCATAACAATAGAATAATATAATATAATTTATTTAAGACTATCGTTCATAGAGTGGTATAAATTAAAGAACTCGGCACATTTCGATTCATTTACAATCATGACTTCGAATGGAGCATGTGTCGTGATTTTAAAAACGTGTATCTGCATGTCTATCGTGAATAAGATGAGTGGATGAAACATGGCCGGTCATACAGGTACGGTGCCGGCCTGTTGACGTAAGAGGCATGCACAAACACGTTCGCCAAATTAAGGGTGCTAAGGGTAGCTCGCTCATGCAAAAATGAGGCAGGTGCTGTTAAAAACTATTTCAAAAATCAGTTTTAATTATGACGATATTCACACCCAATGAAGTATCCCATATCATAAGCCATCTACCCTTAAAGAAAGCTTCTGGTTTTGACCTGATAACCGCAAAAATCTTTCACATCTATCTAAAAAAGCTGTAATTTTCCTTACCTAACTTTACAGTTTTGTCCTTAGAACAACATATTTCCCATCGCAATGGAAGTTTTCCCTCATCCGAATGATTCGAAAGACTATTTAACATAACCTTCCATGATCGTACCATCCAATTAATCTGTTGCCTATAATGGGCCAAATCCTAGCAAAAATTCCTGCTTAAACACATAATCGCCATCCTCCATTCTTATAACCTTTTCCCTGACCGCCAATTGGGGTTCAGATTTTCTCATTCCACTGCCCATCAGAGCCATCGCGTTGTAGACATCATCGCTACCTCTCTTGAGCAAAAAGAGTGATGCTCCTGTGTATTCCCAGATGTGAAGCAAGCCATCGATCGAGTATGGCACTCAGGGCTCCTCTAGAAACTTAATAAAGTCCTCTCGTTTACCTACCGACAGTTACTTTCAAGTCATCAGGGGCCACTCTCTCAGCCGGGTATCCCACGGATACAGGGGTACCACAAGGACGTGTTTTAAGACTCATCCTCTACACTGTATATACCGCAGACCCTTCCAGATACGATCCTTACTGCCTATGCGGATGATACCGCCATTCTTTTCTCTCATAAAGACCCTCAAAACACAACAGCTGAACAGACGATTCAGACTTTTCAAAAAATTCCTGGATAAACAGTCAAAAATGACTTTACAAAACGAACGACTCATTTATATATCTATTTTGAAACCCATTTGGACGTACGGCGTCTAACTTTGGAGTTCAACAAAACGTTCCAACCTCCAACGTATCCAATTCCTAGAATTAAATCCTTCGAACCATCTTCAATGCTCCTTTCTATGTACCATTCACAATGACCTTAATATCCATTATGTCCTGGAAATAGTGAAAAACCGCTAAAAGAAGTTTCATAAACAATTATCCAGTCACACAAACTCTCATATCAGAAACCTTTCGTCCCGCACCCTTCCAAATAATCCTCCCCGACGGCTGAAGCGTCAATGGCCTCGCGACCTCTTAAGTGGCAGTGATGTGATTACTGCAAATATAGGAGTGACTACTTGTTCGCCACCAGCCAAATACAAAATGGCGCCGTCGAACACCACCGAAGATAGGAGATATAATTAATAAGAATATTGTTTCGGCACCAACGGGAATGGAAGATTCCCGATTGATTAAGAGATGTTAGTTTAGGAAGAATTAAATGAAGGAATAAATAATGTACGAAAGGAGTATTTGAAGACTGTTTAATGAAATTTCTATGGCTTACAAGATGGACGATGATCGTATTGGAGATCTGAAGGCGATGAAGGCCGGAAAGCGATGACTGTCTCAGATTGCGATATCGTGGGTTGTTCGGCGATGACTAGGCCAGTGCACCGGCCTGGTTCCACCAGCGTCGATGATGATGATGCAATCCAGGCGGCGATGCGAGTGAGACGATGGACTCTTCCGGGGATAATAATGATGGATGATTCGTTCGTAGGATTATGGTGATGGTAGCTGGATAAAGGGAGATGAGATATTGAGGGAAAATGGCGATGATAGGTTTGGGACCATGCAGTCGGGAGATGGGATGCACGCGGAGTTAAGGATGGGGCGATTCTAATGTCAATGCACGGACATTCTCGTGGCGATAAATTTGCATAGACCTTACACGGTGGTTAATTACTTATTATTGTGCAACATTTAGGGGGTATGACAGGGAGATAGGAGATGGGCACGCTCCGATAGCTGGCAGATAAGAGAGCCCAAAAAAGTTGGAAGGTACGGGTTTTCGAGGAAAAAAGAGGGAAGTATGTTATGATTGATGGATTTTGAGAAGATAGGAGTTGTAGAAAGAGGGGTACAGTGGACGTCACAAATCGGACACTTCGCTGACGGAGACGCGCCCGAACGCTCCTAACGAGTAGTTGCACTTTTTTATGTTTTATGTATATTTTGTGTTCAGTTTTATATTATTTTACGCTGTAAAATACTATCAAATTTACTTAAGCGCGACCGTTGACGCAGGTGAAAATAAGTAAAGAGAGAAATCAATTATGAAAATACGCTTCATATCGAAAAACGTTGATGATCTCCAGTAATTAATTGTTCACGTAGAATTCAAAAATACAGTTAACTCGACACCCTTGGTCAACCCCCTTTTTTCAAAATAGAAGTCGAAGTTCCAACGGGGGTGAAATTTCAAGCCGTCAGATCCCACGAAAGCATTGACTATACCGATCCCCATGGCAGCTGTTTTTATCACATGCCGTCGGGTCCAATGACCTACATCCTTCTCCCCCAAAAAAACACCTTCACCTTTTCTGTTCCAGAAACCCATTTGCTGTCTGCTAGTTTGCAAATTTGGTTTTATTCAAATTGTAAATTTGGCATTTTTCGAAAGATTTAGTGTTCCTTTTTATTTACCAAAAATGAAATCGGAAGTTCTAAAAGGATTCCTTTCCTAAAGTAAATTTAACACATTTTTCAATTTTTTATATATTTTATTTTCGTAAAAGTGAATAGTTCAAGAGCTTCGAGTTTATTTATGGCAAAAACCGTAGATAGGTCAGAAAAACATAAAATTTTGAATATCTGCGAAGGGGTTGTGAATCGGACAACGGTTCATAAAAACATTTTTGTTGCATTTGAGATGTTAAAGCACCTGACAAATTTTGTAGCAGAGTAGCAGCGAATCACCCTGTAAATATCGACTTTTTGACCCACCATTACGACATTCTTAAAACTAATGTGGCTTAGTCGTGGCAAAAAAAATTCCAAAAGCTAGAAATTAAGAGCAAAGCCAAGACTCCGAGAATCAAATGGTAAGAAATTGGCGAACGCCATAGATGACCGAGAATGTATAAATATTGTCGATGTTGGCTACGGTTCTCTTTGTACAAAAAATTAAATTAAATAAAAAAAGATGTAACCTCATAAAAACACATATACATATGTTTTAGCTGGTCCTATTAACCAAAGTAATTATTATAAATTATTTATTATTTTTATGCAAAGTAATATTGAATTGAAAAATAAGTGTTGGGAGCGGGACTGGAACCCACGACCTCCTGATCAGTACATCCGGACTTTTCAACTCAACCATTTTTTCCATAAAAAATAATAAATTTATTTAATTTTATAATAAATTATGCATTTTATTCATTCCTATCTTGTACTGACGCTTAAATTAATGCTTTATGATCGATACAGATATAATTGCAAATATGTGAATTATTTACAAAAGGTTGCTATTTCGAATTCTGCGATTGTTATCCAGGAATATTCCCAAGGTAAAACGTTGTGTTTGAATCCGCGTTATGGTTTCCGTGGCATGTGCGATCCTTTGAACGTTCCTGTCTCTTCAAGGAAATGACCGATCTTAGTCAGTTCGAAGTGGCCTAGACGAAAATTGAACGAACCTTTGTGTTGACAAAATGTAGCGTTTCACAAAATATTGGTTTGGAGATTTTTCAACATAATTGATACTACAATTAATTAAGGTTGTTAGTTGAGATAAAAAAGTCAATGGCACGAGCGGGATTCGAACCCACGATCTTCGGCTTGATACGCCGCTGCTCTACCACTTGAGCTATCGTNCAACTAAAAACCTTAATTAATTGTAATAAATTAATTGGTCAAGCGGACGACGAAATTAGTGAATTTAATAAATGATACTTTTAAAAATAACATCGAAGAAATCGGGCTGAATATGAGAGTGTTTTAAGATCTATTTTCTTCTATGTTGGGGTAATAAATTATGCTCGCAAATTGGCCGAGACCTCTTTAATCACGATTCGACGAAGCATTAGAGTCGTCTCGTTTTCTCGTCATTCACTGTCTTCTCTAGACACCTACACGACTTTGCAAGGTAATTTTGGCTTCAGCACTCTTGACACAATCATTTACCGGTCATGCGAGCCAAATTGATTCGATCTGTTGCTTCGCCTCACGAAGGTCGTTACACAGTTGGATTTCATACTTCGCATATTTGTGGGTTGTAAATTAATTTGAACAATAATATTAAACTTTATGTAAGGTATTGGTTGAAATAAAAAAAAGCCCGTAGAAATGATGAATGGTGGAGTGAGTGCGGTGTTCAATCCTTTTTAAAAAGATAATTCCTACTCACAGTAAGTTGTTTTGCAAGAATCCGGATTTCGAGAAAACTTGGCAAACAGCGGGGTTTACCAACTTAATTGTAATGATTCCGACATTAAATATATAGGAAAAAGCGGTCGAGAAATAAAAACGAGAGTTATAGAATACTTGCCTAAATCGAACAAATTTTCGGAATATAAGGACCATCAAAAAGAAGCAAAATACAATTTCAATTCAAATTTAAATATAGCAGTGTACATAGATTCACTAGTTTTCGTAATCCGCTTGATCAATTAATACCTTTCAATTAATTAAGGTTTTTAGTTGAGATACAAAAGTCAGTGTCACGAGCGGGATTCGAACTCACGACCTTCGGATAGATACGCCGCCACTCTACCACTGGAGCTATCGTGACACTGACTTTTTTATCTCAACTAAAAACCAATTAATATAGTAATTGGTCACACGGACCACGAAAATTAGTGAATTTAATGACTTAAATGAAGTATATCTTCACTAAAGCTCTCCGTGGCCATTTCATTTGTCGCTGAGAATCAAATAGATTACACGACATTTGAAAAATGGCAAAAAGGAGGGAAAATTCAAAAGGTGTGATTGAGATGGGAAGTTAGCGTCCGAGCGGATCGAAATCACGATAGCTCAGGTGGTAGGGGCGTCGTGGGTTCGAATCCCGCTCGTGACACTGACTTTTTTATATGAACTAAAAACCTTAATTAATTTAAAACTGTTACATAGTTTCAACAAAGGGAGAGAACTACATTAATTTGAGAAATTTGAAATTAAAAAATGTAAAACTGAACATGAAGATAAATGCATTAATAATATAATAGATTTTGATCGACCTCCCATTTCAAATATGTACATAAATAATATTAAACGTCCAAATAATTAAATTAATTAATTTAATTGTTATTAATTTCATCATAATTTAATAATCTATTATTAAGGTATTATTATATTTTTTTATTTTTTATCTTTAATCACTATTTTTTTCGCACGTTCAAAATTGAGCGGCATTAAAACCCAGCTTCTCATTGGAACGTCGCGTTGGCGGGGAAATTAATTGAAAGATGTTATTTGGTCAATCGGACCACGAAATATAATGGATTTAATAATTTTGCAAATGTGTAGTTTTGAGATTTTTTTTATCGAATAGAACTAAACTGCTCAAAATGAATATTGTGAATTTTGCAGTATTTACTTTCCCTAGCATTTTTATTTTTCCTTGGTTGGGAATTCCTTCTTTTTCTGTTAGTTTGAATTTCTAATGTTGTGAGTTCATCTCTCCACGATAGATAACTTTTATTTCGTTTGTTTACTTTTGTTCCGTACTTTTTTTAGCGATCACATCATTGCTTGCGCGCGTTAAGAATACGAAAAATTTTTAACTCTATTTTCTAATGACTGTTTGTAATCGAACAGCATATTTTCTACCAAACAGCATAACATTCCAATAAGTTCCCCAATCTGCTTTACCGATGTCGTATCGGTTCCTCCGCCTGTTTTTTATTTTATCCATTTGTTCAATTTCAGTTACTCTGTGGTCGCTACTAGAACAATCGATCTTCACATCCCTTCAATGCTTTTTTTTACGTCTCTGAATGTGATGGTAACGTCAACATGAGAGACACCACTTGCAGACGTCCGGACCGATTCTGGATTGTTTAGACATATCAATTTGTGTTCTTCCATAAATTCTGATAGACTGTCACTTATCACGTCTGTCGTTTTATCGTCCTACACAGACGAAAGCGCATTTCTGTCCATGTTATTTGTAACTTTGATTCAGTATTTCCTTTTTGTGCTTTCTATTTGGTCTAGGAATATTTCTATCCTTTCTGAGAATTAGCAGTATTCGTTTCTAATAAAAAAATTGTATGGTTCTAACTTTTATATGGGCACAAACTGTGTGGGCACTAAACAGAAATAAGACATCTATTTGAACTCCAAAGTTAGACGCCGTACGTCCAAATGGGTTTCAAAATAGATATATAAATGAGTCGTTCGTTTTGTAAAGTCATTTTTGACTGTTTGTCCAGCAATTTTTTGAAAAGTCTGAATCGTCTGTTCAGCTGTTGTGTTTTGAGGGTCTTTATGAGAGAAAAGAATGGCGGTATCATCCGCATAGGCAGTAAGGAGCGTATCTGGAAGGGTCTGCGGTATATACAGTGTAGAGGATGGGTCTTAAAACACGTCCTTGTGGTACCCCTGTATCCGTGGGATACCCGGCTGAGAGAGTGGCCCCTGATGACTTGAAATTAACTGTCGGTAGGTAAACGAGAGGACTTTATTAAGTTTCAAGAGGAGCCCTGAGTGCCATACCCGATCGAAGGCTTGCTTCACATCTGGGAATACACAGGAGCATCACTCTTTTTGCTCAAGAGAGGTAGCGATGATGTCTACAACGCGATGGCTCTGATGGGCAGTGGAATGAGAAAATCTGAACCCCAATTGGCGGTCAGGGAAAAGGTTATAAGAATGGAGGATGGCGATTATGTGTTTAAGCAGGAATTTTTGCTAGGATTTGGCCCATTATAGGCAACAGATTAATTGGATGGTACGATCATGGAAGGTTATGTTAAATAGTCTTTCGAATCATTCGGATGAGGGAAAACTTCCATTGCGATGGGAAATATGTTGTTCTAAGGACAAAACTGTAAAGTTAGGTAAGGAAAATTACAGCTTTTTTAGATAGATGTGAAAGATTTTTGCGGTTATCAGGTCAAAACCAGAAGCTTTCTTTAAGGGTAGATGGCTTATGATATGGGATACTTCATTGGGTGTGAATATCGTCATAATTAAAACTGATTTTTGAAATAGTTTTTAACAGCACCTGCCTCATTTTTGCATGAGCGAGCTACCCTTAGCACCCTTAATTTGGCGAACGTGTTTGTGCATGCNGATAAAGAAAATATTTTTCTAAAACCTACGTCACACCAGACCGCATCTCACGATCTCCAAATAATCATTAACTAACGGTCACTAAACACCACACAGTTATTGAAATGTTGATCACGAATATACAAGTTCAAAAGAAATTTCAATTTTATTTTCATTATCAAAAACCTTTTTATTTTTGAAAATATCTCAGAAAAAATTAACTTATTGAAATATAATGGCGAATTAAAAGTTGTAGGACATCAAATTATTTCGTTTTAGTGTTGGAGTTAGATTTCGATAGGTAGAGTGAGGGTTTGAGGCGGGTTAGGTGAAGAATTGTTTGGTTAAATAGTGTGAAGGACGGGTGAGGTTAGGTAGAGTAATGGTTAAGTTAGGTTAGGTTAAAATTTTGTTAGGGCTACGGGCGGGTTTGGTTACGTATCCATGTCTCATTGTTTTTATGTCAAGCGGAGAAAATAGGTGAGTACCAACCTCAAGCCATTTTATGTATTTTCGCAAATACTTATAATTCATTTATTTTTTCATAAAGTAGAAAAAGTAAAAGGTGTAGAGAAATTTTTTTTTTTTAATTTGGCGTTATGCATATTAGCCATGTGACAATTCGTATATGTGTGTTCAAATTTGGGGGGGGGGGTTATTGTGAAAAAAGGGCCAGAGGCGACGGTGGGAATCGAACCCACGACCGCGGCGTGAGAGTCTCTCATGCTAACCACTCGGCTACCGCGGTCCCCGAACAAGTTAAAAATAATTTATTTTTGGGATGGTTAGGTTACTGTTATGGTTATCCTCGTTTCTGCTCACAAACGTGTCTCAATCACAATGTCGTTCTCATTTCTGTCTGTTTGCGATTAAATATATCGACTNGAGCTTTAGTGAAGGATACTTCATTTTAAATCATTAAATTCACTAATTTCGTGGTCCGCTTGACCAATTAATATATAACAATTAATTAAGGTTTTTAGTTGCGATAAAAAAGTCAATGGCACGAGGGGGATTTTTTTACTTATATTTACAGTTTTACTTTTTAAATCAATGTCCAAAAATTAAAAAACGTCAAAATCTTCCAGACATTTTATGTAAGCCTATAGTCAAAAAGAAACTATTATCATAATTTTGTGTGGTGTTTAGTGACCGTTAGTTAATGATTATTTGGAGATCGTGAGATGCGGTCTGGTGTGACGTAGGTTTTAGAAAAATATTTTCTTTATCGTGCCAACGTTTCGATCTTTATTGAGATCATCCTCACAGCCTGGGATTTATAAACATTGTTTAAATTTTACCAATACATGTAGGATGTGAAAAAATGAAGTTATACAATGCTAGAAATTTTAAATTCAATCAAATTATTTGTACTGGCTCAAAGTGTTTGTTTTCTGTGTAGATGTGTCATTATTGGGTGTCGTATTGAAAGTGCCAGTGAGATATTGATGTTTTATGTTTATTTTATGGTTGGATTTTGAAGGGGTGGGGAAGGATGTCGGGATGGAAAGATATTTCTATATGAGGAGTCGGCTTCTTTGAGGTGAAAGGAGCCGACAATGGGAAAGAATGGGTAATGGTTTGGTCCGATTATCCTTTCAGGATTATATAGACGGGGATAATTAGGGAAAGGAAAGCGAAGTTGATGAAGAATTAGACTATGTAGAAATGTTTGGTGTGTGGAATGTGATGAATGTTTTATATGTTATGAGTTTTGTGTGTGATGATGATATATGTATGTTATCGATATTGAATTTAATTAATGATATTAGCGTAGCTGCGACTGAGTTTACCCGTGTCTGTTCTGTATCATTGTAATTGATGCTGTGGTTATGTCAGTTGATATAAACCTTTTCTAAACAGTTACGCTCATGTTTGTTTTGTTATGTGTGTAATATTTTTGGATTGTTGAAGTCGCAATTGTATTGGTGTGCAAAATGGTGGGTAGCTAGTGTTGTCTTACCCTGTTATCCAGATATTGAGATGGATGTTGTAATTATTGGGTGTCGTGTTGAGAGTGCCAATGAGATATATAAACATACATATAAATATAAAACATCAGTATCTCACTGGCACTCTCAACACTACACCAAATAATCAATGACACATCTACGCAGAAAAAACACTTTGAGTGAGTACAAATATTTGGTTGAATCTAAAATTTCTAGCATTGTATAAATTCTTTGTTTTTCCACATCCTACATGTATTTGTAAAAATTTAAACAATGTTTACATATCCCAGGCGCTGAAGATGAACTCAATAAAGATCGAAACGTTGGCACGATAAAGAAAATGTTTTTCAAAAACCTACGTCACACCAGACCGCATCTCGCGATCTCTAAATTATCATTATCATAATTGTTTGATTATATCGAGAAAAAATAAGGCTCAATTAGTGTAATTATACGACATGTAGTTTTTATTTTAATTTTTTGTCAGTAAAGCCAGGACATATTGTTTATGTCAGAGATAAACCGTACAAAAGCAGAAGGAGAGGGTCGGTCTGGAATTGTTAAAAGGTCGCTTCTATCTCCTCGCAAATACCAAGAGATGTGACAAGTTAGCCTCCCCTTATCTCAAAGCTGTATGACAGCTCATCCCACATGCCCTTACTCTATTTATTATCGGAGCTTCCATTACTCTCGCCCCAATTTTCTCTCTTTCTCGTATCAATCATTGTCAGGTAAAAAATAAAAGATGTTAACCGATAGACACTTTATTGAAAATGGTCTAATTTGTCTTGTCGATGAACGTATTTGTAGTAATTAACCAGGGTAAATATATTATAACGCGAGCTTTTAACGGATTCAGGAATTGAACTATGAAATTATTTTTGAATAACATCCCAGCGGTAACTAAAATAAGACATTTCGATCTCAAAATGGCCGGGATAAAAGTCAGGCTATAAATAAACTCACGCCATTTTTCTGTGAAGGAACGAAAGAAGGAAAAACCGAAAAAGAGAAAATAAGGGAAACTTTCTGTCTAAACCTTCTGATTTTCCTTTGTTGTCTTTGCAAGACGTAGACATGTTGAACAAGAAAGTTTTCCAAACATAATAAAGGATGGGACCGTCTCGTTTACAACGCTTTGAAACGGTATTGTTGTTCGAGGGTGTTCTCTTCAAATTTAGGGCCGACTCCTTTAAAATCATAGTCATGTTTGGAAACGCCATAATGCAATATGACTAAGGTTTTTCTTTCGTAGCTTTTCTTAAACGCGAAAAAAAAACTCAACAGGTCAATTTCCGATGTCATTATTAAAAAAAGAGAAAAAGTCCTATAAACGCATTTCTTATTCAAAGTGACGTTTTAACATAATCCATTATATTCATTAGATTTCGTGGTCCGATTGACCAAATAACATCTTTCAATTAAGTAATGTTTATGTAAGGTATTGGCTGAGATAAAAAGTCAGCGATTGAAAAATGTCAAAAAGGAGGGAAAATTCGAAAGGTTGGGTTGAGATGGGAAGTTAGTGTCCGAGTGAAGTCCCGATAGCTCAAGTGGTAGAGTAGCGGCGTATTTAGCCGAAGGCCGTGGGTTCGAATCACGCTCGTGACACTGACTTTTTTATCTCAAACAATACCTGACATAAAGATTAATTAATTGAATAATCTATTATATTTCGTGGTCCGTGTGACCAAATAACATCTTTCAATTAATTAATGAAAAAGTCAGTGTCACGAGTGGGATTCGAATGGGAGCCAAAGGTCGTGGGCTCGAATCCCACTCGTCATACTGACTTTTTCATTTCAACCGATACCTTACATAAAGATTAATTAGTTTTAACATAATTTTCACAATTTCAGTGATATCCTCATTAATGCTTATAAGTAAGGCAGTATAAATAGTATTGAAGCAATATTAAGACGACCCAAAACTAAAGTTATTTTTAAATAATAATTAGTTTAAAAACTTTTATTAGAAGTTTAACACAGTAGGAAGGTGTGAAAAAGTATCTGGCCGTCAGCCCGAATAAAACCACGCTAATAAACAACCTTAACAATAAATAAACAGAGCGAAAGAAACTTAACTAGATTAAAAGATTACCAGGAAGAAACATGAGACAAAACAATACACAAAATTTTCTTAAATACTTTCTATTTTCAAATTAAAGCTTTCTGTAAAGCATGTAAAAAAATGTTCATGTATATTTAACATTTTTTAATATTATATTGTAGTTCTCTTGCCATCTTTTTTCTATAAAATTCCTTCTTAATTCCAAATCCCCTTTTTTCTTCAAATGAACGTTTTGAATTTCAAATTAACCTTTTTAATTTCAAATTAACCCATTTTTTCTTCAAATGAACGTTTTGAATTTCAAATTAACTTTTTCAAACATCAAATAAACCCAATTTAAATTAACCATTCTTAATTTCAGATTAACTCTTTGTTTAAAGCATTAACATATCTTTCAATTTTCATTTTTTATCATCTAAAATAATTGTGCTCTCAGAAAAACCATATAGCTTTTACCTTCATATTAATTCTCTCTTGAATATGCAATTAACCATTATTTATATCAAATTATCTTTTTACTCCCAAATTGATCTTTTTATTTTCAAATTAACTCCAATTTCAAATGAACCCTTTTTAATTTCATATCACACTTTTAACGACAAATTAACTATTTTTAACTTTAAACGTGCCATTTTTAACTTTGAATTAAAACTTGTTAAATTTCATATAAACCAAGTTTAACTTTAAATTAACCCTATTTAATTTCAATTTAACCTAATCTTTAAAGCATTAACAAATCTTACAATTTGCAATTTTTCACAATATAAATCAATTGGACTCTTAAAAAACCATATAACTCTTTCCATCATATTAATCCTTTTTAATGTCCAATTAACCTTTTTATACCAAATTAACCTTTTTTCTCTAAAAGTTGTTTTTTCAATTAACCGTTTTTATTTTCCAATCAAACCCTTTAACTTCAAATTAACCCTGTTTAATTTAACATCACCCTTTTCTAACGTAAATAAACCATTTTTAACTTCAAATTAACAATTTATTTAAGTCATTGCAAAGAATTGCCCAGCGGATCTCAAGTTATTAATTTCAAATACAATAAAAGAAGAATGGAAAAACCGCTGGGCTCGGCAAAATAGGAATAACCCTGCCAAACTGTGCCAGGTTAAGAAAGACGTCGGTCCCTGGTTCACGGAAAATGGGTCAAAAAGGGAAAAGGTCATACTGACAAGACTACGCATAGGTCATACAAGGATTACACACGGGCACCTCCTAGCAGGAAAGCGACCGCAAAGGTGCCCATTATGCAAAGATAGAGTAACAGTCGAGCACCTTTTCAATTGTAGAAGGCTCGACGCTTATAGGCAATATTTTGGAATATCATCAGACCTGTGCGTAGTCTTGGTGCTCGGCAGCGGGCACAAATCGCTGTACCGGTACCTCAGGGCTATAGGGATCTTCAAATGTATATAGTTTATGTGTGTTGTGCTGTGCTTGTGTTGTGTCTGAAGTGTTTGTGTCGTGTTTGTGTGTTGTTTATGTTAATACATTAGGATGAATGTAATTTATTAGCGCGAAAGGAAGGGGTTATTTACCCCGCCCCGAGGAATATCGAGTACTCTAGGGTGAGTGTGTGATGTTTGGTGAGCAAAAGTAAGTTATTAGCGGGAATGGAGTGGGTTCGGCCCCGCCCCGAGGAATATCGAGTACTCTGGGGGAGTGAAAGTGACCAGACTTCTATGTTCCTATCGAGTGTTGTGTTTTATGTTAATTTATCGGATTGAATGTAATTTATTAGCGCGAATGGAGTGGGTTCGGCCCCGCCCCGAGGAATATCGAGTACTNTGTAACAATTAAATTTAAAATTATTTAATATTAAATATAAAATCATGATTATTCTGTTAACTCGGGATTTATAATATAATTGATAAGATATTAATTAATCTATATTTATTCAAAAATAGCTAATGTACAGTATCACTTTTTTCGTATATTTCGTATCTCTTCAGTCGACTGGACTTGTAAACAATAGTAAGCGTTTATACTCAACACTTCTTACTTATTGCAACCTAAAAAAGTGAAAACTGAATCAGAAACTGAGCTATGAATCATGGGAGACATCGGAACATACCTTATGTAACTGCCGAGCTTTAGCTAGTGAACGGTACAACCAACTCGGAAACAGGAGAATATCGCCTAGAGGGATAAGCGACGAAGCACCCCGAAGGTGCTTAATTATCTTAAGGGTGATACAGATTCTCAGGTATGGATAAACGGAAGGTCAATTACACAATAATCAGGTCATTGTGTAATTAGGAACCGGGAAAAGTACAATAAGCCAAAAAGCTGCTTAGAAAATAGCAAAGACAAGCTTGCTAGTATTAAGCATTCTCGTCATCGTCAATAATTTTTACCACTTAAAACGTTATACAGACTAAAGAAGGAGAGGGCAGACGTTTTCAAATCGTAACAATAAAAACACGCAGATATAATCCATAAAAGAACCATTCTGTCGATTTTATTAAAAACACCTTGACTTACGAAAAATCACCAAGACAAAACTCTGAATATGACGAGGAGCCGAATAGCATCTGACAGAGAAAAACAGCGGAGATAGGTAGACCAAAATTGATTGGTCTTTGCAACAAATAAAAGCATGAAAATAAAACTTTCTTCGATTACGCTTTTATTAAGTTTTTAAGTAGTTTCGTTTTAGCACTTCTTTTTAAGTAGTGTTTAGACAAAACAAACCATGTTTTGTTGCTTTTTGCTTTTGTTTTCCAATATCTTTAACCACTTCCATTACTATATTAAAATCTGAAGGGAGCCAAGAATCCCGCCGTTCCCCTCGGGCCACCATAAATTTAGACATCTTTAAATCAGATCCGGCCCATTTTTATGGGAGACAAGGCCTTGAATTTTCAACCATTCTCTACTCGGAAGCCCGGCCGGCCCTCCCCAAGGGTACAACACTACCCCGCAATATATTGCCGACATACAAAACGATACTCTGACTACGCTATCGCAATATTTGATGACCCTGGGCTTCAACAACTTTTCCTTCGGATGGAGCAGTTGATTAAATTTGGAAAATTTCACGTTCTACGATTGATACGGTTTTTCAATATTATTTTTCTTTAAATCAAAGGATAACCAGATAAATATGATTATTGTAATCATTTACTAATTGCCTTTTTATTCCTGTTCGAACCGAGTTAAATGTACCAACGAAACAATTGCCTAGAATTGTATAAAAAATATAAAAAAGACTAACGATATGTTTTATAAGGGACAGAGAATAATGTTAAGAAGGCGGGTAAAAATCAAATTGGTACATTGTAACGTCTCCAGGGGACCCATCTGTTGTTTAAAAGTCTTTTCCTGTGCCATGCTTTTGTCGTTTGAAAACCAGCTGAGACTGGCCTCATTCCGGGCCGACAGAACACAAACAGCACGACAGGAAACCATTCCAAAAAAAGACGAATTATTTTAACGAGATTAAATGAACGTTTTATGTAAGAATAATCTTCACGCCATTCTGAAAATGGGAGGACGACATATTTTACTTCCTCATAGGTGCTGATAAATTGAGATCTGTCTGTCTGTCTCTCTCTCTCTCTCTCTCTCTCTCTCTCTCTCTCTCTCTCTCTCTCTCTATCTATCTATCTATCTATCTATCTATCTATCTATCTATCTATCTATCTATCTATCTATCTATCTATCTACTTATCGATCTATTTATTATCCCACTCTATATCTACCTTTTTTCTTTCGCCCTTTTTTCTCTCTCTCACTCTCTCTTCCTCTCTCTGTCTATCTATCTATTAATCTGTTTATCTATCTAATTCCATCCAACCAGCTATTAAAAAAGGCTATTTATTTCCATTTTTATATTTTATTTCCATTTCCACATTAAGTGACAGGTAAGTCCAAGAGAACTGTCTTTGAATGGTGAAATAAAACTATCATTCAATCAATCTCCATCGCTCCTTTTCTCATGTACTCTTCGTCTATCTATTTATCTAACTATCCATGTATCTATTCTCTCTCCCCCCCTCTCTCTCCGCCTTTCTATATACATACTTATCTCTCTTTCCGGCTAAGAAATGGTCTTTTGGTTTCCATGGCTAATTTCTTGGAGTGGGAGCAACCGTATTTTGTACAAACAGCGGGTGTTTTATGCATTTCACATTCAGGAGGAGTTCTATTTTCTGGGTAAATATCTAGCTCTATACATTTGATTTTATATAAGGTACTATGGCAATAATTTTGAAAAACCCGCCAGTGGGTAGGGGGCAAAATGTTGGGAGACGCAAGAAAAAAACAAAAAAAAACGAATGTGTGGTGATTAGTGACCGTTAATAGATANAATAAAGATCGAAACGTTGGCACGATAAAGAAAATGTTTTTCTGAAACCTACATCACACCAGACCGCATCTCACGATTTCTGAATAATAATAAATAGTTAAATTAAAAATTAATAGTTAAAAAACCCCTATAGTATTTTTTGACCCAGAATATTTTGGAACAAAGAGTAGGAACTTTAAAAAACATAAGTGATTGAGAATTGCAAATTCATTATCACAATATTCACTGAAAACTTGCTTTCCAACCAAAAATATTTGAAACACTTAAGTTTGGAATCTCATTGGGCCAGTTTGATTCTGTGTAAAAACGTTTCGGTTGCTAAAAAAATTATGTTCCTTTTCCTGTCCAAACCGTCGCAACCTCCTTTTGGTAAGAATAATAAATAACGCTGAAATTAATTATATTTTCCACGTTTTAAGTTTGGTCTTCAAATTATAACACATTACTTAGTTTAAAATTTTTTATTTTATAGAGTTTCCCTTTCTTTCTTTACTATCGTACAATCCATTTCCTTCATGCTGTTAAAAAAAAAATTCGGTTTTCCATTTGACGTGATGATGAGCAAAGATGTGAGATCCGCTTGATTTATTTACCTCCAAAATAAGTTTAGAAAATTTGATTTAGAATCTCTCAACCGTTTCCCAACAGGGACACATTAACTGCATTACCCTGCTATAAAACAGTGTGTTATTTTAAGATTCAAGGCGTTCCCGGCTGAAGTCATTAACTATTGTCTTCACCACCAACTTGAAAACTTTTTAAGGAGAAGTGGTATTTGTCTAATAATTAGTTAAATTAATTGTGTCACTTAAACGCAGATTGACAACGAATTTTATAATTACAATACTGAAATAATGTAAGAAAACAATTCAGTTTGATTCCTTATTTCAAACATTAAACTTATTTCTTTCAATTAATTAATCTTTTTATGTAAAGTTTCGGTTGAAATGAAAAAGCGTCACGAGCGGGATTCGAACCCACGACCGCTAAATACGTCGCTGCTCTACAACTTGAGCTATCGTGACTTCGATCCACTCGGACACCAACTACACATCTCATCCTACAACCTTTCGAATGTTCCCTCCTTTTTGCCATTTTTCATTTCAACCAAAACCTTACATAAAAAGATTAATTAATTGAAGAAGTAATTTGGACAATAGACCAAGCAATATAACGGATTAAACTTATTGTTAGTTTAAATATGTAACAGAAATTATGTTTTCATATACGGTACACTATCTAAGAAGGGAAGGCCATGTAGGTGGGATCACAAATTTTAATGAAACTTTTTCCCTGATGCTAGGATGAAAAAAATATTAAACACCTGGCTAATCTTTATGCCAATGGGCCCTAGGAGCCAAGATTCTTTTTTTTTTTTTGCGCATATTTCAACTTTATTATAATATACCAAAAGATCTTTTTTTTAAACGTTGAATATGATTAATTTCATATTCTACGTTGAAAAATCTGCTGGAATATATTGAATGAGATTAGGTATATAAAAAGTTAGAAAAACCAAAATTCGCTTCTACTAATATAAGCTGAAAATTCAAATTCATTTTATGCACCTTTTAACGGTCTGAACTACCATTTTTTATAGAAAAGAACGCAGTTTTTCTTCCTTCGATTTCAAACATTAATAACTCCTCTGGATTTTATCCAAATCAACGATATCAAAATCAAATTTTAAAGAAATTGCCAATCATATGTTTTACTCAACATTATAGAGGTTGTTAACAATGTTTCTTTTTTTTTTTTACCCTATAAGTGTGAAAAATAAAGAATTCTCGGGGGCGTCGGTAGCCGCAACGGTTTAGGCGTTGACACGGCGCTCATCACTGTAAGGTAAAGGTCCCGGGTTCGAATCCAATGGCCCTGCATTCAGACCCGACATATTTACAAATGGGCTTTTTTTCAAAAACACCGGCACCCCGAGGGTTTTCCGGTGTTCCGTTGTTACTCTTAAAAATTAGTAGGTCCTCTGGGTTTTATCAAAATTCTACATTATTACATCCGGTAGAAAGCTTGACGTTGTTTTTTTCAAGCTATGTCAACAAGGTTTAAATCATGTCATTATAAGTGAGAAAAACTAGGACGAAATAAAAAAACCTTAAATTTTTATTTTATATCTGTTGATTTGGAACAGCGTAAAGAAGTTTTTTATATCTTTTATTTTTTAATTTAAAGATTCATATTCTGGGGCGTCGGAGGCCGCAACGGTTTAGGCGTTGACACGGCGCTCTTCTCTGTAAGGTAAAGGTCCCAGGTTCAAATCCACCGGCCCTGCATTCGAACCCGACATATTTAGAAATAAGTTTTTATTAACCTCGTAGTTGAAATACCTCGTTTAAAAAAAGAAAAAAAAGATTCATACCTCCTTGGGTTTTTATCCTGACTACACGTTATTCCAGCTGGCAAGGCTAATAGTTTTACTTGTAGCCTATGCCAGCGAGCTTTAGATTATCAGTCATTATAAGTCGTAAAAATAAGAATGAAGTAAAACATTTGAGGTTTCTTTGCATCATATTTGTTGTTTTGTTTTATATCTACTGGTTGGTATCAGACGAGGAAATTTTTTTCTCTCAGAGATCTTGTGTTCTGGATTTAAAAATTCATAACTCCTTCGGATTTTCTAAATATAAATTTATGTTATTAAATCCGTCAGAGAATATAATGGTATAAACGTTTCATTTTATATCTACAGTTTTTATTTTTTTGAGCATTTATTGCATATATTTTATTTGGTTCTAAACACTTGTAAAGTTTCCTGATGATTAAAGGAATTGCTTTACAGTTATCAAAATTTTTATAAAAAAAACAAAAGATAATTTGCAGGCACTGACGAAAGAAATGTTTTTAGGCAAAAAGTTATTTTTTGATTTGGGGACGCAATGGACTGTAGACAAATAAAACGAATCAAACAAGAAGAAAAAAAAACCACTTCACCTCTCGTCCTCGGCTCCGACGATCCCGTGGTCTGTTGGGCTAAGATGCAGGGGGTGTTCAGGAAGGATTCAACGATCTGATAGGAAGTCAATAGGATGGAGAACCCTTACCTTTCGTCCTCGGAACAGGAGACCTCGACAGTTCTTGAACGATCCACCGGATGGGTCGACGACTCCCGTTTACCCGACCAACGCAAATCGAACGGTCGAAATTAAAATAGGCCAAACAATCGGCAACGAAAACGGCGTCAAGAAGCGAACTGCGACTGGCTCTTTCGTCTCCCGATCGGACGTTATCGCCTTTAATCCTTCTGGCGTAAACATTTTCCAAAAAATTATGAATATCAATTTTGATTTTTGGTGGCAAAAATATCTCAGCCTACTTCGGTTTTGTGGATTTGTCACAAATTATTTACCGCAATATCTACCATAGCCATGACTAGACGGAAAATATTATTTTGACCTTTAATTAAGGTTTTTAGTTGAGATAAAAAAGTCAATGGCACGAGCGGGATTCGAACCCACGATCTTCGGCTTGATACGCCGCTGCTCTACCACTTGAGCTATNGATTCGAACGGTAGGTTGAGAAGGGAAGTTGGTATCCGAGTGGATCGAAGTCGCGATAGGTCAAGTGGTCAGAGCAGCGGCGTATTGAGCCGAAGGTCGTGGGTTCGAATCCCGCTCGTGCCATTCACTTTTTTATCTCCACCAAGACCTTACATAATGATTAATTAATTGAAAGAAGTTATTTGGTCAATCGGACTACGAAATAGAATTTTACTATGCAATAGAATTGACACACGTGAAATGAGGACAATACTTTTTAAAAGGATAGTTCCTACTCACAGTAAGTTGTTTTGCAACGATGCGGATTTCAAGCCTTTTAGCTCATCATCAGGTTGAGGCAATTGACATTAGAGGCTCTCAAAGAATTCCTACAACTAATTAATTCTCTACACCGTAATATAAATTTTACAATGGCAATTGGCAAAGATGGTTGTTTGAACTTTTTAGACCTAAAACTGTCCATAATAAACAACCTAGTTGAAATAGATGTATATAGAAAACCCACAACTACAGACACTATGATACCAGCGGATTCTTCCGACCCATGGTCCAAAAGGCTGCTGGTTTCATTTGGCTCATAGACCGGATGTTAAAACTTCCGCTAACACTGATAACTATAAAAAATAATTAAAAACTATTAAAACCTTAGCAAAAAACAACGGGTATCTAGCAATATTTATTGATAGGTTGCTAGTTAAAAGAATAAAAAAATTAACTTTAAACGAATCAATAATAGGACTCAGTCACCCCACCACAAATGAATCAGTAGGTTTGGTGAATTATCGCAAAAAGTTAGTAAAATTTTTAAACTTAAACTTAAGGTTTTAGAATAGCTTTTAGAAGTACGGGTTCACTTAAAAACATCCTCTCAAAACCTAAAGACAAAGTAGACAACTTGGCAAAAAGTGGGGTTTACCAACTCAATTGTAATCATTGTGATATTAAATATATAGGACAAAGCGGTAGAGAAATAAAAACAAGAGTAAAAGAACACTTGCCTAAATCGAGCAAATTTTCGGAATTTAAGGACCATCTAAAAGAAACAAAACATAATTTCAATTCAAATTTAAATACAAGAGTGTTACATAGTTTCAACAAAGGGAAAGAACTAGATTGGTTTGAGAAATTTGAAATTAAAAAATGTAAAATTGAACATGGTGATAAATGCATTAATAATATAACAGATTTTGATCTACCTCCCATTTTAAATATGTACATAAATAATATCAAACATCCAAATAATTAATCTAATTATTTTAATTGTTATTATTTTTATAGTAATTTATAGTAATATTAAGTATTTATTATTCTAATATTTATTTGTGTTATAATTTCCGCGTTTCGCACGTTCAAATTGAGCGTCATTAAAAAAATCAGCTGATAATTGGAACGTCGCGTTGGCGGAGGTATCAGCGGTTCACTTTGGCAATTCATGTCGAGAGACGTGGTTGTAGAAGTCCTTCAACCTGATGATGAGCTAAAAGGCTCGAAATCCGGATCGTTGCAAAACAACTTACTGTGAGTAGGAACTATCCTTTTAAAAAGTATTGAACACCACACTCACTCCATCATTTATCATTTCTATGAAATGAGGACTGTCACGCACTGGCATCATCATGTCAGTCGTATGTTTTTTGGCCACATTTAACATTCAAGGAACGGGAGTATTTTCTATTTTTTTCTTTCTTCAAATATTATCTGGGATTGAAAGAATTCAGGGGTTAAAATTTACATATAACGCGTACAAATTATTTTCCCCTAAAATCATATCTCCATTTTATCCACTTTATTTCAATGAATTGATGTTATATCATTGAATGATATATTTTTAAGAAATTTTTTGAAATAGTTGTTTACTCTTCGATGTTGAACACCCTCAGTTTTCTTATATATCGAGACATAATTAGAATATATTCATTGTTTAATCTGAAGCTTTGTCTTGTTTATACGGTAAAAGTTTTATACATGTCGGAAAATCGACTGTCTAAGAATTGGATTTTGATTAAAATGTAAAGGTTAAAGGTTATATTCACACAAAATTGGTTGTATGAGATTGCGTGGAGAACTGATTAACTTAAACTTTAAGTCATGTATGATGAGTATCTTCACATAGTCATATGTCAAAAGCTTACTTGTGTGGAAAAGAATTGGTTTGGCCTTGAAATTGTGGACGGAAAAACATTGATTGCTTTTTTAAATGGTAAAGATTGTACAAAGTTTACAGAGGCTTTAAGATCATCACAAGTATAAACTATTTTATATGTATGATTAGGGATGGTTAGAGATGGATGGCCCGGCTGAATTTTCCTCGAACCAATGGCACCATAAAAAAATGTGCTTAATACTTTTTAGTCTAGTTTCAAACTTTTAACTTTTTTACCTTACTGGGTACCTGGGGCCATGTTCAACATCAAAATTTCAAATACGACCTCGTGACATCGTGACCCATCATTTTAAACGGTTTTTTACGCTGAAAACAATGGTTCAATCGGATTTAAATTTATTAAATCCAACATGTATAGACATAAAACATCAATATCTCACAGGCACTCTCAACATGACACACAACAATGACACATCTACATAGAAAATAAACACTTTGAATGAGTACAAATACTTTGATTGAATCTCAAATTTCTAGCATTGTATAAATTCCTTTTTTTTCATATCCTTCATGTATTTGTAAAATTTAAACAATGTTTATAAATCCCAGGCCCTGAAGATGATCTCAATAAAGATCGAAACGTTGGCACGATAAAGAAAGTGTTTTTCTAAAACCTACATCACACCAAACCGCATCTCACGATCTCCAAATAATAAAAAAATTAAACTGAGTAAAACAAATTTACCGAAAATATTGTTATAGAAACAATGAAGAAAATAATTCGGTACAGAGTATTTTCCCCTCTTGCGTTTGATCACGCCTGCATTCGACGTGGCATAGATTTTAGGAGATTTTGTATGTAGCGCTGTGGAATATTTTCATATTCCACTAAAGGTGGCCATTCACGATCGCTCCTAGCAGTCCAAACGGAGCGACGCCTTTCCAAAAACCACGTCAATGGCAAAACTGAACTGGCGTGCCCGGCTGTGCCGAATATTCGACCGGTCCAAACTCCATCGCGCCACTCCAAATATCTACGGCACGGCGCGTTGGTGAATGGGAAAATCTGGCGTGAACGGTGGATTATTGGAGCGCTGGCTTGGTCGTGAATGGTGTAACCCGCGTTTTTTTGGCGCAGTATCAGTCTTTCTGTCACTGGGCAAACATCTCCGTCGTACATTCTCAAAAAGTCAAAAACGTTTACTCTTTATTGGTAATGACATCCAATCGAGATTTTATTGTTGAGGTGATTGGATTGTATAAAAGTTTACCATGTTTATGAAAGTGGTGGACAATGGTTATATTACCACGATAGAAATAAAAGAAATTCGATCCTCAACCAGTTGGTCGACGTTTTCAAAACAAAGGATACAAATGCAATGAGAGATGCGTTTTGATAATCCCTAACAATGATCAGAAATCGTAGTACAGAACTTAAGTTCTTTGTAGTTCATCCCTGTAGCGAAAAATCGTAATGTGGTTGCCAACATTTCATGTACTGATGATTTCTCTCATGACTGTCTTTTGTTTTCTAATCAAGGGCTGCCAGCTGGAGTAAATATAAATAAAACGTTAATCTTTTTTTTTGTAAGGTTTTGGTTGAAATGAATAAATAGTGCCACGAGCGGGATCTGAATCCACGACATTCGTCTAAATACGCCGATGCGCTAACCACTTGAGCTATCGTGAATTCGATAGTTCGATCCACTCGGGCACCAACTCCCCATCTCAACCTAAACACTTTGAATTTTCTCTCTTTTTGGCATTTTTTGGTGTCGGAGAGGATCGAAGTTATAATAGCTCAAGTGGTAGAGCAGCGGCGTAATTAGCCGAAGGCCATGTATTCAGATCCCGCTCGTGGCAATAGCTTTTTCATTTCAACCAAAACCTTACAAAAATGATTAAATAATTGAAAGAAGTATTTGGTCAATAGAACACTAAATATCATAAATAAATAAGACGTTTCATCCATCCCTAAATAGTTCCTCCAATCAGCGGGTTCAAGGGAAAGATCATTCATCAAATTGATGTGGGTATTACGGCTTCTGTTCAGGACCCACTTCTTACACCATTTCCTCTTCGATTTTTTGCTTTTAATATGTAAATAAAGAGAAGAGTAGCACAAGAGATCGTCATCCATTTTGAGAAGGTAATTGACTGGTTGACGTTCGGAGCGACTGGCTGTGGAGCGGTCGTGAATGCCCCCTCAAATTTCAGGCACTCCAAATGGAGCTGTACGGCTTGGCGCGGTAGCCACCTTAAAAGCGTCATTCTTGATCCCAGCAACCTCTCTGGCATCATTGGGGGAATTCTCTTTGACAACTCGTCCCAAAGATGTTCGATAAGGTTTAAGTAGAGAGACAATGCTGGCCACTATAAACAGTGAATTGAAGACCGTTCCAAACTAGCTGTTTGGTACCTTTCACTGTTTCACGTATAAAAATAAAACTGTCGCTAATTAGTGGCATTTAAAGAACAACTTCTTCATTTCAGCCCCCAACTAAGTCTATATTCCATTTACCCTTTCAAACACTACATTCATACAAATAAATACATCCATACAATACACTCATTCCGTTTGGTCGGTGGAGTACTTGATATTCCTCCACCGACCCTATATTCAAATTAATCTAGATTGGGGTAGATGGAGTACTTTTATAAATATTCCGCCATCGATCCCGAACATACACTCTTACGCTCTCATCGTTCGAGGGGTGATGATGACGTTATATTTCACCCTCACCCCTCACCATTCACGCTAATAAATACATGCACTCAGACAAAACATTTAGACACACAACACATAAGACATACTATATACAATAAAAAAACCCAATTTCCCCTAAAAAGCGGAACAGGGGACTCTGAAACTCGCTACCGTGTTCGAGAACTCTTCTTAAGTCCGGCGGCATGCCTACACGCTCTCTGTATGGAGCCAAGGCATGACACGCCTCTATTATGTGGGACACATCGAGCAACCTTTCTCTGCATAAGGGGCACCTGCGGGCTTTGGCCCAAAAGCAGATGCCCATGTGTCAACCGCGTATGGCCAATCCTCGGTCGGGTGAGGACGATCCCTCGTCTCCTTCAGATTCTCTGAGGGCCATCTACCGGTCGTTCTATTGACTCGCAAGAGCCTCTCCGACGACCCGACCAAATATTGTTGTAAGATAATCAAGGGAGGATTGTCTAAGAGTTAATAATATATAATTAAAAATATTAAGGGTGGCCACTTTTATTGTTTCTCAGCCTATAAGTAATATAATAAGCTTTGTAAAGCCAAACATACTATACTAAGGTTCATTTGTTTCAACTGTATACTCTTCTATAAATAAGTAATTAATTAAAACGTAATAATAAATAATAATCCCCTTTGTCAGAAATATTAATATGAATATTTTAATGTATTCAAAATTCGTGTAAACATGGTATAAAATCAAACGGTGTATCAACCGAACCCAGTTTATTTTTCAAGGCTGGTCGAACACGAACCGCTACATGACATATGATATGAAGACCTGAGATAGTAATAACGCCAATTCTAACTTTATCTGGGATATTCTTTTCTGGCAAGAAAATATTCAATTGTTTTCGGCGTTTTATTTGTGTATTATTTCTATGTAACAGCCTATTTGGTTATATCATGCAGTATGGATTTTAATGTTAGTTATTTCGGCGAAGATCATAGGAAATGCCTAAGGTAGCGGTTTTGATCTTGTTGAGTATTAATGGAGTATAGACCATAAAGATTATAAAATAAATTTCACCGATGAATTCAATTTTAGAAATGAAAAACAACGATACCTAAGGAAAACATTTTCGTACTTCAATGATCAATCGAACACACTAACTTGTGCATTTACATACGATTTTCCTTGGCAGATTCTATTCGATGCCAATTTACATAATATTTTTTTATCACCACTCGAATCGTATCCAAGTAACCTGTAATTTCCAAGTTAGTTAAATATTGCATATTTACATTGAAAATCACTCTTGCCTACCAAAGTAGAAGAATGATCGAAGTTGAATCCACACACAAGGTTCGAATGCCGGTAGATTAAGAAAAGATTTTAAACTGGGGCATCCCTCAAAGGAGCATTCACGGTGCCATATTTTTAAATCAAACTTATGACTTTTCAACACTATGATGTCACCTACGCGGAATTCACCCTTATTATATCTACTTGAATTCAACCCCAGCAACCTCCCGGACCGAACAACACTTTGAGCTTTCCAAAGAATGGTGTAACAAGTGGCGGACAAGGCTAAATGAGGAAAGATGTACCCTATGTACTTCCACATTAAAAAAAAATTCTTTCCTAACACTATATACCAAGAACAAGGAACTTGCAACTTCCCACTCAGATACTTAGGACTTAACTGATTGATGCTGAATCCTCCCCACAACAGGCTTGAGAGATGACAGTAGAATACGTTTAGAGTCATCACAATAATACAAGCCAAAGTCCTACAAGAGTGCATACATGGTCCGATCCTATTTACCTGCTGACTTTTATATACATCTTAACACCAACATTTCCTCATATGCGGATGATACCGCTAGTCGTCTCCTAACCCGAAATCCACGCATCCTCCAACATCCAAGAATATTTTGAGCTTTGAGCTCATAGAATGGTGTAATAAATGGAGGACAAGAGTGAATGAAGAAAAATGTTCACAGTGTATATTTAAATTGAANAACACTCTATATTGTTCCAATCATAGCCGTATATTTATAGGTATTTATTGATCTTGTGGTATTTTAAGATTTGAGAGATGTTTACCATGCAGGCTGATTGTTTACGATAAATTTTCTCGCTGGTTTTTCCATTGCACATGAACAAGAAGGTAGCGACTTGCAGTCGTTAGATATTTAGGACTTTACCTATATCCTCACGGCAGGCGTGAGAGAAGACTACTTAAGACCTTTAATGTCATAACAACAATTCAAGCGGGCATCCCACACGGGTACATCCTCTGTCCGATTCTTTTTACCATTAGCTGAGTTAGTTATACGTCTCAATACCATCATTGCCACATACGCAGATGACAGTGGGTTCATTTATTCCAATCCAAATCCTATGCAAGCAGCCATCAGCATCAAAGATCACATTGGGCTTATACAGAATTGTGAAAAAAATGGAGCACAAGACTGAGAAAAGATGTATCGTGTGCAGGGTTACAGGGAAAAATTAATACCTAGTAGCTTTAGGACTATACTTAAAAATTATGCTACGAAGAATTTTACGATCGAAATCTCTTTTGACCGCTGAAATGAAACTAAATCAATTCAAGGCATTATTTCGGCCACTTTGGCCATTCCGACTTGAAGTGCGGGGTTCTGCAAAGACATCCAATATCCAGTTGATTCATTGTTTTCTAGTTGAAATTTCTAAGTTGTCGAACCTTATTATGTCACTGGCCTATTCCCGTTTCTGACGCTGGGGGAGACTTGAACACCTCCCCCTTGCCACCATGTGCGATTCAAGGGTTCGAATCGCTGAGGAAGAGTCTCTCAAGCCCAAATGTGGGCGACATTCGGCCTTCGGGGAGTAGCTGGGAGCCTGATCGGAAACTGCAAAAGCCTGAGGAACCGGTCGCCTGATTGTGAAGAGTGGGTGCTTGCGATTGAGGATCCCAAGCCAACCTGCGGGATGTATGTATTTTCCGCAGATTCGGATTCATCGCCCCGAGACGACTAGCTGGGATAGGGCCGACTAGTTCGGCTCTTGAACGGCCATCTCGTCTCTCCCACCTTGGGAGTCATGGCCCACTTTATGTGGAACTACGGCGACAACGGGTGGTATAGTGTGGTTTGAGACTCGAGACCCCGAAACGGCTCACCTCGTGTTCTCATCCACGGCCCTTTTTCTCAATCCAAGCTCCTTCATTCTATCCTGTGACCCCTCCTAACCCTTGGTTACAAGGGGGGGTATCCGGGCACAAAATAAAGGTGCAGCCCAGAGGGCGTGGCAACCTCTCTTTAGCACAAGCTTACTCATGTCGGTCTAGGGTCGGCATGGGCGGCGGGTGCCTTAGCAGAGTCACACGAGGGCCAGCGCACTAGATCCTGTCTGCAAAGACGGGGGAGGGTGTATGGCCAACTGTACCAAGGGGTAACTAAACTTTCCAAATTCAGCCCTAGTTACACTGGAAATGGATTCGTGGTGGTGCGTGGTGACGCCCCTGGCGGGAACTTAGACAGAAGCTGTCTTCTATTTGTGACCTTCGTGAAGCTTGCGTATGGCCAGCGTAAAACCCCCCGGCCTCACGGGAGACGTTGCGACCGGACGGCAGCATGTATGCGTTGAGGACGCGATGATCATGCTATAGTCCCTCGAATGCGTAAGTAAGCGGATGGAAGCGGGTAGTGAAGCGGTGTCTCTGACTCGAGTATGCTTTGCATTGTTGCGCGTATGACCGGCGTGGTACCTTTGGGGAAGCGAAGGATCGGACCACCTAGGCTGAGCCTATGGCGTCCCTCGAATGCGCGTGATGGTGTAGGCTGAGCTCGATTAGAGACTTTACCGTAGGCGGTTCTCATCTAGGGTGTGGTTAGCAATTCCACTTTAAACTAAACCGCTGCCGGGGCGTTCCCGGAAGTTTCTACGCTGGTGGTATACTCAGAGAGATACAATGGTCTCACTAACCATAAAAGATTCCTTTTGTGAAGGGAACTGATCCGATCCCTCTTTCAAAAGTTTCACACAACGCACTCAAACCATATCAACCCTACTGCCTATTCCTTCCTTCAACTTCACCCCGTTAAATTGAATACAAGCGTTGGGGTTTTTTTCACAACACATGCGTAAATAAACCTGGCCTGACGGATTCATTAAGAGCAGAAGACAAATATCTATCTGATATTATCCTTTGCAGGCGTGTTCCCTCCAATGCAAATCACAGAAACCATATTTTCTCTTGTCTTTCTGTTCTTTTCGTCTCTCAACTCCATCCTGACTCTGTGTCTCTACTGTCTCAAGATGTCATCAATTTCTGTGAGCTTATACGGAGTTTCCATTTCCTAGTCCAGATTAACTTTCTACTATCCTCCTCAAGAATGTTTTTTCTTCGTTTATTTTGAGACAAGACCTTTTGCTTCCACCCATTGAAGGATGGGTTTAATTTGCGGCAATTTGAGAACTCCTCGTTTGTCTTTTTTTTTTTGTATTTTAGGTTTTCTTCATTGAATGTAAAAAACGTCATTTTAAAAGGCCCAGAAACACTGTCTTTAGGTCTGATGATAGGGTAAATTTAACTAATTCTTTTAATTGGTCTTGTCTCAAAGACTCATCGCCATGCTTACTAAGGTTAATTAGATGACCTAGGTGATCAACATTGTTTCCGAAGTGTTTTTCAATTTACGAATTTGTAAGTATTGAATAATAAATTTACTGTACCTACATAGTGTATAATTTTTTGTGTACAAGAGGAGGTTAGAATACTAAATTCTTTTGTAGACCGCGACAAGTGCATTATGTGTCTGGCCCAATTCCTGCTTTTTTTCTCCCCTTTCCTCTCGCCCTTTACGCACCAGCGCTTAGAGAATAGAAAGAACTGTGTTAAAGGAAATCAACAACTACGTGACGGGATTCCTTAAATGCAAAAAAGAATTGGAACAAGCCCTTCCAATTCTATAGACGAACGATTGTTTAGAGAGTAGTCTAGCAAACTATTCAAAATTCATTCGCATACAGAATCCTTATCCATTGTATTGAATCGTCAATGGTTTTATGGGAAGTCCTTTACACATCACCTCCCCAATGCACTTCCCTTTCTTGTACCAAATAGAAAAATATAATTAGATTTGAAAAACATTTACCTAAGTTAAGTATTTTCACAAGAAAGTGATTCGAAAAATAGAATTTATAGTCATGAGATCATTAACATAGTTCTCGGCTTGTTATTTATATCTAAATTCATAGTTTTCATTCTCTTTTATTTTATGTTCCACGTAACGTTTCAGAATATTAAAAATATTAAACTCTCATTTTTTATTACAATTCTGCTTTATTTATGCTGTTTATGTTCTTTGTGAGAAAATTTAATTCTTACAACTTTACGTTTTACAAAATTTTAAGAAAATTCAAAAGCTTCGGAGATATTTGGAGAAATGTAAATAAAACTAATTTTTTAACTTTTTTACAAATATTTCAGAATATATAAACTTTTCTGTTTAATGTTGCGAATTAAAATTTAATTAGGTTATTCGTTTAAAATGATCTTCTATGGTAAACGATATAAGCAGTATTGTCACTATTAAAAGAAGCTAAAGCTTCAGAGACATTTACAAAAATGTTGACAAAACATATTTTTGTATGTTAAAACTAACGGAACAGTTAACACTCTATATTGTTCCAATCATAGCCGTATATTTATAGGTATTTATTGATCTTGTGGTATTTTAAGATTTGAGAGATGATTACCATGCAGGCTGATTGTTTACGATAAATTTTCTCGCTGGTTTTCTGTTAAGGTCCTTTCTAATTTTCAACAACTCCATTTTTTCTGTTTTATTAGTTAAATTTAACTTCATTTATTTAACTAGATATAAAAAAAAATTATGGTGAGCTGTTGGAATTTTGTACCAATAAAGACTATCGCCCATAAAATATAATTTCGTTAAGGCAGCCTTGTGTTTGTCAGCCAAGTGTTTCTGGGTTCGAATCCGTGCATTAGGTTAAAAAGTAGTGACACTGAACGAATAATCGGACGTTAATCCTTCCTGTATGACAAGAATGACTTTATTTTTTTAAATTCACTAATTTCGTGGTCCGCTTGACCAACTAATATATTGCAATTAATTAAGGTTTTTAGTTAAGATAAAAAAAGTCAATGGCACAAGCGGGATTCGAACCCACGACCTTCGGCTAGATACGCCGCTGCTCTACCAACTTCCTATCTCAACCACAACTTTTGAGTTTTCCCTCCTTTTTGACATTTTTCAAATGTCGTGTAATCGGATTGGATTCTCGGCGACAAATGAAATGGCCACAGAGAGCTTTAGTGAAGTATACTTCATTTTAATTCATTAAATTCACTAATTTCGTGGTCCGCTTGACCAATTAATATGTTACAATTAATTAAGATTTTTAGTTGAGATAAAGAAGTTGGTGTCCGAGTGGTCGAGATCACGATAGCTCAAGTGGTAGAGCAGCGGCGTATCTAGCCGAAGATCGTGGGTTCGAATCCCGCTCGGGCCACTGACTTTTTACCTCAACTAAAAACCTTAATTAATTGTATTATATCTAAATGATTGTTTTACAATCCGTCCGAAACTAAGGAGCAGAACCTCCTTGGCTTTATAAAAAATAAGAAAAAACAGTGACTTGGGAAGAAGATCGTGATGGTGTGGGTTCCCGGCCACGTACGGGTAGCTGGGAACGAAGCAAACAATGCGACCAAAGAAGCTGCTAGAAGATCCCATGAGGTTCTCCATCCTGTTCGCCCATTGGATTGAAATCATTATAAATTGAAAATTAATTTCAAATTCAATAAAAGGAAAATAGAAAAAACACTGGGACCTTAAAACTAGAAATAACTCTGACAAATTGTTGCAGGTTATGGAAGATGCCGGTGCCTGAGAACGGGTCAAAAAGGGAAAATGTCATACTGACAAAACTGCGCATACGTCGTAGAAGAATAACTCGCGGGAACCTCTGGCCGGAATGGGCTCATTATGCAAGAATAACATAAAGGTCAATGCACCTTTTAAATTTGCTTGACGGATGTAGGCAATATTTTAGGCAACATTTTTATACCTGTATCTAGTCTTGGGGCACAGCGGCGGGCACACATCGCTGTTCAGGTACCACAAGGATAAGAGATTGGTAAATGTACATAGTGTGTATGTGTTATATTGATGTTAATTTATTAGAATGTATGCAGTTTGTTAGCGTGGAAGGAAGAAGTTATTTAACCGCGCCCCGAGGAATATTGAGAACTCTGGGGTGAGTGTGTGCGGTCTGGACAGTAAAAGTCAGTTATTAGCGAGAATGGAGTGGATTCACCTCCTCCAATATCCAGTAGTCTGGGAAGGAAATGTGGCCAGTCTTCTGTTTGTTGTCACCATTTCGGTTCCTAAACATCCCACTTATTATTATTAACCAAATACGATATTTAACAAAATAATTAATAAATAAAAATATAAAAAATAATTATGCGTTAGTAAAATCTTCACTGCTCTTGTACTCAGCGAGCTGACTGACGTTCTGGAAGAAAATGATATCTTGAGATAGTTTCAATGAGGATTTAGGAAAGGTTATCTATTGTAGACTCCATTTTTAGTGTGGTCAGTCTTATTAAACTTCGTGTTAGTGATAAGAGCAAAAAAACGGGCATTCCCTTGACTGAGAAAGATCTTTTATTCTACAAGCTTTACAATCTTTGCCTTACCTCCTAATTTGTTACCACACGTCCTGTACCGAGAGTCCACAATCCTTCAAATGCTGGCCAGACGGATGATTTGAGTTTGTCAACGTGCAGTACGGAGTTGACGAGGTTGTCTGCTGAGCCCTCTATTTTTCTCCTTACACGTAAACGATATCGTTGATGTTTTGGGTTCAGAGGATAAAATCATACTTGCAGAAATATCAGAAAATCTTTAGATCAACATTGATAAGTTGGATCATAGTACGAGCGTTGGTGGTTAAAAGTGTACTTAGGTCAATCAAAATTCTGGTGTTTCGGAATGGAGATAGACCTCGGGCAATGGATATTGGACATATCAATACAATAGTGTCACCGTTGCCAATGAGTACAACTATTTGGGGGACTCTCACTTCTAAGTTATCCTTTAAGAAACATGTAAAAAAAAATCCAAAACCGATAAGTTTTGTACACCATCTGCAATGGGGCAAACCTTTCAATCCCCTTATGTATTCTTTGCAACGCTTTGCAAGTTTGGGGCTTCAATATCTGCAGGATGTAGAGAGGGTTCAACGGTTTTTTATTCGTAATTGTTTAATCTTTCTTGTTTCTTCACAAACTCTATTATTTTATTAGAGACACAGTTGGATCTAATCTCTGTTTATGCTCTGAGAACTCACTTCACATATATGATTGGAATATTAAGTTTATTATCCTACATGCTACCAAAGCTTATTACACAGGAAGTATGGAACAAACGGTTACTTTGGGCTTCAGCATGGAAGAGTTTAGCACAAAAACGTAATGTTGCTAGTGCTATCCTTGACTATAATTTTTAAAAAATCCAAAAGCAATCTTGATTCCTTAGTAGCAGCAGTAAGGGATTACTGTACTAAGAACTCAACTCAAATGTGAAATGTGAAAGTTTGGAGGGTAAAAATAAGTTAAATTTGAAAACAAGCTTTATTACATGGTTAGTAAAGCTAAGGGGCGAACTACTGATTCTGAAGTTCAAACCCTACAAGGTTACGGGAATATTTTTCTCTCTGTAATCTGAAAGCTAGAGAAGACACTTTTCACTTCATTCCGATTTGCCCTATCCTTTCAGAATTTAGAAATTCTTCGGACGCAGTGTGTTGACAACACAGGATTTTAATAAATTTGCTGAATGGACCCGAATCGGGTGCATTGGTCGAGGTCACCCGAACAGGTGGGATTTACAGAAGAGATATGGTTCATGAATTTCATTATTATTTCACCGCTGTAGACCGAACTTCATTGATTTGTTTTTTTGAGAGATTTTTCTATTAAAAATATTTTCTTCTCGTTCTATAATTTATTGTATGTATAATTCTATAAGTATATATTATGCATTCACCCCTCAGGCGGCCTCAATGGCTACGGGTATGTCTAACGTATGGAATAGAAAAATAAATCTATACTTCTGTATTTGTATTTGTCAATAAAGAATTTTATTATTATTATTAATTTTTAAGGGCGTTTTAACGGCTAAGGTCATTTCACGCCCTAACATCCAAACCTTTTATTATTATTATTATTATTATTATTATTATACTATATATTCATCAATACATTTACTATGGTCATCTTCCGACAGAAGGAATTTCCATTCCGTATCGTTTATTTATGTATGTATTTCTTATCATGCTTTATCATTAAATGTAATGTGTGGTGTTTAGTGACCGTTAGTTAATTATTTGGAAATCGTGAGATGCGGTCTGGTGTGTCGTAGGTTTTAGAAAAACATTTTCTTTATCGTGCCAACGTTTCGATCTTTATTGAGATCATCTTCAGGGCCTGGGCTCTAGCATTGTATGAATTATTTTTTTTAATCTAAAATTTTCTACCATTGTATAAATTCATTTTTTTATTTAAAATTTTCTACCATTGTATAAATTCATTTTTTATCTAAAATTTTCTACCATTGTATAAATTCATTTTTTTATTTAAAATTTTCTAGCATTGTATAAATTAATTGTTTTCACATCCTACAATGTTATAATTTAAACAATGTTTATAAATCCCAGGCCCTGAAGATGATCTCAATAAAGATCGAAACGTTGGCACGATAAAGAAAATGTTTTTGTAAAACATACGTCACACCAGACCGCATTTCACGATTTCCAAATAATCATTAAATGTAATGTAATATTCAATAAACTTTATATTATTATTATTATTATAAATGATAAATCTGTTCTCTCGGCATTTGTCCAGTTCGTTATTTCCCAGTTTATTAAGTTTTTTCCAAAATAACCTTTTAGTTAAAAAAAGCGAGACTTATTTTTTAAGAATAAATATCAACTTTCTATATTCCTTTCTTTTTATTATTCTTCTTGCTCAACTTCCACACCCCTACGAGCGTACATAACGGCTATTAGATGTTATAACAGCGTGGGAGCGTCAAACAGTCGTTACGAAAAGATTAGCAGAAGTTTAACGTTACGGCAAGTGTAAGCCAGGTCGGATCTCTGGGTCATCACGTACGGAAATGTAAAATTAATTCGATTCGTACGGTATTTAAATGAACTAAACACAAAGAAAAACACTGTTAAAACATAGATATAAGGCGAAAAAAGTCTCGGTTTTAATAATATGCCCTGCTGTTTATGACCCTCTTTGTTTTTTTACGATAAACTTTGCAGACAGTGAGAAAAGTATGGAAGCTTAAGGACCATAATTCCATTAAATACCATTTTATTTATTTTTATTTTACTTTTAATAATTACACCCAAAAGCAAATATCCCAATTCAGTAGTAATTTAAAGAGTAACAAGCATTATTTAGCCAATTCGTAAATAAAACGGCAAAGGTAACAGGGTCTGCAATACCAGAGAGACCAAAGTCACTTCAGATCTTTCTGTACGACAGTAAATATTTTATGGGGTGGCTTACGAACGTACTCCATAGATTTCTAGAAAACCTCAATCAAAATAAAAACATTTAAACCGGTTTTTATTTTATAGGAAGTACGCGGAATTAAGAATCCCCTATTTGGGTCCGAGGGCGAGTCTTGAGGATGAAGTAAAAGAGGCGGCCACAAGGTCTACTGCACCTCGACCTGAATAGATCAATTGTGCTCCCGTGTTATTTATAACTGACTGGTCAGCTTCAGGTTATTACCCAGCCACCACAGCCAGCGGCTTCTCGGTGTAGTATCTTGCTTGTGGTTTTTCTTGTCCTAGTTGCAAGAATCTGCACCTACGTAGACCTTCACAGAAACATAAAATGTTGTCTGCGATCTCCTCCTCTTCCTGGCAGTATCTATACAGTGTTCCTTCTGTCTGTACTCTTATTCGGTACATGTGCTTTCTTAAGTGGCAGTGCCCTGTCAGGACATCCACCCAGGGAGTTGTAGCCCACTCAATGTGGAACTACACCGACGACGGGTATAATGTGGTTAAGGCTCGGGGCCCTGAAAAGGGGCACCTCGTGTCCTCACCCACGTCCCTCTTTCAATCCAGGTTCCTTCATTCTGTCGTGTGACCCCTCTTAACCCTTCGTTACAAGGAGGTGTCCGGGCGCAAAATAACGGTGCAGCCCTGAGGGCGTGGCAACCTCTGTAAAGCACAAGCTGTACTCGTGTCGGCCTCGGGTCGGCATGGGCGGCGGGTCCTTATCAGAGGCACGCGAGGGTTAGGGTACCAGATCCTGTCTGCATAGGCAGGGGAGGGTGCATAACCATCTGTACTACGGGGTAACAGACATGTTCCAAAACTCAGCCCCTGTTACACTGAGAATGGATTCGTAGTGGTTCGTGGTGACGCCCTTGGCGGGAACTTAGAAAAGAGGCTGTCTTCTACCTGTGACCTTCGCACGAAACTTGCGTATGACCACCGTTATATACCCGGCCTCACGGGATACGGCGGATCGGACGGCAGTATATAAGCGTTGAGTACGCTATGATTATGCTGAAAAGTCCCTCGAATGCGTGAGTAGTGACGGATGGGAACGGGTAGTGAATCGGTTGCTCCTACTCGGCTATGCTTTGCACGTAGGAGTAGGCTGAGCTCGATTGGAGGCTTTTACCGTAGGCGGTACTCCTCTAGGGGGTATTTAGAAATTCTACTTTAAACGAAACCGCGGCCGGAGCGGATCCGGTGGTTTCTACGCTAAAGAAGCCCCAGTACTCTAGGAGATAGAGTCGCCTTCTCTATCTAGGGAGTGCGCTGGAGACCGGGCTTATGTATTTCGGCTTAGGTAGCCCTTTACGCGCGGCATACGGTGCCTCTACACCAATGCTGCAGCAGTAACACCATTCTGTCGTATGTGGAGGCTCTCATCTTGAGAATCAAAACGTCCGATAAGGCCGAATAGGCTAGGTGCGGACGTTAAAGATCCTCATTGTCCTTTTAAGGACGACAGAGTATACGGGAAAGTATGCCCTGTCAGGAGTGCAACCAGAATCCTGGTTCGGTTGCGGTTACTTCCATTAATTCCGTTGTAGGTCTTGAGGATGGTCCTATTATAAAACTCTACGCGTGCCTTATAACTGGGGTGTTGTTCCCCCATGTTTTGGACTCATTAAGGATTTTTTTTTCTTTTTGTGGCAAGATGTTAGGTCACAATAGGATTCGAGACTTAGAGAATTCATACTGACTCCATTTTTCGCCAAACTATCTACTTTCTCATTACCTAGGGACACATGCCAGAGTCATATCATTGGTGTCAATTACTTCTACCAGGTAAGCTTTTACCTTGTATGAGTCTAAGGCCTTCAGTGCCGCCCGACTGTCAGAGAAAATGGCATGTTCGTGGAATGTGGAACTAACCTTTCTATTTCTCTGGCGTAATGTTGAATTGCTATATTTCAGACTGAAAAACTGTAGCATATTTACCTAATGCTATGATGCTCGGTATACTGAGTAACAATTAGAGTCAAAAGAGTGAGAGACAAAAATGAATACACTTGTTGTACGTCGAACACATTATCCTAACAAAAAATAATATAGAACAAAATAAATTTGAAATGAACAATCTGATCTCAGTAATTTTAACTTGTGCTTGACAGCGGGAGTTATGAGCTCGCAAATAGTTTTATACATTACAGAAATACACAAAAACAGATTTATACAAGAGGTAGCAGTATGCATTCCATTTATTTAACCGTTGATTTTTATGTAGTTTTGAAATAATTATTTTGTTAGTATGTTACGTTTAAAAATTTCTCTTTTTAATTACGTATGTTTTACAAAAGTTTCAATTGAACACAAGAGGGAAAGAAATTTATATCAATTTTGTTTTGATGTATGAATCTTAATCCTACATTATACGCATTGTTATAATGCATAGAATTGTTTATTTAAAGAACAATAAATTTTATTAAAGCATTTGTTCTTGTAAATGTTTATGCTTATAAATACGAAGATATTATGAGTACATCAAAAATAATTGTTTGACTTTTAACAATTCAAAATTAATGTAGATTTCTTTTGTTGTGTGCCTTCTGTGTCTATTTAGCAATATTTTTATTAAAACAATAATTATTGGAGAAATTCTAGATTTTGTGGTACCACCTCAAACTAAGATCCCATATTATATCAACGATTGTGCTAATGCAAAATAAACAGACATCACAAAATCTGGGTGAGGAATATTTCTTAAAATTTTAAATTTGTAAAATAATTTGCTAAACTGTTTTACCAAGGTATCAATATGAAACGTTGAATATTCAATATGAAAGTTTGATTTACTATCAAAAATTATTCACAGATATTTAACTTGTTTAGAAAAGGGTGCAATCAGGCAATTAAGTTAAATGAATACAAGAATGCAATACTACGTTTTTGTTTAAGATGTTTTGAATTGAATTGAGAGACTAAATTTAATGATTTTAGTTTTAAGGGTATTTAAAAGTAAGTTAAGTGTTTTATTACTATCTAACCATTTTTTAATTACAATTATTTCATTTTTGTTATTTTTTATTTAATATTATATAATGTTATAAAAATATTAACAATGCAATAATTGTAATTATTTATTATATATTAATTAATTATTTCAATAAATATGTATATTTATTTATAAAACGATGAAAATATGGAAGTAAGGTATAACACTTGGATGAGCACAATACCTAGCCAATTTGACGAATCATGTGCGACAGGCTTTTTCAGCCTCTTCGTAATAGGATACCTTCAATTCCAAGAGTTATTGAAGCAAGGATCATTGCAGGTCTGCTAATCGGGCTGAATTGGAACTTAAAAATAACGGGGTAGAAAACAGCTGGTGCAGATTCTGTCCTGGACAAGAGAAAACACATTATGGCACGGCATTGCGAAAGCATGGTAGATAAAAGGGTTTGCTTTTAATCTAGAGCTGTCCAGAGTTGAGAAGCTCTATATTCCTAAGTTAATTGGATGCAGTGCGGATGGTTCTGTAGCATCCGTAGCCAGCTCACAAAGTCACGTACCTGGTTGTGATGGACGGTAGTTTAGACCAAATTGCATTAGGATTGATGTGTCGAAATGAAAAAAGTTCGCGCGGTCTTGTTGAAGGTGGTGGTGGGAAATAAAACAGCCGAAAGATTTCACCTTCGATTAGAGCTGCAAGGTTAGTAAATACAAACGAAAATTTACGCTGACGGCAAAATCCTTTCAAGATCTCGCACCGGCCATCATCCTCATCCTTCCATGTTATTATAAGATAAAATACAGATCTGGGACGGGATTGGACCAATGAACAGCTAGCCTGGCGGATTGGAGAGTGGAAAGAATTAACGACCTCGAGTTATCATATAAAATTTTTCGTCTTCTGCTCAGACAAAGCATCCTACTCTAGTCGTTCTAATTTAAAAACTCCGTTGTATAGCAAATGTTTCCTTTCTATGTGACAAATTCTCATATTTTCCTTATGTTTCTCACTACGTAAAATCCAGAACTCAGCTTCCTCAGCCTTGCCTTCCTGATAGTCTTCAGCCCCGTGACCTCATCCCATTTGAATGAACTTCACATCAAAGATGTCATGACTTATAATTGTGTAAATTTAAATTCCAATTGTATTGAACATAGCGGTTTAAGTTAAACTCTTAAACTTGACTTTTTTTTTAAAATATAGGTTTGTCTGCCTGTCTAATTTGTCTATCTCTCGCACTCAATATAATAGAAATCGAACCATTTGTGAAGAATCGACTCTAACTTTGTTGAATTGATCTCTACAAAATGTAGGAAAAGAATGGCTAAGGAGAAGAAAAGTAAAGGGGAAAAAACGAGGACAGAAGACGGGTGAAAGTTAGATGATGATGGTGATAAAACATGTAGGAAAATAGAAATAGACTAGCGTGTGCAGACTTGTTGCCCTACTTTTTTCACCACTAGCCACTCACTGTCTATCCTTTCTTGTGCCCGTTTTTTTTTCGCGCACCGTCTCAACTAGGACGAATATAATGTCCGGTTGTTACGTTTTGTGAAACGTTTTTTTACAAAGGTCGATGTTTCTAGGTCATCTGTTATGTATTTTATTACATACGTGTAATAAAATATATAATATTAACAAAATACGTTATTTAATATAACTTTAGGTGTTTAGTCTAGTACTTTTCACAAAATAATAGAATAAACACATTACAAAATTAAAAGTAGATGAATAGAAATACGATAAATATCAACTGTGGACACAAGACTTTTAAGACTGAATAGTCAGTCAATTGTGACAAATAATTAAAATTTTCAATCAATTTGTTTATTTTATATATTACAATGTACAATCATCATGACTATTTATCACATATTAAACATATTATAGAGGTGAAAGAGATTTTACTTTTATACCAATCAATTAATTATTCTTTTTGTCTAAGGTTTTTGGTTGAGATGAAAAATTAGTGTCACGAGCGGGATTCCAACCCACGACCCTCGGCACAATACGTCGCTTCTCTAACCACTTGAGCTATTGTGACTTCTCACGTAGGTTAGAGCAGCGGCGGTTTGCGCCGAAGGTCGTGGGTTCGAATCCCGCTCGTGAGACTAATTTTTCATTTCAACCAAAAACCTTATATAAAAAGAATAATTAATTGGAATAATCAATTATGACCACTAAGCAAATATGGATTAATTTTATATCAATGTTGAGAGGATTCGGGAATATCACTGATTTTTCCCTTCTCGTTGGGGTTTGACGAAAGTTGTGATCAATCCTATTTTTTTGCCTTGTACCAATTCCCTTTACCATGGGGATTTGAAAAAGGTTTTTACCGTGTTTACCTTCTGAGGTCACTGATTTTTCCATAATTATACAGTTTGCTGAAGGTTGTGACTACCTTTACTTTCTGTTTTGTGACGTCACTGATTTTTCTTTTCATCATGGGGTTTGAGGAGGGTTGTGACCACCTTTATTTTTTGTGTGACGTCAATGGTTTCTTTCACCTTCATGGGATTTGAGGAGGGTTGTGACCACCTTTATTTTTTGTGTGACGTCAATGGTTTCTTTCACCTTCATGGGATTTGCTGAGGGTTGTGACCACCTTTATTTTTTGTGTGACGTCAATGGTTTCTTTCACCTTCATGGGATTTGAGGAGGGTTGTGACCACCTTTATTTTTTGTGTGACGTCAATGGTTTCTTTCACCTTCATGGGATTTGCTGAGGGTGAGGATTGTTACCACCCATATTTTTTGTCCTGTGACGTCATTGATTTTTCCTTTAACTTTCATCAATGACGTCAACGATTTCTTTACCTTCATGGGATTTGCTGAGGGTGAGGATTGTTACCACCCATATTTTTGTCCTGTGACGTCATTGATTTTTCCTTTCACCATGGGGGTTATGAGGGTAGTGACCCCTTCATTTGTTCACCTTGTGATGCCACTGACTTTTTCCACCATCATGGGGATTGATGAGGGTAGTAACCTCGCTCCATTTTTTGCCTTGGGACGTCACTGACTTTTCCAGTCACCTTGGGGTGCGACGAGGTTGTGGCCACCTTTATTATTTTCCTTGTGACGCACTGATTTTTACTTTCATCACGGGGTTTGACGAGGGTTGCGGTCATCGTTATTATTTTCCCTTATGATTTCACCGATTTTTCCTTTCATGTGACCAGTGATGGAGAAGGCGGACTCTCAGATCCGTTGGTGGATATTTGGTTAGAGGATTATTGGGGGTTAATACTGTCTCCATCAAGTGCCAACATATTTACTGATTGTGAGTCTATACACAGTAGAGCTTTCAATGGGTGATGTGTGAAACTATCATTTTCATACTACAAGAGACAATAGAGTTGTGTCGATTACGAACCATTTTTTTTGCATGTCTTTTACATAAAATGTAAAAACCATGTTTAATTTAAACCAAGAATTTAAACATTAGAGAACTTCCGAATGACTTATTTCTCCCAAGGAAAATTCTTGTTAAATTTGTTAATATTTATTTAAATATCACCGATAGATGTTGAATAATAGACATCTGGATAGTGTAAAAAAGAATATGACCGAATCATTCGGATTTAAACAGCAAGTAATATTAAAATTGGAAGATTGGGCTTGAGCTTTGTCGGCGAAAAAAAATTTCCATTGTGTTTTTAAGACCTGTCTCATTTATAAGACTAAAAAAAGGAACTCTTATCACACAGCATTAATAAAATTAATGCCGGATTGCCTCGATACGGCGGAGGAAGTTAGGAATAATGTTATGAGCTGTGGAGTGGCCCGCAGAACGGGATATTAAGGTCTGGGGAGCAATACGTTAACAAGACATCGGCCTCCTGTCGTGACACTTCTCTATTCATTATTCATCCGGTCCTGTTTGTGTGTATAAAGTTTACCGGCCGGGACGAGAAAACTCGCCAACCCTTTTGAAATAATTATACGTGCTGGCAAATGTTAAACCAGCGGACCTCAACGACAATCGCTAAATTTCTGGTAGGCCGAGGGACATTTTGTGTACGACATTTGGACATTGATCAATAAAAATTTATTGCATTTTGTAACAACGAGCAAATTATTTTCTAAAATATACTGAAGATCTAAGTTCTTTAACAAATTTATCGCGCCGAAGAAAATTATTTTGGATGAATCTCACGTGTGTGAACGTTTCTTTGATAACTAGGCGCATTGAATATGAGATTTAATATAAACAATTATTTGGAGATTGTGAGATGCGGTCTGGTGTGACGTAGGTATTAGAAAAAAATTTTCTTTATCGTGCCAACGTTTCGATCTTTATAGAGATCATCTTCAGGGCCCGGGATTTATAAACATTGTTTAAATTATACAAATACATGTAGGAGGTGAAAAAGGTGAATTTATGTAATGTTAGAAATTTTAGTTTGAATTAAAGTATTTCTTCTCACTCAAAGTGTTTGTTTTCTGTGTAAATGTGTCATTCTTGTGTATCGTGTTGAGAGTGCCAGTGAGATATTGATGTTTTATGTTTATATACCTTGGATTTTGAAGATGTGGGGAAGGAAGTTGGGACAGAAAACATTTTTATATGAGGAGTCAGCTTCTTTGAAGTAATAGGAGCCGACAATGGGAAAGAATGGGTAATGGTTCGGCCTGATTACTCTTTCAGGATTATCCCTTCGAAATCCAAGGTATATAAACATAAAACATCAATATCTCACTGGCACTCTCAACACGACACACAAAAATGACACATCTACACAGAAAACAAACACTTTGAGTAAGTATAAATACTTTGATTGAGCCTAAAATTTGTAGCATTGTATAAATTCATTTTTCCACATCCAAAATGTAATTGTTATATGTAAACAATGTTTGTAAATTCCAGGCCCTGAAGATGATCTCAATAAAGATCGAAACGTAAGCACGATAAAGAAAATGTTTTTCTAAAACCTACGTCACACCAGACCGCATCTCACGATCTCCAAATAATCATTTACTAATGGTCACTAAATACCGCAAACTTTAATATAAACAGACTCTTGTCTCTGGCACCGGGAAAACGTTCTGTGTACCTGTCGTAAAAATTATTTTTTTCACACACATTCATTGACCTTTACACAGTTGCACATTAAGAATTCCGTTGGCTATGCTATTCTTTCATGGAAAGCGCAAGATTTTGTGTGGAAAAGCCATTGTGCGGTTTCCCTTTGATTCATTGTTTCCCAAACGCCAAAACGAGAGACACAAGAGAATCGCTCCATTTGTAAATTGCGTTCGTTTTGCTAAATCCTGGGTTGAAATGTTCCAAAGCCAACTATTAACAGTTGTGTTCAGGCATACAAAACGGCAATTAAATCTTTTATTTTTATTAAAACTAAACTTTTGAACTTAAAACAATGACATCGAAAAGATTAGACTCAGTTCCTATAATTTAAATCGTTTCAGGTACTGATGATGATGATGGATACTAAGAGCTGGTTTCCGCTCCTAGACAGCCTTTTGGCTTAATGTTCTTTTCATATTTCCTTAATTCAGTGCAATCGAGTCGATCCTTGTCCTATTGAGTGCTAGGTCATAGAATTATTTTTTCTGGGCTTTCTTTGCAACCCAGATTCGATGTCCATTGAGCGTTTGTTTCACGTTCGCAGATGATATGGGTAATTGTTTCTTCCTCATCATAGCATAATATATACATTTTATCACTGAATATGCCATGTGTAGATGTTTGCTCAGATGCCAAAAACAGGTGAATTCACTCCTCTGACATTGATTGGGTCTATAGTTTATCCACTTTTCCTTTACCTTTTTTGGTTCCACTTTGTGATTGAGTATTCTGTGTGTGTTGTTATTGTATACCTATGAATGGCATCTTTAGGCGTGCCTCGTACTACATCTATCGCATATAGGAGTTTACATGTAGCCGAACTTGCCCTGGAGGAAGAAATAGAGGTGGTAGATGATCAGATGATCATCAATTACCTGGTAGCTTATTGGACTCTTGTATAAAGAAAGAGGGTTATTTTAAGGTTGTCAACATCAGATGGCAGCTTAGATAGTTGGGTGTTAATTATGATAGGAATTACTTTTCTTTACTTTACTTTAGACATAAATCTACTGAAAAATTCTTAAGTTTCCCATTAATCCATTTTATTTATACGACAATAAATATGAACCTTTAAAAATCGTTGATACTAACAAATATTTAGTGAAATGGTTAGAGTGCCCGACTCGTATTTGTCAGACTAGCGCGTCTAGGTTGGTATTCCATCATAGCCCTAGGAAGTTTAATAGAGAAAATACAAAATTAATGAATTTTAATGTATAATTTAGTTAAGTAGTATTAAGTAGTATTAGTTTATAAGTAGTATTAGTATAAGTAGTATTAGTATAAGTAGTATTAGTTAAGTAGTAAGTAGTAAGTTAAGTAGTATTGTAAAAATTATACTTTTTACAATTTATATCAAAATCAGTGCAGAAAATTTGTATTTTGGTTTTATATAAGCTCAAATCCGCACATGTATTTACATATACATGTACCCAAATGTGCAGAGTTGAGCCTATCACTTCTCGCAGTACATCTGCAATTCCAATTTTTGTAATTGAGGCCAGCAGGCTTCTGGAATCACACTTCGGGTGTTGGCAGTCCGAGTTCAGGCCTCGGTATTAACCGGCCAGAGGCATGTGGCTCCTAGATCCGAACATATTTACACTCTTTCTCTTTTTTAAATTCATTCTTTCTCATTTGCATAAACCTATGCTGCTGTATGCTTGCCCAGCATGGAGTTACACGTGCGAATTGAACGTCCAAAAACTGCAAGTGGTTCAAAATAAATTTCTAAGATTTATAACCTAACTACCTCGATACACCAGAATTGGCCTCCTCCATGAGAGAACGGGAGTGGAGTATATTAAGTCCGAATTAAAGCGTCTGTCCTGGAATTTTTTTATGGGTCTCTCCACCAGCAAGAAAACTATTCGTAGGGATCTAGGAGTGTATGATGTAAACTTTCCATGGAAACATAGAAGGCACAATATATAAAGCTAGGATCTGTGATATATTTATTGTTTCCTCTACCAGAACTGTGATACTATAAGACAATTTGTGATAATTCAATTACTAGTGTTGGATTGTTCTTGTTAATTTCATTTATTTATTCATATTTTTGTTAACACATTTTTGTTAATTCATTTGTTAATTGATATTTTATTTGATACCTAGTGGGTTTTTAAGAAAATTTTTCCCACTATTTTCTTGTTTGATTACTTAAAAATTGTAACAAACTAGGAATACGTGCGTTGATAAGAAAAAGTTTTGAAATAGGATGTAAAAGTGCCCCGCCATTTCCCTTGCTTAATGAATGTTATGTAACATAAGGTACAAGTATTTTTTAATAAATGTTTATTCATTCATTCTCATTTGTATACCATTCACTCAGTTTGGGTGGTGGAGTATTCATTATTCCTCTGGTTGTACTAAATCCATTATATTTAGTGGTCTGATTGACCAAATTACTTCTTTCAATTAATTAATTTTTTTATGTAAGGTTTTGGCTGAAATGAAAGAGCTAGTACCACGAGCGGGATTCGAACCCTCGACCTTCGGCTCAATACGCTACTTCTCTACCATTTGAGCTATCGTGATTTCGATCCTCTCGGACACCAACTCTCCATTTCAACCTACAACCGTTCAAATTTTCCATCTTTTAGCCATTTTCAAATCTCGTGTAATCAGCAACTTATGAAGTGCCCACGGGGAGCTGTTAGTGTAGTGATAATTCTTTTACTTATTAAATATTAATTCATTTATGTTTTAGTGATTAATTAACCAAGTTACTTCTTTCAATTAATTATTCTTTTTATGTAAGGTCTTGGTTAAGAAAAAAAAAGTCAGTGTCACCCAGGTTTATTTGGAATTTTTGGTTAAATTCAAACATCTTGTTCGTGTCGTCTCTTGGAGCCATGAGTGACGGATGGTCTTTCCAGAGTTTGTTGCTATCTCTCCATTTCAGTTTTATTCCTGTTGGAGGTTTCTCTTTGATAAGGTTGATGATGGTTTTCTGCGCTGTCCTTTATACCACGTGATATAGGGGGATTAATCCTGGTATTTTTTCCATGCTAATTGTAGGACATGTTATCATTGCTCCCGTTATGCAGATGCATGCAAGTCTCTGTATTTTTGTGAGTTCTTTCCTTTTGGTTATTTGTTCTGCTTTATCAGCCCAGGCTATAGCTCCGTATATAAGTAAAGGTCTTACTATCATGGTGTACATCCATAACAGGGTTTCCGGCCTACATCCCCAGTTTCTCCCTGCTATCCTTCTGCACACCATCAAAGCTCGTGTCGCCTTCATAATAGTTGAGCTGATGTGTTTCTTAAATGTTAGTGTTTTATCTAGTGTGATGCCCAGATATTTGACTTCATTTTTGATTTCAATCACAGTGTTATTGAGTATTATTATGGTATGATCAAGTTTCCTTTTCCGTGTGAAAGCGACTGTAGTTGTTTTGTTAGGATTGATCCCCACCAATACCTTACTTAAAGATTAATTAATTTAAAATAATTTAATTGGTCAATCGGACCACGAAACCTAATCGGTTTAATAAGGAAAATGAAGCACCTTCGGCTCGATACGCTGCTGCTCGACCACTTGAGCTATCTTAACCTACAACCTTGGGGGACCGCGGTAGCCGAGTGGTTAGCATGAGAGACTCTCACGCCGCGGTCGTGGGTTCGATTCCCACCGTCGCCTCTGGCCCTTTTTTCACAATAACCCCCCCAAATTTGAACACACATATATGAATTGTCACATGGCTAATATGCATAGTTCATAACGCAAAAAAAAAAAAAACCTACAACCTTTCGAATTTTCCCTCCTTTTTGCCATTTTTCAAATGTATATATATATTTTTATTATGTATATACATAATTACCGCGGACAGTGGAAACAGATACTCAATGCGGTGATCAAGCACGATTCTCTTATCGAGTGTCTTTCCTACAAGTATAGAGCCAAGGAATTATCACTCCAATTAGGTTGTATTCTCTCGTACTCATACGCGGGCTTTTTTCAAAAGTAAGGGTCGTGAGTCAATCTCTTATGTCAAGATACTACGAGACCTATCAAACAGTTTTCTTGATACGTGAGATCATATCTGTTGATCGGGCAAATTCAGAAATGAATGAAGGTGTTGTTTTCACCGTCTTTATCGTTTTAAACCTTTTGAGAATTAAATTAATTTATGAATAGCATTTGGGGTAATTTGAAAGTAAGAAAAAAATAACGCCAGGATCTCGGGTGTTCCTGGCCTTAAAAACCCTGCTTTCTCACAAATCATGTTTATCACTCATTTTCACATTTTTCGGCCAATAGGGATGGAAGTATTTTGCAGAGGAAACACACACATCCGATATTGAGCCGTTCTTTCTACATTAGAGGCTCGCCCATCCACTTTCTTCTTCAAAGCTCCTCGCTTCCACGCTCTCACACGTAAATAACCGACTCAAGTCTTATCTGAAAAGAGCGTGGAGAGCGGTTTATATTTTTTATGCCGGCGTGAAGAGCGTTCCTTTTCTGCTCGTAGGCGCAGGCAAAAGAAGATATAGCCTGTTACTTCGAGCCGAAATGCGCAACTGGTGCAATCGTTCTATCTGCAAAAGCTCTGCACCCTAAACGTGTATTGTTCTTATCGAATAATTCATAAAATAATATTAGTATTTGCGTATGTAATAGTACAGAACAGTATTTTTTTTAATGTTTTTATAAATTTTATTGAATGCGAACTAATTTCTGAATCTACCTACCACCATCGAAAACACTTATGCAAAGAAAACTAGGAAAAGCTCAGGATTTTAAACAATTAAACTGGATAGGATCTAAACTCGCCGGGAACAAAATATAATTCAGTAAAATCTGGTATACATTTTTAAAAATGAGGACTCACTAAATGATCCTGGAAACACTCTTTAAGATATCTTATAAAGACTCAACCGACTACAAAAGAGAAGAAGAATTCAGGAGGAAATCAAGATCAATGGTATGGGATTCTAAGGGTTCCAAAACACATTAAGAAACTAGATCAGGCGGTTTTTGTACAAGTCTAAAACATGAGAAATCAAAATCATTAGGGAGGTACACTTCCGCCTTTCAAGTTAAAATGCAGGCCGTCACCATTCTTATATCCTAGAAAAAATTTTAAAACTGAGAAAAAAATCCTTATAAGATCTTATCTATCTATCTAACGGTAAAATTAATGTTAAGGGTAAAAGAAATTCTTTACAACCTTGCGCACCGCGACCAATATTGGCCTATTGCATGAAGGTCTTCGTTCATCCTAAGGCTTTTCGCCAAATAATATAAAATAACCAGATAACATAGCTCTATTAAGGGTCCCGTGCGGATCCTTCAGGCCTTGGCTTTTCCTGTCCTAGGAGTATGAATCTCATGCTTTTTTTCTTAAAATATCAACAAGGTTTGTTCTGATTTGGAGGGTACGGGTATGCCTTCGGATTACTCAGTGCCCAGTCAGCAGTTTTAGATAGATAGATATACTTTATTTACAAAATGAAAAAAATTAGAGTTAAAAATAAAAAACACAGTATTATTATGGCATGGTATTAAAACCGTCAGCCAGAGTTCGGAGTGCATTACTATCCCAAGAATATGCATAATTATATAATTATAAGAAAAGGAGAATTTAAAATATCAACTTCAGAGGTTACAATTATTTACAGGATTTTCAAATTACAAGGTTGAATTGCGATAAACTTTGAAAATAATAAAAATGACACTTCAAAGAACAAAAGGATTCTAACTTACAAAGGGTCCCCCACAGGCCAACAGAATTCGCATTTAGAAGCCCACAAACTAGAAATTATATGTATTAAGACAAACAGAACAAAATAAAAAAACAAAAGACAAACAAAAAAGAAACAAAATAAGACGAACAGAATATTAATTCCCTACATTCCAATGTATTCATATCTGTAAAACCAGGCTTTCCGAGCAAAATCAACAAGACCCCGGCAATCGGAGCCGTTCAGAAGGGCTGTGAGCTCTTCCCTCGTCAGAAAACCCTTACCCACATACATATACTTCAATTCGTTCAGGACCGAGCATCTAGCGAGAAAATGAAATGCATCCTCACGATCACCTGAGTTGCATAGAGAGCACACTGCAGTGGCAGGAGTACCCCCAAACCAAGGCCTGAAATTCAGGAACAACAACTCCCCTCGAATTTTAAACCAGCAGCGGAAAAAAGAGAACGGAACATCATTTGCTGGAGCAGAAAAAACATTGCAAGGAGTTAGGAAATGATTCAACTCCTTGTAGAGTTGGAATCTATTTGAGTCCACGGCACGAGAAATACAACTCCTCGATGACGAGCCCCCACAATATGAAGAAGATTGGAAAACATTTCAGACCACGCTGCAAAATTATCCAAAGAGAACCAAGCCACATTATACCTCTCCGCAAGAGAATTCCAGGATCTGAACCAGGATATGTTACCCTTAATAACTTCAAGTGATGAAATTTTTGCCAGGCGAGAATCACGAGCTTGAAGCGATTTCAAAATAAACTTAAAATGTAACCTTAAAGACTAAACAAAAACCAGTTCGATGCCAGTCTCAATATACAACATATAATTAGGAGTTGATGATGGCAGGGCAAACAACTTACGAACAAAAAAAAAAACGGTGAACTTTTTCTATCTCTTCATATTCGCGATAGCCCCAAACTTGGCCTGCATAGCAAAGAATTGCTCGACAAACGGCTGTGAAAATTTGATATTTACTTTTTATTGGTAAAAGGTCGTTTGGCCTTGGCTTTTCCTGTCCTAGGAGTAGGAATCTCATGCTTTTTTTCTTAAAATATCAACAAGGTTTGTTTCTGAATTGGAGGGTACGGGTATGCCTTCGGATTACGCAGTGCCCAGTCAGCAGTTTTATTATTCTACACTGTGGTTTCTGAGAACATCCTTTACTGAATTTTTTCGCACTATGCTTTTAAGTGTTTTTGACAATTTGCTATGCAGGCAACTTTGCCCTGTACACCCACCTACGAAACAAGAGTATATGTAGAGTTAGAAAATTTAATATGTATGTATACGTATGTAATGTCTAAATTTTATTGAATTTTCTAATCTTATGCGAATATAACAAATGAAGTATTGAATTAAAATCCTGTTTTCTAGAAAAATAACAAAGTGACGTTTGTGATTCATAAATCAAACATATCCAGAAAACAGAGACTTAGAGTCAGGTCAATAATAGATGCCTCTAGTACAGTGTTTGTTTTCATCCGAGTCATGTGCAGGATATTTGTTTTGCAAACTATAGTTCGAATTTCTTCGGAGTGAAGGAGGAGTTTGACAGAGTGTTGCGTCGCTTTACAAAGGGTTCTTACTCCTTTGGCGCAGCCTTAATCGATTATAACATGCCAAACACTGGCGAACTATGTAATTCCTAGCATCATCCAAGCGTCAACAAAAGCAAGAAGTTCGAGGATGGGTTCACCACAACGACAGACCCCTATCTAGGAAATTTCGAAGTGAACGGACAGAATCTTCAGACGCGTTGGAAAAACCGGCCATTTTATAAAGAAACAAAATGTTTGGTCCAGCAATTCAGCAATAAATTTCAAAATTCCTGAAAAATACAATCAAATGCATTTAACAGGTTCCCATTTAAAAGAGGATGTAGGGCATTGTTACTCTAAACAATGGAATTATATAAATTAGAGAGGAAGAAGTATTATACAGAGAGAAAGAAATGGAGAATGTGGGGGAAGGAGCGAGAAATAAAAAGAAGAGAGGTGGGAAAGGAACACGAGTAAGAAAAGGGGGGCAAAAGAGAGATAACAAGTGAGCAGAGCTAGAGAAGAGAGAGAGAGAAAGAGACAGAGAGAAAGGATAAGAGACCCATGGTAGAGGGCAAGAAAAATAGTGAAAATAGAGAGAGAGAGAAGAAATTGAGTTAGTGAAAAAGACAAAGTGAGTAAGAGAGTAAGTGTGATAGGGAGATATAGAAACTGAGTGAGTAAGAGAGAGAGAAAGAAAGAGAGTGAGAGCAAAAGAGAGAGAGAGAATGAGAGAGACAGAGAGAAAGGATAAGAGACATGGGTGGTAGGGGGCAAGAAAAATAGAATGAAAAAAAGTGAAAAAAAGAGAGAGGGAAGAAATTGAGTGAGTGAAAAGGACAGAGTGAGAAAGAATGTGGGAGTGAGGAAGAGTGACAGAGAGAGAGAGAGAGAGAGAGAGAGAGAGAGAGAGAGTGTGTGTGTGTGTGTGAGGGAGATACAGAAAGGGAGAGATAGATAGATACATAGATAGAGAGAGAGAGAGAGAGAGAGTGAGAGAGAGGAGAGAGGAGAGAGTGAGAGAGAGAAGGGGAGAGGGAGCGAGAGTGAAGCAATGAGAGAGAGGAGAGAGGAGAGAGTGAGAGAGAGAAGGGGAGAGGGAGCGAGAGTGAGAGAGAGAAGGGGAGAGGAGCGAGAGTGAGAGAGAGAAGGGGAGAGGGAGCGAGAGTGAAGCAATGAGAGAGAGAGAGAGACAATAAATAAAGAGAGAGTGAGAGCAACAGATCATAACGTAACGTAAGACGAAGCTTCATTTATTTCACTTGCACATCGAAAAGAACCACCCTGACCCAGATTCGCTCAAACATTGAAATTTCACCGGGCCGAAAGTTAAGAAAGTACGATTGTTTACAGATCGTGAGATTCGGTCTGGTGTGACTAAATAATCTCTCTAAATAATCATCAATTAACGGTCACTAAATACTACACATTAATAAACAACGTCGAAAGGAAATAATTATTCCAAACAAACTCGACCGGTACTCGCGGAACACTATATCACTTCGATGCCTTAAAATAATTTAAAAAATTATGCCAACGTCGTAAAGAAATGGGCTTCATTAACTGGGTAAACAAGATTTTAATTAATTTCATCGTGATAATGTTTTGGCTTATAAAAAAAACAACAAAAAATGGAAAATATATAGTAACTTTGCTCATCTGCGAGATTATAAGCAATGTAAATAACTTGTACCCTTCCAGCTATAAATTTCAATTATAGCAAAACTTGACGCCTATGCAAGACTAATTGATTTACGATTATCATTAGTCTTGATTGAGTAAACTATAATACCGATGTACAATTCGCTCTAACCTGAAATCCAAACTGATTAATTATTCGTATATATGTTAAACAAATCATTTTTTATTCTTATCATTTTATTTTTAATTACAAATCTCGAATTGCAATTATCTGACCAGGAGTTTACATTTTTTTTGAAAGCTGATGTTTGGTTGTTCAATTTGGAGGTGAATGAATTAAACGAATGCGTATCGATCTTTTTGGAATCAATTCAAAAATTATGGTCGACAGTGTTAGGAAAGATAGGGAAAACCATCGGGTCAGGGGGAAAAGCCATAATTTGGCATTAGGATCCAGTCAGAGCCTACAACAAGTTGCAATAAATATTGGTCAGTCAAGTGCCAAATGCCTTATTTATATCCTCGCGTTATAGTCAGTCTATACACGCCGGTGGGTTTTCTTCTGGCGAATTTCCCCTCGGTTCTTCCCAACCCGCTAAGCCGTTCCAAATAGATAAATGTTAAAGTGAGATAACAGCTTTATCCTTACGATTTAGAAGCTTTCCCTTTGTGGGATCGGATGGGGAAAAAATCCAGGATCGATATAAACGCTTTCTGCACTTCCTGTCCTCTGTTATGCTTTTATTTATTACAAGAGAAAATACCTACTTCAGAGCGGTGAAGTAACATTACAAAGCAAAACCTCAGGAATAATTCAAAACCCACCAAATCCAATAATTTCGATAAAGCACGTAAATTAAAATGTAGTTTATTCAAAATCAAATCATCACGTCATAAAAAACATATAATTACAAAACGGAATTTTTTTTAAATGGCGGGCTATGGACAGTGTAAACATATGATCACTATGCTGGCCGATTAGGTACTCGATATTCCTCCACCGGCTGCAAAGAATATACGCAAAGAAACAAATGTAAATACACATAAACATACAGTGTACAGCTACACAATATATTATGTATTCACGATCGTTGTGTTAACCCTGTCAACTGTTAACTAACTCTGTTAAGTCATGTTAGATCGAGAAAAATGATGATGTAGACTTGTAAGAATCGGCTAGTTGACATTGCTCGATCTAACAGGCTAGAGCCAATCTCAGATGTTAGGTTGAAAATGTAGTCACATTGCTCTCCGTTAGGGCGTAGGTAACCAACATGGCAGCCATGAATTTAACAGCTGTTTTTTGTTTACACGTATTTTTATTCTTAAGTACGCATTAATTAAATCAGACCAATACATTTCTTTTGTTAATTTCTGATCTGTCTTTACACTCTCATTTTGAACGAAAGAGTCAATTGATTTTCCGTTTTTATTAACTTCTGGCATCTGACGATTTAACTCAAAAGAAAGCCAACAAACAAAAACAAGCCTTCAAGGACTGTTATAGCTATATTTTTGGTTCTATCAATCGTACCAATAACGTATAATACATTTTAATATATAACAACATGTAACGGGGGGGCGTTGGTGGTCGCAACGGTTACGGCGTTGACACGGCTCTTCGCTGTAAGATCTACCTCCCGGGTTCGAATCCAGCGGCCCTGCATTCGAACCCGACATACTTACAAATGGGCTTTTTTTTTTTTTTAACACCGGCCGAGGGTTTATATGACCTCTGCTGTTGCGAACCCTAGTAAAAAAAAAGGTTTTGTTGGTGGTCGTAGAAGAAAAACATAGTAGGAAGCCAATGGACGCTGCATTTCCAACAATCGGCATTACTGATGATCCTTGGGCGTTGTTTGCTCTAATTCCACCAACGTTTATTTTTGTAATTTAGCTTGGAGTCTATGACATCCTCTATACTTTGTAAAAGCAGGTTGCATTCTGGAAAATGAAGAGTTTGCACCTTAACAGCACCACTATGATGTCTCAATGGTTACTCAATTCGATGTCTTTATTGTTAATTAATAGTGGTTGTAATTGGTTAACCACGATCAGGGGGATCGTCGGCACCCGTCCCACACCTTTTAAGTGGGTATCTGCTTTCGACAGAATTACATCAACATTTTGAAGGAAATTCTGTTCTGGAAGAGTTAATATCTTGTCAACAACAGTTACGATATTGGCGGATTTAATGGATGTTCCCTTTCCGCAACACGACATATTAATTGGCGCGCTCATTTTCAAGCTTGTGATTTATTTTAGAAAGAACGCATTGTTACTTTGGAATTTTTTTTAATAATATGCTGTAAGTAATATAGAACGGTTTGTCTTAGTACTTGTACTACCGGTACAATTTCGCCGATGATTCCTATTGGGTCTGCAGTTGTTACTCTCATAATAATCTGGTTTGTTTTTAATCAATAAGCATTAGTAACTTACAAGTCAATAAACAAGAATTTAAATTTCTCAATGTCAATTAAAGGGCTATTAATGTGTTTATCATCGAGCTTTTGTTATTCCAGTTCTGTACTATGTTATATTTTTAGTTGAATTATTTGACTATCAAAGAGGTTGATGGACAAGAGTTTGCAATTTTAAAGGCCCAAGAAAGCAACTCTTTCAAGAGTAAGATGAAGATAAAAAGTCAATGTCACGAGCGGGATTCGAACCCATGGTCATCGGCTAAGTACGCCGCTGCTCTACCACTTGAGCTATCGTGATTTCGATCCACTCGGACACTAACTTCCCATCTCAGCCCCACCTTTTTGAATTTTCCCTCCATTTTGCCATTTTTCAAATGCCGTGTAATCTTTTTGATTCTCGGCGAAAAATAAAATGGCCACGGAGAGTTTAGTGAAGGGTTGGGTTAAAATGGGAGGTAGATCAAAATCTGTTATATTTTAAATATGTACATAAATAATATCAAACATCCAAATAATTAATCTAATTATTTTAATTGTTATTATTTTTATAGTAATTTATAGTAATATTAAGTATTTATTATTCTAATATTTATTTGTGTTATAATTTCCGCGTNATGAGCCCCCAAAATAAACTCATTATATATAAAACCATAGTCAGACCAATGCTGTTATACGCCTGTCAGGTATGGAGCTACACAAGTAACACCAATATAAAAAGCCTACAAACAATTCAAAATAAATGTTTAAGGTTAATTACATCCTCTAAAAGAAGTGTTCGTATAAACTATATGCACAAAATTTTAAACAACACATACATTAAGGATGATATCAAAAGGATCACTAGTTCCTTTTATGAACGTAGCGCTGAGAGTACAAATATGACAGTAAAGAATGTAGGAAACTATAACCTCAACAAAAATTGGAAACACAGGAGGATTAAACACATGTTAGTATGACTGCTTTGTATATTTATTCACTGTGATATTATTTATTAAATTATTTATTAAATTGTTAATTTTAGTGTTTATATATGTATTTATTTACCAAATTAGTAAATGTCAGACTATGTATTTTACAAGTCTATTCAATGATTTTAACTCATAATAATTAGTAATTATTTATTAACTTGCTTATTTATTAACTTATTTATGAAATTAGCTAATATTAAAGAAATGTGTTGTTTATTAAACTTATCTATTGTACATAATATGTAGTCAATGACTTATGATTTAAAATTTATAATATATGTAATTATTTGTAACTTCCCTATTTATTAATGTATTCTTTGTGCAAGTGGTTTTTAGTATAATTTTCACCACTGTTCTTATTTCTCTAGGCCAAATCAACAAATATTGTAAATATACTTAAGCCCTCTGCCACAAGGATGTATGATGTCCTAGACATTTCCCCTTGTAGTCACTTTGTAAAAAATGTATTTAAAAGTATCTAATAAACAAAGTCAAACTCGAAAAAAATAAGTGTTCGAATGGATCTAAGTCACGACAGCTCAAGTGGTAGAGAAGTGGCGTATTTAGTCGAAGGTCGTAGGTTCAAATCCCGCTCATGACACTAACTTTTTCATTTCAACCAATACCTTACACAAAAAGGTTAATCAATTAAAAGAAATAATTTGGTCAATAGACCACTAAATATTGTATAATGGATTTATCGTCATTATTTATTAGTGACCGTGAACAGGACCGAATTGTTACACCAATGACATGCTAATTTGGTTTTTAATTTTTTTTTTTTTTTTTACGATGGACCAAAGTATTAATTATTCAGAAATCGTGAGATGCGGTCTGGTGTGATGTACGGTTTATAAAAACATTTTCTTTATCGTGCCAACGTTTCGATCTTTATTGAGATCATCTTCAGGGCCTGGGATTTACAAACATTGTTCACATTTAACAAATACATTTAGGATGTGGAAAAGTGAATTTATACAATGCAAAATATATATTTTTTTATATATATACAATCAAAGTATTTCTACTCATTCAAAGTGGTTGTTGAATGGCACAATTTCACAGAAGACAAACACTTTGAGTGAGTAGAAATACTTTGATTGAATATATATAAAAAAAATATATTTTGCATTGTATAAATTCACTTTTCCACATCGAAATGTATTTGTTATGTGTAAACAATGTTTGTAAATCCCAGGCCCTGAAGATGATCTCAATAAAGATCGAAACGTTGGCTCGATAAAGAAAATGTTTTTCTAAAACCTAAAGCACACCAGACCGCATCTCACCATTTCTGAATAATTACCGATTAAGGGTCACTAATCACCACACACTTCTACACGGGACCAAAGTATGTTTTCTCCTCGGTTGATTGTACGTAGGATTTGTGACCATTGTTAATTTTTGTGAATGTTGACTTTAAACTGAATAACCGATTGAAGCCGGGAAATAATTAGTTTGTACTGTGTTAAGCCGGCCCTCTGAAAGTTTCTTTTGAGTTTATTTGTTAATTTGATTACGGACAAGATGTTACAAGGGAGATTGTACGGTTTGTCTGTGGCATTCCTTAGTGGAATGCTTTGTCCAGCATCCTCCTGAATAGCTTTAATGAGATGAAGTTTTTTCCCATCTACCTGTCGGATGAAAGACCTGCGGGTAAATTACCCAGTGTTGCATTTAAAAGTCTCCTAAATCTAGAACATTTCGTGCTAGAGTAGTGATGACGGGACATGTTTTTCCTATGATGTTTATAACAGCAGGATTGTGGTCAGAGCTAGGCAAAGTCAAGTCACTAGGTTCAGAACGATACAAGGGGACATTTTTAATTCGGAAGAAATCCGTAATACTAGGCATTCTACCAGAAGAAGGAAAATAATTAGGAGAGGCAGTAGCATAGATTTTAATAATGTTGATTGAACAGAAATCGAAGATAGTAGAACATAATAAGTTATTTGTATTGCAAAACCAACCCGTTGAAGTCGCCCATTAAAATTACTGATGTATGCGGTCCATAAAGGATTTTTAAATATGAAAAACTTGAGGGCGTTTATGGCATACAATTACATTGATTGATTTTCACTCTATTTTTATTTGGATCCCTACTGCTTCGATTAAATTGCATGGAGGTTATACCATGGTATTTTGCTGCATATTTTTCTTAATTAATAAAGCCAAACCTCCTCCAATATATGAATTTATGTCGTATCTATTCACATGAAAGTTTGGCATAAAAAGTTTTTCATGGAGCATGCGCTTAGATTCTGACTGGGCACAAATCCACATGGAAGTTTGATAACTTACTGCTAAGTTCGCGAATTCCATGCTTTATTGGGTTTGAATTCTAGGAAAGCATGGTACAATAATTGATTATACTTCTGCTATAGATGCTATAGTCGGAATGGAAAAAATTGCCTCCGCCACTAGAAGCGATTTTCAAACATTATCGGGAGCTATTTTCAACTTAGCCAAGCAAGATTAAATATTTGAGAAATTCTTCGGGAAGTTGAAATGACAAACACATTTTAAATCATTTCAAGAACGCTGATGTCTTCCTCCGACGATGATGTCACTTGATGACCTGCCCATGGGTTATCTTGGGCCAAATAGGGGTTTTGTTCTGTTGATGTGCTGTGGAGCGACTAAGAGCAGGAAAACTTGCGTGATTTTTCTCAAGAACTGGCGACTTCACGTTTTGCTTCGAAACAACTGACCATTTAGCGAGTACAGCCTGACGGATGACGCACTGGCTGTCTGATGCCCTATGGGGGCCGTCGAAATTTGGGCATTGAGGACGCAAATTTATGCCAGAGTTAGGAAATATATTTGTCCTGTGGCCCAGCGCGCAGATGCTGCAATGTTCTTTATTTTGACAAAACAGCGACAGGTGTCCATAGTTTTGGCATCGACAGCTTAGACATCTTCCTTTATTTTTTAATTTATCTTACCGGTTCGACAATGGTAGACCGCAAATTTTGCAGCTTCTCGGGCATATTATCAGTTGAAGAAGCCTTTCTCACAAATTGCTGAGAAATCTATCTTCAAACCTTTAGCATGAAGGTTGTTTTGTATCTCTTATTCCGTCATGGCCAGTGGCAGGCATATATCCATATTGGGCCGCAGCCGCTTCTTTAAGGGAAACGTGTAGAATGAAACCGCGGTTTTTGACAGATAATCAGCAAGAATCGTGGGATCCTGTTCGCTTTCGGTGTAGATGAACACTCGGTCACTCTTAACTTTGAAATCAAAGTTTCTTTTTAGTAGCGACTTAACGTGTTTTGTCGATTTGAGAGAAAAAGAAAGATAGAAAGAAAGAGAGAGACTGAGAGAGAAAATGAGAATTGGATTGAGAGAGAGAAAGTGAACGAGACTGCGACAGGGAGAGAGAAAATAACAAATAGAGGGGAAAAAAACTCTGAGTTAGCAAATGAGTAAAAGAGCGCCAGATTGAGACATTGAGATGAAGCGAAAAAATAAAATAAAGAAAGAGAGAGACTGAGATAGAGAATGAGAATTGGAGAGAGAGAGAGAGAGAGAGAGAGAGACTGAGATAGAGAATGAGAATTGGAGAGAGAGAGAGAGAGACTGAGATAGAGAATGAGAATTGGAGAGAGAGAGAGAGAGTGAGAGAGAGAGATAGAGATAGAGAGATAGAGANGAGAATGCGATAGAGAGAGAGGAAATAATAATAATAGAGGGGGAAAAACTCTGAGTAAGCAAATGAGTAAAAGAGCGCCAGATTGAGACATTGAGATGAAGCGAGAAAATAAAATAAAGAAAGAGAGAGAATGTGAGAGGACGAGATTGAGACAGTGAGGGGAGAGAGAGGGATATTGCGATTGAATGAGAGTGGGTGAGAGAAAAAAAGTGAGTGAGTGAGAAAAAGGGAGAGAGTGAAAGTAAGACACTGAAAGAGAGGGACGTTTAAAGAGGGGGAGAGAGAGAAAAATAAGAGAGTGTAGGACATCTGAAGTTTAAGATGCGTAAAGAGAGAAAGAGAGAGAGAGAGAGAGAGAGAGAGAGAGAGAGAATGTAAAAGAAAGAGCAAAACAAACAGACCACGGGTTTATTGATCCGTCCGACGTTGTGCTTCAAACAGACGAGTACCGCAGAGATAAGATTCGAAGATGATTAGTCACTTTCTAAACTTCAGCGCGCCCATGAGTAAAACTATACAAAGCTCACAATGAAAAAAGTATCAATACTGACTACAAGAGGATCGGAAAATACCGGACCATCTAGGACCGTGGTGAAAGACCGGCTTGCAATTTTCCGCTGAATATCAGACGGATTTAAGCCCTCGGGTGCTACAATACGCCATACTTATTTAGGGAAGAATAGGATATTTTTAAACGTGTTTGGCTTCTCAGCTTTTCGGGGGCGTTGAGAAAGAATTGTACTACTTACAATACTTGCCCTAAACGACCCTCTGATTACAAACAATACAATCTTTCAAAGCTTTAAATATAGCTTTTCTTAACATCATTCTGAATTAAAGGAGAATCATGGCAGATGGAGATTTCCGTCCTACACTCGGATATTTATTGGTTGTACATTTGTCACAAATCATAAATGTTTCTAGCCTTCTTGTCCGGTGGAAGTTATTCAGTTATTAAATCAATAGTAATGTTTAGTTGATTTAATTTATTTGAGTTTCCCTCTTGACAAATGGAAGTGGTCGGCTTAAAGTCAATCTTGTTTTCATTCGACAAAAGGGTGGAATAAAATTTGTAAAAACAATGTAATCCAGTACATGTGGACCATCGATGTTTGTAAGGAAAACAACACGTTTTGAAGAAGGGGCGAAAATAACAAGACGAATCTTATTTGTTTTAAATATTCCGAAGGGAGGGTTTGGTTTGGCCCTTTTTAATTCACTTGGAAGGTGCGAAATCGCGCTCACTGAGACACTGATGGATCGGTTAGGCTCAAAGTGCGTTTAACGATTTAAAAACTTGTGATTGAATAACATAAAAAAAACGATCTAAACTGATGACTTTTATTTCCTTCATTTTGCCTTTCTTTTTGTTTAATAGATTTTTATGTTGAGTATAAAATGTTTTGGAATGTAAAAAGTCTGCCTATCATATCATGTTTTTTCTGTTCATTGTACTCCCAATATTCTAATGTAATTATTTTCGTTACCTGTTTTAAAAATTATACACTTCTATTTGATATTTCCTTTTTTTAAATTAGTCTATCAATTTGAAGTAGGACAAAAAAAATTAAGCATTTTGTGGTAACTTTGCGTAAATTCAACGGTAGTAATCTAAGATTGTCATTTCTCTCCGTGTTGAGCTGGGTGAAGATATCCAAGAAGGATCAGCAGCATAAGAGCTAAAGGATTGAGCTTTTTTTAAGCCGAGGTTTTGTAGTGAATAATATGAATATATGTACCTTAGCCTTATATTGCGATATAAATTTTCTTTTATCGCAGTTTTTGAACGCTATTTATATTTTTTAATTGTTTTCTATGTAGTAATCAATTTTCACTATGGTGAATTGTATATCACCTGGTACTTTTTATTCCTTTTTGATCTTGTAACGTTTGTCAGTGTTTGAAAATAGCTTTCAACTTTATTTTTGTTCGTTAAATGAAGGCATCGTTTTTAATTAACTATTACAACGAGTATGTCTGCGTGAGAGTTGTTTTCGAAAGATTTTTACGGGAATGATTCAAAAACACAGAATAATTTTTAGTCGAATTCCTTTTTCCGGAATCTAAATCAACTTCATAGTTATTAATTGTTATATATATATATATATATATAATGTTTTAGAAACACTGTAAGGTTTATTGTCTACTAGAAATAATTTGAAAATAAAATAGAAAAGCTCACCATGGGGACACCGCGTTGGCGTTTGAACAAATTTTATCCGTTTAAGTTCAATAATTCAAAGTGAACTATCAATATCAATTTTTTTTTGGGGGGGGGGCGTTGGTGGCCCCAACGGTTTAGGCGTTGGCACGTCGCTCATCACTGTAAGGTAAAGGTCTCGGGTTCGAATCCACAGGCCCTGCATTCGAACCCGACATATTTAAAAATGGGCTTTTTTTCAAAAACAACGGCACCCCGAGGGTTTATATGACCTCTGCTGTTGCAAACCCTCGTAAAATAAAAAAATATAAATTTTTCAAATATTGAAAGGAATTGTATAATAATAAAATAATTCGTAATTGGGTGTTAAGTAAATAAACATTGCATGTTTGGTTTAATTTTTGGTATGGAACAACGAAGACAATAAAAGGTGAGAATCTTTTAAAATTTATAAAAATAATAACCTTAGTATTCTACATAAAGTATATAGATTGAAGGAACCTATAAAAACGGATTAAAAAAAACCTGGTAGGCACTCCTGACTGTTGAGGATGCTCAAGCATATCCTACCATCCTTATTTCGAAATATCCTAAACTTATTTCTATCCTAGGACATTACAGAGCATCTGAGAAAACAACTACACAACTTCGACAAGTTCAACGATGGCTATTTGTTAGCTTTCCAATAGGAGAATGAAAAGTACACACACTTTGATTCTAAAGTAACCGCTCAACTTTAGTACTATGAAGAAGACCCGAAAAAAGAGTTGCATTTACAGTCAGTGATCTACTAATTCTTAAAGGATCGAGTCAATTGAACTGATCTAAGACTAGAAAAAATATATGCCAAATGGTCTTGGGGATGCCCATGCTTGGGAATAACAAAGCTCCACTAGTATTCTCATCATCATCATTATTGGTATCATATATACAATATATCAAGTTTGTAAAGTACGTAATCTCTCACAAAACGAGTAGACCAGGTAAGTGAAAATATTTGTTTTAGCAAAACAGATGATATTTGTTTTCTGCACCCACTAATTTCCCTTTTTGCCTACTTTTTTACGTGAAATCGCAAAAAGGATTATAAATTTGAAACGACTATACTGATCTACAGAAACCTTTTCACGGAATTTGAGCCTGACAATCAATACGAAATGACCTAAATTAGATTTCACATTAAAAATTCGAATTGAAAACAAATGTAAACACATTTAAAATTTACAAGCATTTGTATTATCATGTCTGTAATAAAAGAATCTTTCAAACTAAACAAGTATGGTAAGAATTGGTACGTTTTATTTTTATTTTTACTTGTACATATTTTTGTATTTACGCTTATTAATTTGTTGTAACGTTTCAAACAGAATAACGAGAATTTTGAAAGAACACTCCCATTAAAATACAAAAAAATATTCACATTTTATCCTTTTTGATGTTTTTAGATCGCAAGTAAACAGGCGTTTGCATTGAGTGAGAATTGAAATGTAGCTTTCAAAAAACCAAGAAAATGGAAAAATTGACGTCTTATTTAGTGTTTATTATAATTTAAATTATTGCAAATTATTATAAAATAGAGCCTTTATATCATATCAGGAATATTGAGCTAGAAAATGGCTCACTCCATGCAGTGTTTACTTTCTCATAGGAGGAATTAACAGTCGTATCGAGATGACAGAAATCTAAGACCTTTAAAAATCAATAAAATTAAAAAATGAGAATTATTTTGTGCCAATTAATTAAGGTATTGGTTGAGATAAAAAAGTCTGTGTCACGAGCGGGATTCGAACCCTCGACCTTCGGCTCAATACGCCGCTGCTCTAACCACTTGAGCTATCGGAATGATACTAACTTAACAAATAAATTCACTAGTTTTCGTGGTCTGCTTGACCAATTAATATCTTTTAATTAATTAAGGTTTTGAGTTGAGATAAAAAATCATTGTCACGAGCGGAATTCGAACCCACGATCTTGGGCTTGATACGCCGCTGCTCTAACACTTGAGCTATCGTGACTTCGATCCACTCGGACACTAATTTCCCATCTCAACCCCACATTTTGAATTTTCTCTCCTTTTATTTTTTGCCTTGATCAGCAGGAATAAATTTTGCAGTTTTTGTCCTTTTTACACAAAGAAATTAACCTAAATGTTAATTGAGATGGCGAAAATGAAATATCGCTTTAAAAAAATGAAAAAAAGATTCGTTTCGTTTTAGCATTTAGATTAACGTAATCGTTTCTTGTAGGAAGGGAGATATATAGGAGCCTTCACAATGAAAAATATTTAGAAAATCTAAAAATATTTCAAACTTTGAAATTTTTTATGTTTTACACCAGGAATTATCAGCTGTTCTAATGAGATGACTGAAATAAAAAGGAGATTCCGTAAAATCAACAAAATAGCGAAGTGTCGTAGATGCTAGAAAAGTTTTGTAAAATCGTATACAACAATAAATATTTAGAAATTTTGCCGTTTTTTGACCATTTTGTGCCTTGATTAAATAGGTGATTGTGTTCGGATGAAAGAAAAATAACTTTAAAAACAAGCCAATAATTTTTTAAAATCTTTATTTTAACGACCCTAAACGACGGTTGTACGTGGAGAAAGGTAGCTGAACCGATTAGTGTTTTTTGGAGTAAAATTAGGTTTTTGTCGAGTGAACCTCTAAATGTCCAATGTTTTGTAATCGAAACTGACTATATTTTTTTGCACTTATTGAATAGAAAAAAAATCATGCGTACTATGAGTATTCCACTTCTAAAAAATATTTTTTCCCCATTCATATTACGTTTGGGCGTAAATGGGCTATTTTGTCGTTTTTATGTTTTGTTCTAATTGAAACGTCGTGAAACACAGCAGCTTTAAATCTCAACTGTCTTTGGGATTGACTGGGCTGGATTTATCTCGTAGGCTATTTCCAGCTGCCCTTGGTATTGTCGAAATGGATTGATAGTGACTTTCAAAGTAAATAATTTCGAAATGCGTCATGAAAATATTCAGTTCCTTCCTCAGTTCAGTCTTAGATTATTGTTTTCTGCGTATATTATTATTTTCGTTTGTATACGGAAGTATATAGAACATAGCAGAAAGACCTCTCACCACTTAAAAATATATATATTGTTCATACATATATACATCTAAATATGAAATTTTCTTTTCGGACCAACTTTCAATTTCTCGGATAGCAGATGAAAGGATAAAAAATGAAGAATATAAAATTCATTAAAGAACAATTAAGGATTATGGCTTAAAAAATTTAATTCAGATAATCCAGAGGAGGTTTCGTATTCTTATATATTAAAAGCGCAAAATTAAAAGTTAGAAATAACTGCCTTTTTTTTCTTTGTTCTAATTATCTTGAGAAAAAATCGCGCAATGGACTGCTTCATTAGCCTCTGAGCTGACCTACTTTGTTAGAATCGATACATGGGTTTCAGTCTTGTAGCCATTTCCTTGGTAAATTTCTTTAAAAGTAAAAGAAAACACATGGAATCTATTATAAGATCGATATTTCTCGGATAAACGTGCCTCGTGTGCCCTGGTGTCTCCACTGGGAAAGAGCGTCCATGTTTTCACAAACTTTCTGAATGGTAGTAATGAGGGTTCAGGTAAACAACTCGAAATTAGTATCGGTGTCATTTTCATTTTACTGAGTTGTTTTAATTAAAAACACCCTCTCACATTCAGCATATAAACGCTGGACCTAATTAAACTATGGACCCCTTTCCCTTGAATAAGTACGAAGTTGAAGAATTTAAAAAAAGTCTTAACGGAACAGTTTTGTTATTTGAAATAAGTCGTATTGAATAAATTTAATTTCTGTTTCGTTCAACTACTGTGTAGAATAAAAATAAACAATGGAGCAAATTAAAGATGAGATGATGTATCGACCTGCTTGTTGAACAACTTGAACAAAAGGATCTTCTGTGAGGTCACAACAGAAACGACAATTCTGTAAGTCTTTGCCGAGATTTCGACGATTATATCGTCATCATCAGGGCCTATTTATTTTTGAGTTATCTATATATAGTACAATTTAAAAATTCTTAACTGTGATATTCTAATGTACCTGAGGAAAAAAATAATTTTCTTATTTATCCAATTAATTAAGGTTTTAAGTTGAGATAAAAAAAATCAGTGTCACGAGCGGGATTCGAACCCACGGCCTTCGGCTAAATACGACGCTGCTCTAACCACTTGAGCTATCGTGACTTCGATCCCCTCGGGCACTAACTTCCCATCTCAAACCCACCTTTTGAATTTTCCCTCCTTTTTGCCATTTTTCGATGATCGAAAGCGACGTATCAAGCCGAAGGTCGTGGGTTCGAATCCCGCTCGTGAAACTGACTTTTTTTATCTCAACTTAAAACCTTAATTAATTGGATTATGTTAATTGGTCAAGCGTACCTCGAAAACTAGTGAATTTCTTATTTATTTTAAGAAAAAGAGACGTGTACTTAGTTATGTGTAACCGAGGTAACCTATAGGACCACGTTGTGGTTTTAAATAATTTTTTTAAATTTTTATATTATATTGTTTTTTTGAGTTGTTTAGATACTGAGGTTCTATTATTATAAATGCAGTTTCTTGCTCTCCAAATATATTTCAACACATCGAGTTAAAGTAAGATAAATAATTGTTTTTGTATTTTTTTTAATGATATAACATGTTATAACTGCGATATTTTCTTAAAATAAATAGGCCCTGATGATGATATAATCGTCGAAAGCTCGGCAATAACTTAAAGAATTGTCGTTTCTGTTGTGACCTCACTGAAAATCCTTTTGTTCAAAATAGAATGCCGGTTGCGTATTTCTGAAACAATTCTGAAAATGTGTCCTTCCAAAAAATACATCCCGTCACGATTTGTAAATTTTACGTACTTATTTTAATGAAGACTTGTCTTACAGGATGACAGAGTTATGTAGGAGCTCTCTATCAATTAAAAATTTTTACAAAATTGCTTAGATTTTCAGTATTGGCCAATTATACTCTGAAGTAATAAACGTTGGTATTAAGAAGGCAGAATAACAAGGAGCTTAAAAAGGGGGTTAAAATGGGGAGCAATTGTACTTTGTTATCTCTTACTATATCCTAACAGGATGGCAGGAAGTTATGTACGAGCTTTATCAATTAAAAATATTTACAATATTCCAATTAATTAATCTTTATGTAATGTATTGGTTGAGATAAAAAGTCAGTGTCACGAGCGGGATTCGAACACACGACCTTCGGCTAAATATACCGCTGCTCTACCACTTGGCGTATTTACCCGTCGTGTGTTCGAATCCCGCTCGTGTCACTAACTTTTTTATCTCAACCAATACCTTACATAAAGATTAATTAAGAGAAAGATGTTATTTGGTCAATCGGACCACGAAATCTAATGGATTTACAATATTGCTAACATTTTGAAGTTTCGTTCTAGTACAATTTGAAAAAAAAAAAAATCTTTTATGAGCAATAATACTTTTTTCTCAATATCAATAAGGCGACAATGAATTAGTTCAAATAAAAAAAGAAGGATTTCAGTTTGGCGTGACTTCTTTCCCGGTTAAACTGGAATGACTACACCACGTTAATTGACAAAACCAACAACGTTCTCTTTATAGATGTCTTTAATGTCGGTCGACCCTTTATTTGACGTACGTTTAAACGTTGCTTAGAGTTCAACCGCTTAGATGCCATTTAATTTAATTCCAGTCGAAGGGGCTTCACTAAATTGCTATTTGGGGAGCACTGGAAAATCCCTTTGCAGATTCTGAAGCATTTGAAAGTATGGACAGTAAAACAATAAAAAAAACAGCACAACATGTTTTTATATGTTACACTTCGCAAGTAGGTAAGTGACTGATTACACGGTCGATACCACAGAAAAAATAAAAATCATTTAAACACGAGCTTAATTTGGGTCAAATTTTAACCGTATGTAGAAAAAGAGACGGCTTTTCATTTCAGAGCGACGATTAGCCAAACAGAAATTATAAACATAATTCAAGTCTTACAATAGTTAGACGATGAAGATTATGAAGACTGACTAGGCTGTTCATTCATGTAAGAAACAACGATATTTTAATAATATTTAGTCCAAGAAATTGATTATTAATTAAATAAAGCTCCAAACTTAGGGGGCTAACTAATTTAAGGCTTTAATTATTAAATCGCAATGTTGACATTAGAATGAGTGAAAGTATGCTGGTCAAATTTTGAAAGCTTTCTCGGCATAATTTCCCAACTTTTCAGATATGCATTAAGCTATCTTTTATGAGCTTTCAGCAAACAAACGCAGCATGACGCTGAATTCATTCAGAAAATAACCGTTCTTTCAAAAAAATCAATCGACAAATTTATTAAAGTGGCGAGATTGTGTGCAAATTTTTAAAAACGTGTAACTTAAAAAGTAAAATGTTTTAAAGGAATTTTATATAAAAGAACATTTACCAGTTCAAATCAACACATTCTACATCGACAAAATTCCTGGTAAAGACTGGTTTCAATTTTCGCAATTCTCCTTCGAATTTTATTATAAAATTATATTTGAATTATGTGTGGTGATTAGTGACCGGTAATCGATAATTATTCAGAAATCGTGAGATGCGGCGGGTGTGATGTAGGTTTCAGAAAACATTTTCTTTATCGTGCCAACGTTTCGATCATTATTGAGATCATCTTCAGGGCTGAAAGTGTTTGATTTCTGCGTAATTGTGCCATACTTGCGTGTTGTGAGGGCACTCTCAAACAAACACTTTGAGCCCTGAAGATGATCTCAATAAAGATCGAAACGTTGGCACGATAAAGACAATGTTTTCCTGAAACCTACATCACACCAGACCGCATCTCACGATTTCTGAATAATTATTTGAATTATATTCAATTTGTTTATAACGATTCTAAACTTTATTTTAAGTTGTCAGACGTTTAGTTCCCTCACAATAGCTCTCAAACACTCAATTGTACTTGAAAAAAACTAAAAACACTTAAAAGAACGACTTTTTGTCTCAATTAAAAAATTGGATTTGTATTTTTCAAATTTAGGCGAATCGTCTTTTCGAAACCACTGCTTAACCAAAATTTATTCAATCTCCTGCCGGTTAAAAATAATCCTAGATGCACAGAATTTGCGTTACACAGTTCGGTAAAACACGTGCTGTGCGAGTTTGATGGAATCCCTCTGCGAACTACATAGTTTAATAGTATTATTATTTTTAAATCTGTGTTAACGATTTGCACGTACAATGAAACACAACTTAAACAATTATAACTAAAAACAGCATTTTTTTCTTTATAAAATCATTAAGCAAGTAGCGTTTTTTGGGAAATGTCAACCAAAAAAAATACTAAGTTGAGAGAATGTTTATAGTAGACACCTTTTGAAAATGATAACTTTTTCATTTTTATATCAACCCCACAATAAAAACAAACAAATTTTACATGTTTAAATCAACATTTTAATGATTTTTATCATCAAGTAGACCAATTTTCTGATAATGTCTCGATTCAATTTCTGTAATCGTTTTTAGACTTCTAATTTCTAGACTTTTAATACTTTAGACTTCTAATAATACAGGTTACAGTCTTCAGTCTTTACGGCTCTGCATTACTTAAATAAATTCGCTATTCTTCTCCTTCTCCTCGTCCCTTCAGAAATTTAAAAAAAATATTAAACGTGCTTTAAAATGAAATTGAGGGTTTATTTATTACTTTTGTTGAGCTATTTATTAATCTAGTTATAATATTGATTTTTTGTTAAAAGTGTAAGTGCTTCTTTGCTGTTATTTTTATTGATATTATTTTTATTTTTATATCCTTTTTTTAGTAGTTTATATCATAATGGTTGTTTTGTTGTGTTGCTTGACTGTCCTATGCTTGGGTACCTGACCTGTTTGGACTGTAAATAAAATAAAACAGCTAAATCATATTTTGACTGTCGGTCACCGTTTTCTAACACTTAAGAAGAAGTAAGCTAAACTGTATGAATGGGAATTAGATTATTCCTTTTTTTTTTGTCCCAATCCAAAATTCCGCCAAATAAATAAATGCTTAAAGTTTAGACGTTAATCCGGAAAAACAGAACCTAAAAGAAATTTATTGAAACTCGTCTCGGTGAAAAAAAGGCCCGGGTTGTACGGGGCTTGGGACTATACAGTTCAGCAAAACACGTGCTGTGCGGGTTAAGCATGTTTGCCCCCGGTGAATTTGTTATGTTCAGTTTATCCTTTCTTTTAACATAATGACTTGATATAAGTACGAATAATGTAACTTATGACTTAGTAAAAAGCAACTCTTTTTTGAAGCTGCTGACTTAGTAAAAAGCAACTCTTTTTCGAAGCTGTTTTAATTTGCATATGTATATGTATTATAAAACAATAACAAAAATCATGTCGATCCCGGTTTTATACTCTGCAAACTTGTTTACATTTCATTCATTTTTCACAGCATGGAGTGGCATGATATAAGAACCTATGATGCCAACTACTACTAGTCACATTTAGCCAAAAAATGTCTCATATTGCAAAATAAATATTTTACATCAATATCAAAAGTACTTTTCTTTTCTACAAAATATAATTAACCCTGAGGCAAATCTTTAAATCTGTCCTCTTCCCCCAAATAAATTAGCATTTATTTTTCAACAAGTGGTGAGCCTAAACACAACCTAGTTCACAGTTAACTCGATATATTAAAAAATATATTTTAAAAGACAAACCACGAAAGCAATGTCCTATTTTTAACACAGCACAATGTTGAAAACTACCTAATAGCACTAATTGGAAGGTTAAATATTAACACTTTCTATAGGTTACATGCACAATGTATGTTGAAAAAACTTTCCACTCCTATATTAAAATAAGAAATTTGAAATTAATTCTTGTTAAACAGAGTGCAACACCTTGGATAAGGGGCTGAATTTCCCTTGTCTAAAAAATTCAAATCTAGCCGTCATCAATGACGAAAGACGTTTTTTATAATTAGTAAATAAATAAATTCACATTCATTCATAACAAGCGAAAATTGCCATGGCAGAGGCCTTTGTGAAAAAAGCTGGAGATTAGTTCCAGATGTCCTTAACGTTAGACTAATAACAACAACCGAGAGCGGTCAGTATCCTCTGTACTGCTTAGAGACAAGAGAGCCCAGGAAGCAATGAGGCAATTAGGACGACTATAATGCTCTAGATGTCGTCTTGAATCTGCCACACCCTCTAGGGGACGCTAGAGCCACAATATCACTGGCTAATGTTACTGACTCCGATAGCCTACCCGCATACAAAGGAACAAATAAAACTACCGTAAAAACGTCAGGCAGACAAAATTCTAGGGACGCCGTAACACCGAAATTCAACTTTGATGAGAAATCTTTTATATAAGGTATTGGTTGAAATGAAAAAAGTTAGTGTCACGAGCGGGATTCGAACTCACGACCTTCGGCTCAATACGCTACTTCTCTACCACTTGAGCTATCGTGACTTCGATCCTCTCGGACACCAACTCTCCATCTCAACCAGCTCTGATATAGCTCAAGTGGGAGAGCAGCGGCGTATTGAGCCGAATATCGTGGGTTCGAATCCCGCTCGTGACACTAACTTTTTTCATTTCAACCAATACCTTATATAAAAGATTAATTAACTGAAAGAAGTGATTTGGTCAATCGGAACACGAAATATAATGGGTTTGATGAGAAATTTCAAGACTGGAAGAAAGAGATACCAGTTAATGCAGAATATGTGCTATACAGATGATCCTGAGACAGAGTATAGGACAGGAGTGGTATCTATGGAAATAAATCGAGAACATTAATTCATATACGTTTTTGGAAATATGCCACTGTGTTTTACGCGTAGTCTATAGCAATCGAACACTTTGAGAGGTCTAAAAGGCAATAACACAAATAACCGCCATCTACTCGCCCAGTTTAGAGACACTAAAAGCGACCTCATCAGGAGTAATGCTAGAACTGTTTAGGATTGCAGTAATATTCATCAGACAATGGCAACGATAGAAAAATTACACTCGTTTTGGTAGCAAGGCACACAGGGCAGAAAGGGCAACTAGGAGGTTTATTAATTGGCCGAATTTGAATGGGGTCACTTACAGGCCCTTTATGCCATAACGTAGGCCCATCAAAGACCATATCAGAAAATCATGTCTATATATTACAATTAATAAAGGTTTTTAGTTGAGATAAAAAAGTCAATGGCACGAGCGGGATTCGAACCCACGATCTTCGTCTAGATACGCCGAAAAAAAAGGAGGGAAAATTCAAAAGGTGGGTTGAGATGGGAAGTTGGTGTCCGAGTGGATCGAGGTCACGATAGCTCAAGTGGTAGAGCAGCGGCGTATCAAGCCGAAGATCGTGGGTTCGAATCCCGCTCGTGCCATTGACTTTTTATCTCAACTAAAAACCTTAATTAATTGTATTATATTAATTGGTCAAGCGAACCACGAAATTAGTGAATATAATATCTATACTTCAAAACCAAGGACACGTTAGGTCTAAATTAGGCCGAAATAGTACTCTGATAGTAGGACTGCTGGACTGGTAGTGGAAACCAACCTGTGCATATATGCCAGGAAGTTGAAACTGCAGAACTTGTCCTCTGTGGGTGAGAAGGCCTATGCAGATTGAAATTCCTAAGGGAAGGGAAAAAGCCAAGGCCTGAAAAAGGGAACTTACATAACTTTGGAATTTGATAAAGGGCCTTAAACTTAATAAAAATGTCTACATACTGATTGTTGCGGTACGTAAGTTCATATACAACCCGATTCCTCTTAATTTTAAACTTAAACTTAACCCAGTGGGTATTTCTTTCCAAAACCCACAAACTTTAATAAAGTGTCTCGATAGGTCTTCCATCCCACCTCTATAAAATAATCCTAGACTCACCTTACTGTTCCTGCGACTCCTCGTGTAATGCTGATTCTAACCATATTCTACTAGCCTGTCCCAATACCTCCATCAACAGAGAGTCCCTCGACAACACTCTAATTTCTAACAATGTCCCTCTTCCTACTTCAATATCCGTAATACTCTCTTTTATCCGCAATCCCAAAATAATTTCCTCTCTCTCTCTAAGCTTCTATCCCAGAATAATATAGTAATATAATACAACAAAAGTATACATTTCAAACTTGAAGTTTAGAGATTTGGCCAATATGCTAGACCATAAGGCAAAAAAAACTTTAATAAATTATCCTCAAATAAAATTTAAGGAAATATGACAGTATTCGAACCGAAATATGTTAAGTTAGGTGATGGGATCTTCTTCAAAGATCAAACAACTTTTTGGGCTGTTGCGAGCTTTCTCCGTTTTTCTACCATCATCAGGGCCTATTTAATTTTAGAAATCTATAAAATTGTATATAAATTTCAAATTCTGTTTGTGGATTTTTTTTAACGAGGGTTCACAACAGCATAGATTATATCAACCCTCGGGGTGCCAGTGTTTTTGCAAAAAAGCCCATTTGTAAGTATGACGGATTCGAATGCAGGGCCGCTGGATTCGAACCCGGGACCTTTACCTTACAGTGATGAGCGCCGTGTCAACGCCTAAACCGTTGCGGCCAACAACGCCCCTTGTAGATGTTCTTAAACATTCACATGTTCATTTAATTCATTTGTTTTCATCTTAAAAGGTCAAATAACTATAACAGCCTAATATTTAGATACACAGTATCTTTGGTCATTTTTTTAAATAAACAGGCCCTAATGATAGGTGAAATGAACCACCGAAATCTCGGCACAGCTCCAAAAGTTGTTTTTGTTTCATTTGATCTCTGGAGAAGGGGGACCGCGGTAGCCGAGTGATGAGAGACTCTCACGCCGCGGTCGTGGGTTCGATTCCCACCGTCGCCTCTGGCCCTTTTTTCCCGATAACCCCCAATTTGAACACTCAAGAATTCGTACTATGGCTAATATGCAAGATCATAAGGCCAATAAAAAAAAAAAAATAAAAAAAAAAAAATCTCTGGAGAAGATCCCATCACCTAAAGTTAACTTGCTGCAGATCGATAAACCCAAAACTAGAAAATATGAGTCGTACGGACTCAGCCACCTCCATCCTTAAAATTCTATGATTTAATTCAATACTTTCGTGGTCCGCTTGACCAATTAATACATGACAATTAATTAAGGTTTTTAGTTGAGATGAAAAAAAGTGAAAGGCACGAGAGGGATTCGAACCCACTACCTTCGGCTAGATACACCGCTGCTCTACCACCTGAGCTATCGTGACCTCGATCCACGATCCATCGATCGTTGATGTCCGAGTGGATCGATACGATAAGTCACGATAGCTCAGGTGGTAGAGCAGCGGCGTATCTAGTCGAAGGTCGTGGGTTCGAATCCCTCTCGTGCCATTCACTTTTTTTCATCTCAACTAAAAACCTTAATTAATTGTCTATGATTTAATCAGTTCAATACTTTATAATAAATTCCAGCCGATGGTAGTGGGTTCGAATCTCGCCTTACACAAATTTTTCATTTCTAAAAAAAATTTAAAATATATATATAATTAAGAATAACTTGATAAACAAATAAATTCTTCGATAAGCAGTTCATCTGAATGGAATTAAAAGTAGAGATCGAATAATGAAACCGTTTCACTGTATCTGAATATTGTAAGCCCTACTTCAACAGAACGTGATGAATGTTGCCGAGAAGAAGGTTAACCCCGTTCGTTTGGAATCGTAAATTTCTCAACTGATTTTAATATTCACTGAAACCATCTCATGAAGCCGGTGGAAAGCGCCCTAAGCCACCCCGTAGTCGGGAACGGAAATGACCACTTTTAAACTTAATGCGTAAACGACTTGAAGGAATTTAGATGACATCGAATATTCTAGTCTCTTTTTTTTCCTCCACCCCGTAGCCCATTATCATGAGATCCTAACTTCCTTTATTTATGGTTTAGCAAGTGAAACCCGCCTTAAATCAAATTGGAACTGGTAAAAAGATCTATTTTTCCTAAATGATCCTGACTATAATAGCGAGATTATATATATTTTGTCTTACCTTCTTATTAAATTCAAATCTAGCCGATTTTTCTTGGTATATGTACTTAAACAATCTTACCTGAAACATAAATCAATGAGTTAGTCAAATTTCTAATTTAAAAAAATATAATTTTTATTGAATAATTGAAACAAATAGGAAATACGCGCAAGTAATTTTCGACTTTTTGTTTGCCCACTATGGGGTAGCATCCAAGGGGATTCTGTTTCCCTCCGTCTACATAAATATAGGATTATTTTAATATTAAATAATTAGAAATAGGTATAAACTATACGTAAAGAAGATGTAAAAATCCTTAATTAATTTATTAAACATCGTTTTTCATAAAAAAACAGGTTTTGAATTTTCTTTGCGGTTGATAGCCAAAATGTCGTCTACTGGTTCCTTAAATTGAAATAAAAAATTGTTGTTTTGTAGTACAAAAAGATTTATTTGACAGAACAAGGCTGCATCAATACACTCATTAAACCAAGAAATTTTTTCATATAAAAAAGTGTTATTTTGAAATTAAAAAACGTTTATTTGAAATTGAAAGTTCATTTGAAGTTAAAAACGGGTAATGTGAAATGAAGAAAGTATTATTTTAAGTTAAAAAGAGTTAATTTAACGGGAAAAGGTTATATAATGCACACATTCAACCAAGAAATTTTTTCATATAAAAAAGTGTTCTTTTGAAATTAAAAAGCGTTTATTTGAAATTGGAAGTTCATTTGAAGTTAAAAAGGGGTAATGGGAAATGAGGAAAGTATTATTTCAAGTTAAAAAGGGTTAATTTAACGGAAAAAAGTTATATAATGCACACATTCAACAAAGAATTTTTTTCAATTTTTTACCCAATGCCGTGGCTCAAAACGTCCACGTTTCACAATAAGCCTCCTTTGCGAAAAAAGTGAAATAAAGAATTTCTGAAGCCAATTTTGAAGAATGCTCAAAATCGGAAGTATTCGTATAAATTAGAAAAAACTTTCATGTCCGATCGCAAAGAATGTTGGCCCAGTGGTTTTTCTTTTACCGATAAACTTTTTCATCCGGACGGAATGCCGGAAAATAACTTTAGCTAGTACAATAATGCACGTTTGTTAACAGTCTGTTACATCGTCTGTATAAATTTTCTATTAGATTTTACAGCCTTTATATTTCCTTGGTACAATTCACATCGGCAAGTGGTGTAAAACTATACGAAAATGTGGAGAAAAGGTGGTTAATCTACCCTAGAATTCCAGATTCATTTTTCCTATGCAAAAACGAACAAATAAAATACGTTTGAATGTGATTTGTTTGCATTTATGGCTCGACTTGCCAGATGACTGTATGACAGTGTTGGGCAAAAATTAGTCGTGTCTAATGATTAATCATTGATCACTCAGACCGTTAGTCATGATTGGTAGTAAGTGACTAATTTAGTCATTAGTCGCCATATGTGATTGATGGCTAAATTAGTCATGACTAGTAATTAAATACGAGGCATGACTAATTTAGTCACAATATAGTTAGTCATGACTAAATTTCGATAAATCATGTTCAAATGGGTGCTCAAAAAATGAAAAATACACTTCATCACTTTTAAAAAAATTTCTAACAGAAATTTATTTCATCAAAACGAAAATCCTTCAACAACTTATTTAACAAAAATCAATCTTCCAATTATTAGTAAAACTCCGTTGTTATGAAAAGCCAAAAAATAATGATAATAATAATAAAATAAAATAAAAAAATCCTAGAACAAGCTACGCTTTGAAAAGTAAATATGTTCACATAACCGATCAATGGAAAAAATATTTCTTTGAATTAAAATTTATTCCGTTTAAAAGGAGAGATTTCTACATTATTTGAAAAATAAACCATCTAGGGGTCTTGATTTGTAATAAAATAGACATGTAGAATAATTATGTAACTTTGGTTTTCGTTTATGATAACAATTTTTGAAGGTTGGCCTTGAGCACGACTCTTATCTCAAAATTTTTATCCGGAGTCGGTTGGATTTTGGTAAGTTGGTCAATGTAGCGAGAGTTGGGCAAAATCAAACTAATTCAATCATGATTAAGAATTTTGATTGAAATTTAATCATGATTGAATTAATCATGAGTAAATTAATCATTATATGATTTAGTCATACCTCATTATTGAATTAATTATGATTAAATCATATAATGATTAATTTACTCGTGAATAATTCAATCATGATTAAACTTCAATCAAAATTCTTAATCATGATTGAATTAGTTAGATTTTGCCCAACTCTGCTGTATGATATACTGCATGATATTTATAGAGCAAGACGAAAATAGAAATGGGTATTAATGAAGCTTCCAATCCACTTGAAATTTTATTGATATTTTAATCGAGTTAAAAAATCTCTCAGCACTTTACGGTCTATATTTGGGTATATTATATTAACATAACTGGCTGGTTAGGTACCTCAAACTTTACTTTAATCACACACGCCATTAAAAATCCATGAAGACAGTAACCGAAGCCACTTGTTTCACGTAAAAGCTCCGGGTATTTTCCTTTATGTCATTGTCTTCTTCCCATTTCGATGAAAGATCTCGCCTCTCCCTCATAGGACGTAACAATTTTTTATTAGTTTGTTATGAGTAAATTAAACGTTTATCCTTTAAGTTAAAAAAAATACATACCCGTGAAACAATGTATTCGTCTACAAATCATCAGTTTTCCAATAAATAATAAATATCAGCATAATATATTATATTATGGGAGAGTCATGTTATGAAGTTGCTCTAGTTTGGAGAAGAACCCGTTCCAAGCTTGTCAAGTCTATGATCACACCTGAGCAGTTATGTTTTTTTAAAACACCAAATAGCATCAGCCAACCTGGAAACATTGCTGAATCGTGAAATGACAAGGATGGAAATTGAATTAATGAGAAGGAATGATTTTTATATAAATCTAGAACGTTAGACTTTTAAAAAGTGTCTTTCAAGAGATTTTTTTACTAGGAGATGGCTAATAAGTCTGTACGAGGACTTCTGACTGGATGGTTTGTTTGGTTTAGCATGATAGTGACTATGTAATATTGTAGAAGAAAGTGAGAGGTATATTTATTACAATTAATTAAGGTTTTTATTTGAGATAAAAAAGTCAATGGCACGAGCGGGATTCGAACCCACGATCTTCGGCTAGATGCGCCGCTGCTCTACAACTTGAGCTATGGTGACCTCGATCCACTCGGACACCAACTTCCTATCTCAACCGCACCTTTTGAATTTTCCCTCCTTTTTATTGCCATTTTTCAAAATGTCGTGTAATCGGATTGGATTCTCGACGACAAATGAAATGGCCACGGAGAGCTTTAGTGAAGTATACTTCATTTTAAATCATTAAATTCACTAATTTCGTGGTCCGCTTGACCAATTAATATATTTCAATTAATTAAGGTTTTTAGTTGAGATAAAAAAGTCAATGGCACGAGCGGGATTCGAACCCACGATCTTCGGCTCGATACGCCCCTGCTCTACCACTTGAGCTATCGTGACCTCGATCCACTCGGACAATAACTTTCCATCTCCACCCCACCTTTTGAATTTTCTCTCCTTTTTGCCATTTTTCAACTAAAAACCTTAATTAATTGTAATATATTATATATTTGTCATTGTAATATTGGTCAAGTGGACCAGAAAATTAGTGAATTTAATGGTATATTTATTGTTTAATTTCAATTAATTAATCTTTAAGTAATGTATTGGTCGAGATACAAAAGTCAGTGGCACGAGATAATTTTTTAACAAATAAAAATATAACAATTTAATTGGTCAATCGGACCACGAAACATAATCGATTTATTGTTTAGGTTATCAAAAAAATCTATGTTATCAAATTCATTTTTTATACTAATCGACAATATTCAAAACAAAATTTCATCAGTCGCCATCAAAAAATGAAGGTTAAATGACTTCGAAAATATATGGTAATGGATTCATGATACTAAAACATCGTACGAATCCGTAATGCGTAAAGGAAGATTAGATCTTAATACCACGGAATTATTAATGTTGTCAGTTCTTCTCAAAATGGTCGTTTGTTAGTAAATGTGTTAAGAGATTAATAAGAGATTTGAACCGGGGCCATTTATAACTTTTTCGTTCCATCCCCGTTTCGAGCATAAATTAGAAAATGTTAAGGAGACGTATTAATTTATAAAACGCCCTTGTATTATTAACTATCGAACAACTACAAAGTAACTGGGTTCATTTTAAGTTAGCACCAAGGTCGACCGACAATTCATTTTGTTAAAATTATGAGTACATTCTTTATTTGAATGTCTAAAAAAAGATATTAACATCGTAATATCTCATATACCGGATGACGTACAGACAAGTACTTACATCGGTTTTTTCCGTCAAATTCAGCTTTTTTAACTTAAAAATAATCTTTTTGTATGTAAAATTAACCATTGTCAACGTCAGGTGACCGTTTTTTAATTTCAAATTAAACGCTTTTAACTTCAAAATAATCTTTTTCAATTTAAAATTAATCATTTCTAATTTAAAATTAACCATTTTTAATATTAAAATAACTATTAATCCATTTATGTTTTAGTGGTCAATTGAGGAAGTTCCTTCTTTCAATTAATCATATTTTTTATGTAAGGTCTTGGTTGAGATAAAAAAGTCAGTGTCACGAGCGGGATTCGAACCCACGACCTTCGGCTAAATACGTCGCTGCTCTACACTTGAGCAATCGTTTTTATCTTAACCAAGACCTTACATAAAAAGAATAATTAATTGAAAGAAGTAACTTGGTTAAATAATCACTAAAACATAAATGGATTAATATTTAATAAATAAAACAAGTATCACTTCACTAACAGCTCCCCGTGGCAACCTTCATAAGTCGCTGAGAATCGAATCCTGATTACACGAGATATGAAAATGGCAAAAAGAGGGAAAATTTGAACAAAAATAAAGGGTTGAGATGGAGAGGTGTCCGAGAGGATCGAAGTCAGGATACCTGAAGTGGTAGAGCAGCAGCGTATTTAGCCGAAGGTCGTGGGTTCGAATCCCGCTCATGACACTGACTTTTTATCTCACTCAAAACCATACATAAAAAGAATAATTAATAGATTAAAATAACTCTTTAAATTTCAACTTAACCTTTTTAATTTCAAATTAACGATTTTAACACCATAGGAACTTTTTTAAATCTCAAATTAACCCTTTTAAACCTATCCCACTTGAGATTGCAGTTAACCCTTGTTGAAAGAGAATGGAAGAGGGAACGGTTGAGGTAAAATGTTCCGGCAAACCAACAGCATCAAACCACCTATATTCACAAAAAATCAATGTTTCAAAGTACCTCACTCAAAGCGTATTTGGCTTGGACTTGAAAAGACTCAACTTAGAAAAAATGAGCCCATTTAGAGGATCTTGGTAAATTTATCAAAAAATATTTGTAGGCACCTAGCAAGCATAGAATAAAACAAGACAATTTTGAGAATGACAAGAGGAAACACCTTTATTTTGTTTTACTCTAAAAAACTGGTTTATTTAAGAACCTAAAGAAATATATGAAGACAAATTCCACATCCCAAGGAAGCAATCAAGAACATCATTTTACTAAAAACCTTATATTCGATTAAAAGATCCAGTCAGAAATCCGGATTGGTACACAAAATCAAATTCCAATGAGTATACCTCGGAGAAACCATTTATTCCTTTGAACAAAGGATCAACGCCCATTTAAAATGCAACAAAAAAACCCAAGGGAATTATCCGTAAAAAGATGACAGAAAAGCGGATGAGTCACCGGAAATCAGGAAATATAAAAAATCCCGTATTTAAAAAAAAGGCTCCATCGGGACCGCTTTGACCGATTGTTTTTTTTTTTTTTTTTTGCCACGCAAGTGGTTCTGGCCGGGGTTTTGACCAGGCTTTTTAATTGATAATAGTATTAAAAATAAACTTTAAGATTTAATGACAAGAATTACACATTAAAAATGCTATTGCTAGCTTTTATATTTTGAGGAAAATGAGCGTGCTGTTATATCTTGAAAATAAAGTTTTATTTTCTACATTTTTAACAAATATCCCAGAAACTATTCAATTTTTCAAAACAACAACTAAAGAAAATTTCTACATAATTAAATTTCCTTGAGAACGAGCTATTTTAAATCCTTCTATAATTGATAAATGATGATATGAACAGTGTTCTTAGTAAATACGACAAACTGCTATATAAACTAATTTGCAATGACCAGATCTTAAATGCAACTTCTCATTTATAACATTAGTACAAGTCTATCAAAAAAGAAAGTACTCTCTATCTGACCAATAGTTCTTATACATACGATTTAAAGGATTAAGGGCTTGTCAATATGGGGGACAATTGCTTTAACTTGGTTTAATTTGAGTTTAGTCTACTTAACGTTTTGTGGGTGATAAGGTTATTTTGGGATAGGTATACAAGCTTTATTATGTTTCAATTTTTTTTTTTGAGGCCACTCGAAAGGAAAATCATAGATAACCGCCCCATATGGTATTATTTCTCTGCGGCTTTTCGCAGCAACCAGAGATTTAATACTGGTTGTCTTAACATATCAAGCGTAGATGGCATAAAAGGGGTTCCTTTAAAGGATATTCAAATTGTTGTAAATTTCACTTCGTCATTTGTTTTTGAGAAGAAAGTAGTTTCTAAGGCTTACGAAAAATGTAAAACATATGTTTTTTACGTTTTTACAATATCTAAGTAACTGGTAAGTCTGTCAAAATAAAAAATTGTTGTGGAAAATTTAATTTCTTCTGAAATAAGCTCGTTTAAAGCTTTTTAGTCTTAAAAAGTGACAAGATAACCCGTCCTAAATAACACAAATATCAGAGTATCTTTGTAACTACAATAAAAAGAAGCAGGTTTGTAACCTTGCAGCCATCATGTCTTAAATGCAACTTATTTAACAAATCAGTAATTTAATTCGGTGATAGAGTAACTTTTTTCAAAAATCATACATGTTTGGTCAATATTTCAATTTCTTTATGCATTATCCAAATGCAAAATCAAGAACAATCGTCCTTATATTGTGAAAATCAAGTTAAACGCGTGGAGAAATTACAAAACACTTCAGAAATGATTATTTGGAGATCGAGAGATGCGGTCTGATTTGAAGTAAATTTAGAAAAACGTTTTCTTTATCGTGCCAACGTTTCGATCATTATTAAGATCATCTTCAGCGCTCAAAGTGTTTGTTTTCTGTGTAGGAGTGTCTTTATTGTGTGTCCTGTTGAGAGTACCCACGAGAATGACACATCTACACAGAAAACAAACACTTTGAGCCCTGAAGATGATCTCAATAAAGATCGAAACGTTGGTACGATAAAGAAAATGTTTTCTAAAACCTACGTCACACCAGACCGCATCGTACGATCTTAAAAAATAATAATTAACTAACAACCACTAAACACCCCACATTTCTACACTTCAGAAAGTTAGACTAATGTTGAGTGAAGAAGAAATGCCTATTTCAGGAAAATTTAAACTCAATTATATATANGAAATGGCCCCGCGACCTCCTTTCTGAGTAAACAGTAAAACAACATAAACAAAGTGAAGAGGGAGGGTAACATTGATTATTTGCTCCCCTCAATGCAAATAGTTGTATATAAGTTCATGTATCCGCAAATTACATATTGTAAATAACAAATATAGATTGTAATAAAAAAAATAATAACATAAAAAAGCCATGATGCACAATCTTTCTCATTCAAGTGGTTTAAAAAGGAAAGAAAGCAGGAAAATCGTTCTTCCGCATTCGCCGAGCATCCTGGTTTAATTGGATTATTTCACTCCAATTGTTCGACCAAAAAATGCCCGTAAATCTTGCAGGGTTTGCAATTAATTAATTTCCTTATAATTTTAAGGGTAGTACCTTTCTAATAATATATAAATCCAAGTTTGTTTTTTCAAATTGCATAGATTTTTTATTTAAATTTAAAAAAAATGTAACAATCCAGTGATAAAAGATCATTAAACTTCTATAAATGATGTCAAATTATCGTTTTTTTTAAACGAACGAGTAATGACATTAACCGTTGCACGAAGAAATTCACGAGAGGAATGATCAACGGCTCGAACTGTTTGTCATTCTTTCAATTGAAAAGAATTTTGTCCCCCTCTGGAACGAAGAGATCGCTGTTTCATCCCCCATAAGACGGGGTGAGCGCCAATAGGCATTGTCCCCAAACTGAAGGAAAGCCAATTTCAAGTAGCGTGCCTTGCAAGTTCCAACGGAAGACTTTCAATAGACATACCTTCCCAAACTCCAAGCAGGACCAATTAAAAACTTCCAGTTGAATTATTACTACATATATTTATTTAAATAGTTCCAACGAACTGTTATGACGTATTGACCTTGTTTTCATCGGGAGGTGCGTCATTTACACATAAATTATTTTTAAACAAGGCAGAACTCTAACCTTCTGTATTGCGAATTGAATAAAGTTCAGATTGCAATAAATTTAACGTTATAACATTAAATTATTTATTGTTTCGAACTTAACCAACGGAAGGGAGGCGGGTATAAAAAAGTCAGACCTGAGCTCTAATACCGTCAAAGGCCGATGAAAACAACTGGCATCCTGACCCGACCGACTTCTCCGTTTTTTTTATACCTCCAGAAAATACACAAAGTGGGAAATATAGGTACCATGTAAGGTCGGCTTAAAACCAAAACGCCTCTGACAGAGGACAAACAAGAAAGAAGAAAAAAAACGTTCGTGAATAAGCAGTGAAAAGCTTTTATTTGACTTATCTCAACAATAAAAATTCATTTCGCTCCCAAAGACTCCTAATTTATTATTATTAAGAAATTAATTTAAAATGTAGATGTGATTAAACATGAAAAAGCAACAAGATATTAAAACAAAATGAGAATACTGTCGGTAGTTAGTCCGGGGAGGAATGGTAATCGTTCCCAAGAATACGCGGACAATTATTTTTGGGTCAAACACCGCATATGTGAGTAGATAAAAAAGGACGGTTCCAGCAACAGCCACAGCCTCAGCCATACCACCACCTCACCAACTCACTCCACCACACATCACTTCTCCCGCACGCCAACTCCATCACACACCACTTCCGCCACACGCCCACTCCACCTCACACCACTTCCACCGCACGCCAACTTTACCACACATCACTTCGACCACACCCCAATTGGACCACAAACCACTTCCGCCGCACGCCAACTCCATCACACACCACTTCCGCCACACGCCCACTCCACCTCACACCACTTCCACCGCACGCCAACTCCACCACACATCACTTCGACCACACCCCAATTGGACTACACACCACTTCCGCCGCACGCCAACTCCACCACACACCACTTCTACGGCACGCCAACTCCACCACACACCAACTCCACCACACACCACTTCCACCGCACGCCAACTCCACCACACACCAACTCCACCACACACCACTTCCACCACACACCACTTCGACCACACCCCAATTGGACTACACACCACTTCCGCCGCACGCCAACTCCACCACACACCACTTCTACGGCACGCCAACTCCACCACACACCAACTCCACCACACACCACTTCCACCGCACGCCAACTCCACCACACACCAACTCCACCACACACCACTTCCGCCGCACGCCAACTCGACCACACACCCACTCCTCCACACACCACTTCCACCGCACGCCAACTCCACCACACACCAACTCCACCACACACCACTTCCACCGCAAGCCAACTCCACCACACACCACTTCCACCTCACGCCAACTCCACCACACACCACTTCCACCGCACGCCAACTCCACCACACACCACTTCCACCGCACGCCAACTCCACCACACACCACTTCCACCGCACGCCAACTCCACCACACACCAAATCCACCACACACCACTTCCACCACACACCAACTTCACCACACATCACTTCCACCGCACGCCAACTCCACCACACACCACCTCCACTACTCACACCTCCCCTCGCCACCTCTGTATATAAAATAAAATTAATTAATTATAAACATAATTTTTTTTAAAAAGTTAATAAAAACAAATGTAAATAAAAATAAAATGCTTACTTTTACCTTGTTGAATTTTCATTCCGCCTCTTTGCGTGGAAACTGATGCCGAACGGTGGAAAAAGGAAAGTATGACTTATATAATATTATTATTTTATTCAACGTTTTTATCTTTCGAGGTTCAAAGTCCAACAATTTGAAGAATTGCTTTTTACGCTGGTACACAAACACTTTCAGCCCTGAAGATGATTTCAATAAAGATCGAAACGTTGGCAGGATAAAGAGAATGTTTTTCCAAAACCTACGTCACACCAGACCGCATCTCACGATCTCCGAATAATCATTAACTAACGGTCAATAAACACCACATATTAATTTTTAACTTAAACGAATAATTAGTTAATAGTCATACTCCTCCGGCTACATATATTTTCCAGGGGTTCATCCTTCAATATCGTTCCACACGTCCGTAAACAAAAAAATAAGTTTTACACCTGTCGATTTTAGTGTTCAGCCAGGTTGGAGGAAAATCAATGAAAAAATTAACTAAGGTGAGTGGGTTTTAATATTGAAAGAAACTTTTGTAGATATTAGATATAATTGGAGCTCAGCTTTTGGCTGGGTACTTCAGCCGGTGTTGCCTAACGGCTTGCCGGTAACGTTTTGTTAAAAGTCGAAGAAGAAACATCGTGTGTTTATGCCTCGGGGGGCGGGGATAAATAACAAAACGTCAAACTTTGAACCCCGAAGAATCCTAAAGAAGAATATTCATCGTACGCAAGGAATAGTCGAGTTAAATAAAGAAACTTCTTATGTTTATATCTCGGGAAAATAAATACTACAAATATTCAATATTTTTCGTGGTCCGCTTGACCAATTAATATTATTCAATTAATTAAGGTTTTTAGTTGAGATAGAAAAGTCAGTGTCACGAGCGGGATTCGAACCCACGACCATCGGCTTGATACGCCGCTACTCTACCACTTGAGCTATCGTGACTTCGATCTCCTCGGGCACTAACTTCCCACTTCAACCCCGCTTGTGACACTGACTTTTTTATCTCAACTAAAAACCTTAATTAATTGAATGATACTACAAATAGTTGAACTTTGACCTCGAAGCATTATATAAATCCTATGTAAGGAATGGAAGAGTTTAGTAAAAGACATCTTGTGTTTATGTATTGGGAAAATATACTACAAATGCTCCGACTTAGGACCTCGAATTGGACCAGTCATTACTCCTATGCAAGGAATAGACGAGTTTAATAAAGAAATATCTCATGTTTATTTCTCGGGGAATTAAACACTACGAATTGTAGGTCTTTGGACCTCGAAGCATTATGTTAATCTTATATGAGAAATAAAATATTTTAACAAATACTGCGTGAAAAGTAATTCTTCAAATAGTTGTTAGACCTCGAAGGATAGAAACATTGAATGAAATAATAAATATAAGTGGTACGTACCTTCTTTCACAGTTCGGCGGCAGCTTGCATCCCAAGAGGAGGATTATAAATTCATGAATGTGAGAGCAAATATTTTCCTTTAATTTTATAATCTTTTAATTTAATTTTTTATTACTTTTATTTTTTGGTTTTTATATTTCTTAATTAGTTTTGTTACTTAGAGTTGTTAGGGGTGAGATGATGTGGTGTGAGGTGGACGTGAGGTGTTTGGAGGTGTTTTGTGCGTGGAGATGGCGTGTGGTCGAGGCTCTTTGGTGGTTAGGTGGAGTGAGTTGGATGTTAAGAGGAGACGGTGGTGTGGCTGCTGCTGGCACAGGACCGGCCATTCTTATCAACTTATGTGTCTGGTATGTAGAGATTAATTGATATTTACAACACGCTATCGAAGAGCATCTTGCCTTGGCTCTTTACAGAGAGCGTATAGGAATGTCACACGATATTGTAAATGTTCTTGAGCGCAGCAGCGCGGCTGTTAGATCGTTTTCATATTCAAATTATTGTAGGAATCGTTCAGGATATATTTTTACGTTAGTCTCAGGTGTAAGGCGAATTTGAAAGAAAATAAAACACTTCGTCAAGCTCTTCAAAAATACATCTATTTCAGAGCGACTTGAAATTAGTAATTAACAAGGCTAATATGAACATCACGCAATATTGAAACTTTGGGTTTCAAGGATGATGAAATTAATTGAGTTTACAGCGAACGAGATCAACCACCCGTCCATTCAACAGAGTGGCCGGTTCTGACGTTCCGCCCAGTTCATAGTACTTCCTAGTAAACTTGTGAATAAACAGTAATTGAAATGATCTCAAATATACTCTATACACACAAATGCTGTTTTTCATTAGTTATTCGGAGATCGCGAGATGGTTTTAAAGAAGAGATCATATGGAACATTCTAGCTTCGATCGGTCATGAGATAAATAATAACCAACCCATTTGTCATACAAATACAAATGAACGAATATAATAAGAGAAAGAAAAAAATAAAGAAAATGTTTTTCTAAAACGTACGTCACACCAGTTAACGATTCGGAGATCGTGAGATGCGGTCTGGTGTGACATAGGTTTTAGAAAAACATTTTCTTTATCGTGCCAACGTTTCGAACTTTATTGAGATCAGCTTCAGGGCCTGGGATTTATAACATTGTTTAAACTTTACAAATACATGTAGGATGTGAAAAAACAAGAATTTATGCAATGCTTGAAACTTGTAGATTAAAAAAATGAATTTATACAATGCTAGAAAATTTTAGATTAAAAAAAATTAATTTATACAGTGCTAGAAATTTTAGATTCGATCTAACTATTTGTACTTACTCAAAGTGTTTGTTTTCCGAGTAGATGTGTCATTCTTGTGTATCGTGTTGAGAGTGCCAGTGAGATATTGATGTTTTATGTCTATATACGTTGGAATTTGAAGGGGTGGGGAAGGAAGTCGGGATAGAAAGACATTTTTATATGAGGATCGGCTTCTTGAGATGAAAGGAGCCTACAATTGGAAAAAATGGGTAATGGTTCGGCCTGATTATCCTTTCAGGATTATATAAACGGGAATAATTAGGGAAAGGAAAGGCAAATTGTTGAAGAATTAGACTATGTAGAACTGTTCATGGGTGGAATGAGATGATTGTTTTATATGTTGCATTATATGTTTTGTGTGATATTATGATGATATATGAATGTTATCGATATTGAATTTGATTAATGATATTTTTTTCACATCCTACATGTATTTGTAAAATTAAAACAATGTTTGTAAATCCCAGGCTCTGAGGCTGATCTCAATAAAGTTCGAAACGTTAGCACGATAAAGAAAATGTTTTTCTAAAACCTTTGTCACACCAGACCGCATCTCACGATCTCCGAAACATTGACTAACAGTCACTAATCACCACATACGGTTTTCATTAGTTTGCAAAAATACTTCAGAAATTATTAACTTGAAGGAACTCGACAAAATTAATAGAATAAAATTAATTTTTTTAAGAAGAAATCATATGGAACATTCCAGCTTCGAAAAGTCATGAGATAAATAATAAACAACCCATTTGTCATACAAATTCAAATGAAATAAAATAAATGAATTTTATGTTGTAACACCTGTCAAAAGGATTCGGGCCTCCTGACATTAAAAAACAACACGAAAATATTACTATATTCATTTGTAATTCATTTTAAAAATATCATTGACATATAAAAGATGTGTTTTTTGGGCATTAAAAATATCAAACGAAGCATTTTTTACAGTTCAATTTTTGTTTCTGATTGAGTTACTTCTTGAACAATAAATCGTAACAATGGGAAATATCTAATGATGAATACAAGCTGCCTAGAAATTGTAATGTTCTTTCGTCAGGGTCTTGAACTGTAAATGCTTTTGACTTAACAGAAAAAAATTGTTAAAAATAACTGTTGTTAGATTCGAGAAAGTGAACGGACCGCTCTGTTGTTTTGGGGCCTGAACAAAACATCAGGGATATCCGTCCACCTTTCCTACGCTTCTTGTGTGTTTCTTTCCTAAAATTAGACCCGGACCAAGATTAAATTGCTGCCTTCCCTCTACCTAGTATTTTTTTCCGAGGTCGGACATTATAAACAAGTTATATTTTTTATGGACCAGTTATTTTAAATGAGTTTAAACGAAGATTTATTTTTCTTAATATTACACAACGATCCGGTGTTGTTTCTCCTTTTTTTAAAACACTTTACGCTTCACAAATAAATTTTATATTGGCCAGTCACAAGTGATTCAGTATAACTTGTCGCGCTGTCACCAAAAAAAAAAAATTAAAGATTATAGTGTGTGGTGATTAGTGACCGTTAATCGATAATTATTCAGAAATCGTGAGATGCGGTATGGTGTGATGTAGGTTTCAGAAAAACAAATACTTTGATTGAATTAAAAAAAATATATTTTGCATTGTATAAATTCACTTTTCCACATCCTAAATGTATTTGTTAAATGTAAACAATGTTTGTAAATCCCAGGCCCTGAAGATGATCTCAATAAAGATCGAAACGTTGGCACGATAAAGAAAATGTTTTTCTACAACCTTCATCACACCAGACCGCATCTCACGATTTCTGAATAATTATAGTGTATGAAACCTCGGGCGTCATCGGATGAAGGTTCCACTCCCGACGATGTAAGTACTCGGTCCTTTCTAAAAAGGACGGACCTTGTGGAAGATCGACATCAAGCAGAAAATAATTTTATTATACCTTTACAGCAGTGACTCCTCTCCAAGTATACGTCATCGAACTTCATGAATTACATTAAAGCCGAGAAATTTTTATGATATTAATTAAATAAACTTCCAATGTTAGGTTGGCTAATTAATTTACCTCTTTAATTAATAAATGATGGCTATGTTGACGAATGAGTGAAAGTAGATAGATTAAGTTTTGAACGCTTGCTCTGCGAAATTGCCTAACTTTTAAGATATTCATTAAGCTATCGTCTATGAGCTTTCGGCAAACAAACCCGACATAACAGAGAATTCATTCAGAAACAAAACTTTTTTCTAAATAAATCAATCTATAAACGATACAAACCTGCGAGAATGCTGTTGAAGTTGACTTTTAAAAGTGAAAAAGGTTTTTAATAGAAAAATTAACCCCACATAAATAGAAATCTTATTCACCGTTCAAATAAAATTATTCTAGATGGTTTAAAAATATAAAACTGTTATTTTGTTCTGTCGTCAATTTACGCTTGATAAAGGGTGCTTTTCATTTCCGCAATTCTCCTTACAATGATAACATAAAATTATATTTAAATTGTATTTATATGTAAGTATATGTGCAAAAATTCTAAATTGTATTTTTAGTTAGCTGATGTTTGGTCATCCACAGACACTCTCAAACAGTCAACAGGACCTGAGGAAAACTGTAGAAACAGGAGTTGTTTTTTTTGTTAAAATATTTTTTTTTTATTCGTGTACCATTTTGATAGACCGTTGTTTTGCACAATGCACAAACGAAATTTATTCAAACTCGTCTCGGTAAAAAACTGCAAGGTGCACTTATACAATTAATCATAAGACGTGCTGTCTACCTGTGAACTATTTTATTACTATTATTACTAATTAATCTGGGTTAATAATTTATATATAAAAGACAGATTTTTGTATAAATCTGTCAAACAATAGTCTTTTTTAATTAAATTGAAGAAATTGCATGATACAGTAATAACATAAATAAATAATAATACTAAAAAATAAAGAACAGGTAAATTAAATAAAATTGTTATGCATATATTTTGGAGCCCAGAATTTTGAAAAGTTAATCTTAGGATCAGTGCGCTATGCAAAAGTCTACAGTATACAAAAATAAACATTTAGCCACGTAACGGTAAAAATTATACACCTACTTACATAACAAGTAACTTATAGGTAATCAACAGACTAAATAAACATTTATTCAATTATCGAATATTATCGAACATTTAAATCTACAAACTAGCTAATGCAAGTTTCAATTTTAAAATCCCTAAAAATAAATTACATAATTAACTTTGACCAATCTTTACCATTTAAAAGGGAAACTGAGGGTGGAGACCCAGGCAGATGCCATTCTAGGTATGCCAATTGATGCCACTACTCCAAAGTACAAGTTTACCAAGAAGTACAAAATACCAGAACGGGAAGAATGTGCCCAAAGAACACCCCTAAGTCAAATTCCTATTGGTATACTGACGGCTCCAAAACCGAGAAGGGTACGGGAGCTTGGGGTCTTTGGGATGAACCCCAAGACCGAAATGGATGTAAACCTAGGCAAGTTTTTGGAACAGTTTTCCAGTCTGAAATCATAGCGATTGAACTATGTGCCAGAAAAATAAAAAGGCTAAGAATACATTACCGGAAGATAGCCATTTCTCTGACCGCCAGGGAGCTCTGATGGCTGTAGCCTCTTGCGAGGCGAAGGCAAAGAGTGTTTGTAACTGCTGGAGGCCCTGACGGAAGTCAGCGACACTAATGACCTGACCCTGGCATGGGTCCCTGGACATTCGTGGCATAGAGGCAACGAAAAAGGTTGACATGCTGGCCAAAAATGGAGCCAACATGGACTCTATGGGCCCACAACACTACTGCGGCCTAGCAGCCTGCTACAAAAGAATATACATCTTAAAATGGATCCTTAATGAGTCCAAAACCTGGTGAAACAATACCACAGGTAAGAGGCACGCGAAGAGATTCACAGAAGGACCATCCGCAAAACTTACAAAAGAATTACTGGAAGGCAGCCGCAACCGAACCAGGATTCTGATTCACTCCTGACGAGGCACTGCCACTTAAGACAGCACATGCAACGGATAGGAGTACAGACAGAAGAAACACTTCGCAGATACTGCCAGGAAGAGAAGAAGACCGCAGACAACATTTTATGTTTCTGTGAAGGTCTACGGTCTATAATTCGGTAAAACGGTTGTGCGGGTTTAGTCTTTTCGCTTCAGATGAATTTGTTAACAGTGATGAAAGAAAACATGATTTATACAAACTATCGTCATTTCTATTCCTAGAGAACTGATTAAAGGCACTTGCAGCATATTGCAAGCAGACGGATTGTGATCCATGCCTGTACTATGATTTGCTAATGATCATTGTTATATTCGTAGAAATAAAAAACATATATATATAAATTGATAACAAAGTTCGATTTTTTATATCAGATCATGGCTTGAAATAAGTACGAAACGAATGTAATTTGGCACTTACATAAAAACAGCTTCTACCCTTCTCGAACTGCTCAGAAATATAAAATAGAAACATAAGACAAATCAAGTCGAACCATGGTTATAAAAGTGTATAGTAATACATTTATATATTTTAGGACCTGACTACTCCTTAGAAAGATATTCAATACAATAAAGGCAAGCACCAAACATGTCGATTTTTTTTGTTTGAAATAATAATAATAATTGAAAAAAAAATACAATGTATAATATAATTGCCTGGTTTGTTAGGCTGATTGAACGTTATGTCAATTTCATAATATCAAAAAATTTCGTGATAAACTAAAAATAAAACTAAACCCTATCTTTTTCAAAAGTGATCAAAAATACCCCCAAACTTTATCATTTTTTATTTGTTTCGTAGCACACCAAACATAACGTAATTTGCCAATGTAATGAAACCTACGAGGTAAGGAATTACAACTTAATATTTTAACAGGTTAGAAAAGATTGCTTATTTATTTATAAATATGTAAGATACGAGTGCTCCGTCCATGTGATTTCTGTTCAGTCGAGTGGTAGTTATAAGTTCGCAAAAGGTAGGAGGATTATGTCAAAATAAAATGTTGACAGATAGTTTTTTCCTTTTAAGAACTTTAAATAAACTTTATTAAACAGAACTCACACACAGCCAGCTGTGTAAATGGCGCAATAACTCATCTGACATACCAAATCATCGTAGCTGATCAACAAATCGGATACGATCAAATGCGTGTAAAAAAAGTGCAAAACAAAAAACATAAATATATCAGACAGGCTCGTCGTGGTATATATGCTTGCTTATATAACTGGTGTTCGATATTTGATCTGTAAATTTGTCTTTCTTGTTTACAACATTTCTTAACACGTCTTCTTTCTCGAGAATTATCACAGATCAATCCGTCTAATGGTCGGGTGTTTATTGAATAAAACCAAGGTATGGAAACAACGGGTGAGCTGATGGGCGGGTGAGCGATTTCTATCCCCATTTGTGTGCTAATGGCTTTGAACAATGGATGGGCTATTGTCTCGGGTCCATTTGAGCAAAAAGCTAATACAAACTCTCTCTGACAAAGATTAACAGATTGAGAGATATTATGTTGTTTTTATGATCATCGTACCTTATCCGGACAATGAAGTATAATAGTCGAACAATTTCTGTCATTGCATATGTTTACCTAAAAATAATAATTTTTGTTAATATTATTTTAATGAATTAATGAGTATAAGGCAAATTGTGTGCGTTTTAGTCCGATAATAAATTGACATGTTCCAATGTTCTGAGCAGGCTTCAAATGGGCAGGAGTGAATGTGTATTTGTGAATAAATCGAAGTGGAAAAACCTTGCCGATTGGTTCAGCTGGTATTCCATCTTGATTTAATGGATTGGTTTTAATTAGAAATCGGCCTATAGAGCCCAATTAAAATTCCACCACCATCAGGATAAAAAAATATAATCGTTCTTTATACATATTCCATTAATTAGTATTTACTGATGGTATCCGACCGAGACTACAACTGACTTTTGTGTAAGATAAACGCGATTAACAACATTCAAAATTAATTATTATTAAATAATTGAGTCAATAAAACTGGCCATGTAGGTTATGTTGATCATGGATCATGCTAAATGATTCGAATGTGAGAATAGTTTTTTGTTCATCCGTGTGCCTAACATGGTTTCAGTTGTGTCTTCAAATGTGTTTTATCAATTAATTAAGGTTTTTTAGTTGAGATAAAAAAGTCAATGTCACCAGCGAGATTCGAACCCACGACCTGCGGCTAGATACGCCGCTACTGTACCACCTGAGCCTTCAATTGGGGAAAATTGAAATGGTGGGGTTGAGGTGGGAAGTTAGCGTCCGAGTGCATCGAAGTCACGATAGCTCAGGTGGTAGAGCAGCGGCGTATCTAACCGTAGGTCGTGGGTTCGAATCCCACTCGTGACATTGACTTTTTTATCTCAACTAAAAAACCTTATTTAATTGAAAGAAATTAATTGGTCAAGCGGACCACGAAAAGTAGTGAATTGAATGTTTTTTATCAACAATACGATGATTGTTGATGACGTGTTAAATTCTAGTCTTTTATCGTGTGTGTCAGTTCCAGAGTCGTAAATCGACATTGAACAAACAGGAGTCAATTTCATGTTTAGGAGTATAACTGAGGAATATTGTATGAGGAGTTTTATTTCGAAGGAAAATGCAATATAGGTGCATTTGCTTTTATTTACTTTAATACTTCAGAGTTTACTCTATTCAGTTGTTCGCAGCAAGGTCACCTGCAGCTCCTCTGGACCATTGGATCAGAGAAAAGCACAGCTTTGACCCCAGCCGGTGAGCTCTGGTATCTAGGTACAAATTATTTCAAAGGACAATTACAGTATTGATTACTCTCAAGAGATGTCATGTAGTCCTCAACACGAAGTACCTCCAGGGTTGTGGAATGAGAGGGTAAATGAGAAACTAGTTATCTGGGAGAAGGCTGAAAAAATTGAGTGTCGGGATCAATGGGTTGAGAAGGATTTTAGAGGAGAAAACAAGTACTTACTAATTAGTTTTTCAATTTGTCATACTGTAAGTTTGCAGGTTAGATTAGATTAAGTCAAGTCGTTTTGAACAAAAGGTAAATAACGCAGTTAGATATGATAGGAAAATCGTCGTAGTGGATAAGTGTAAATATGACATGGGCGCACTTGCTTTTATTTAACTTAATTTTCCGTTGTTTACATCAAGATTTAACACATGAAATTTCGTCGATCCTCCGAAAGAACTGTAATAACGGGGTCTAGGTTAGTACTGCTTTGTCGTATTGACAGGTTTAAAGGAGACTGGCGCTGGTGAAGTTTGAAAAGCTGTGGTTTAAAGGTTAAAGAGGACGAGTCCTAACCCACAGCATTGCGGTACGCCAGCGGACAAAAAGCCGTAGGCCTGATTCTTTCCAAATCCGACATACATCCTTAAGGTTAATAGGACCGGTACAAAAGACCGTTTTCATGCCACATCTAGATAAGCTCTCATACAATTTTGCTTATGCTCAACTGATTAAAATGTGCTGTCTACAACGCCCAAAATTGGAAGAAAAAATTTAGTTGCAATAAAAGATTTGAAATGCAGACATTAAACGTTTACAATATAATTCTTCGTGAAAGAAATTTCCAAGAAAACTTTGTTACAAAGGTAACGAATGTATTGACAAGAAAATCCAATACGTAATGTTCAAGAATTAATAAATATATGGAAGAGGTTACAAAAATATCTGTCATTCACTATAATTGATGAACTCCTAATTACTCTAGTGCCCTGGGATGGGTTGCGGTGATATCAGGAAACAAAATAAACGCTAACAACCTCAAGGATGAGAGGAAATTAAAGATAATCTTTCTAAGAAGCTTTAATTATAAACCAGATCTTGCCGAGAAGGGACAAAGAAATGGAATCAATTACCAACACTTGCCTAAAAAATCTGCCTCCTCACTGTCTGTCAGTTTGGTTTCCTAAAATTAATCAATTTCCATATAAATGGCGGAAACGATAGTTTGTTTACAATAGATAACCACATATGGTCTCGAAATGACACGCTGATAGATCGGAAAGAACTAGTTCAACCGGTAACCTAATATTTTTCAAAAATTAATAACGAACGCAAAAAAAGCGAAAAAATATCTACATGGACAAAAATTAATGCACCACCCTTATATTTTAATGCGTTTAGGCTTATTCATACTTTGAATAACCAAAATAGATTTGGCTGTAAAAAAACTTTTCTCCCCTTTAATACCAGAGTATTTTAACCTCTAGCACAAATCACATCCATTAAATACCTTTGCATTCCTTGGAAAATATTTCTGATTAAATCCTGAGGACTTTTTTCCTAGCCATAAAGAACAGCCGTTTTCAACTGTTCTAACGTGTTAGTACCTAGGTTACGCCGTCGTACTCGTCGCTTAAGTTTGTCCCAGATGTGTTCCATTGGGATCAAACCTGGACTTCGATCTGGTCACAACAAGCCCTCATCGGCAATACATGCTCTATGAGGATTGGCATTATCCTGCATTTGCAAGACTCTCTTACCGATTTTTTTTTTTTTTTTGGGGGGGGGGAGCAAATGGAACTACATGTTCTTCGATATGTCTTGTAAGTTGATGAAAGTGAAGTTAGAGACCTTGCTCGCACAGCAACCAATTCGGTGCAGGCGTCCAAGGGAATGCGTCAGAATCAATGGCCCACCTTGGAATGCCAACTGAGGAAATATACCTCAAGGGGGATAACCTTCTCCTGAGCGTCTCTACGAAATTACGCCTATCTGAAGATTTGGGGCCAATTCTCATCTCATCTGTAAAAATAACTCGGGATGGCCTGAGATTATTTTCGATGAGCTTTCTTCTCACAGCCCTAGAGGAAGTCGAAACATTTCGCACTTGTCTTATCAGATTCCTTATCTCGTAATCCTACGGTTTCGTACAGCCTGATGAAGGATGAATCTATGACTCGAGCGAGGTCTACACTGTGCTGCCCTTCTAGCGCCAAAGAACCCATCCCATTTTAGAGTGATTTACACTCATTGTCTGTCTCCTGGCAACGTCCCGCTGGCTGAACCTTCCTCTAATAATGTTATGACGATGGCACTGTCCTACTCACTCAAAGGCCTGACATGATGAAAACAATGTTTATATTATTTATATACTTATTATTTATTTATTATTGTCTTTAATGAGCACATATTTTTAACTTATTTTATCATATCAGTAGATTTGTTTTTCACTTCGTGTATATGCAGGTTGACAATAAATAAAATCAGATGGACAAAAAGTGACAAAAAGCAAAAACACACTAATTAAAGTAGACTACAAAAAAAAATTTTGATAAACAAAATTGGTTTTGTTTTACACATCATTTATATCTCTTTAAAACCTATTGTTATGACATAAAAATGCTATTTTTGACTTGATTCAGCGGGTTTCATTTTTCCTAAGATGTCTAATCATTTGCAAAAATTCATGTCTAATCAAGATTGTATTCAAATTGTAGTTTACAACCTTTATAATGTTTGTTTTCCAATATTAGTGAAAAAAATAAGGAGGAAATCAAGAAAAACTGTCTAACGTTTCATTTTATATCTCGAATTGTATTATTTTTCGTGAAACTTAAATTATGTTAATAATTATAACTTATAGTTTTCTAAAGATTCATTTCTTAATGATCTTAATTGCGAAACTCTGGTAATCGTTATCTACATTTTTGTGATTTTCTAAAGAAAATCGTTCGTATTCGATAGCGGATCGTGTTAAATGGGAATAGAATTTAAAAAAGAGTTCCAAAACCGAAACACCCTACCAGTAAATTAGGCCAAAACGATAGATAAAACCAATTCATTCATTTTAAGAATCTGTGAAATACAAATTTTTCATAGCAAACAATAAAGTGGAGAATGTGTTATTCCGATGACCGGTGTTTTATTTACTGCATTTTACAAATTCCTAGCTCCCCTGGATTTTTTTCGATGTCAACGTTATTACAACCTTTATGTAAGATATTAGTTGAAATGAAAAAAGTTAGTGTCAAGAGCGGGGATTCGAACCCACGACCTTCGGCTCAATACGCCGCTGTTCTAACCACTTGAGCTGTCGTGACACGACATAAAGATTAATTAATTGAAAGAAGTTATTTGGTCAATCGGGCCACGTAATATAATAGAGTTATTACAACCTTTTCAAAGCTGAATGTCCGTTATTTTAAATTGTGTCAACCGAATTTAGATTTACTGCCATCGTAAGTGGGATAGATAAGGATAAAATGAACAAAATTCTTCAAATTTGTTATTTTATATGAACAATTATCATTTTTTGGACTAAAATCTTATTTAAGTCATTACGTATAGTTTATAACTCTTTAAAAGTTTTTGAAGTTCCCTCTAGATCAGCTGAGTCGCTTTAAAGTAATCAACATTTTTGTCTTTTCTTTTAAATCGTTGGCATTAGGAAGGCGAAACATTTTCGATTTACCCAAAAATTTGTATTCAATTTTTTTTCATAGAATATGAATACCAAGTTTGTTTCATGGTATAAATTTTGTTTAACCTACGTTGCGTAGAATAGGAAAATGATCAATTTGCAAGCGAAGAAATACGCGCTTTTGAAATTTTATAAATTAATACGTCGATTTGAGTCTAACATTTTTCAACCCAGTAAAAAAGATTTATTAAAACTCGCCATATAATGAAGCTTCTTCTTATGAAATATAATTTATCGGGAAAGTACTAAGGAAAAACGTAAGCAGAAAAAGAAACCAAGAGTTCAAACGTTAGAACCATTATTTAATACAACATGAAAAAAAAAACGTAAAATTTAAGTAGAGACGGGGTCACTTCTTTTTTCATTTCATGGTAAAGAGAAGTGGATAAGGTTTGGGACCAAATTACAGTCGGGGTTGTTAGAGGATATGCTCAAGTTACTATCGATCGGTTCTTCTTCTTCAACTTTAGTGACCGCAGGGCCCATCATCCCCAACCACAGAATCATCTCTACTTGTTTATTCACAAAATAATTCATTTAAAAAAAATTATTATACGTTGTTCTCTAAACCTTTCTGGTCTTTTTTGATGATATATCTTATTACAACATAAAAGATAATTTTATAAAACATATTGACAGATTAAACTGTTTAATAATACGAGACCTTTCTGACAATTTATCGGAATATTTATTTCATCTTTTATTTTTCGAAGGAAACAGAAGATGCTCAAGTATCAAGCAATCATTTTTACCTTTTCGCCTTGAACTCCTTCCAACCCATTTCTATTCAACCCAAGATGCTTTTCCTCGACAGCTGTACTTAGTCGGTCATGTTGAAAATGATGGAGAGGATCATTTCTTCAAAAGAAAAAGAACTTTTCTATTATAATCTCACGAAATTAATAACAGGAAAACAAACAATAATAAACTAAGTTAATAAAATGGTTTAATAATTAGTTGTAAAATTTAGGGAAATGTTTAACTATAAGATTAGTAGATAAGTGGCGAGATGCGGTCTGGTGTGACGTTTCGATCTTTATTGACATCATCTTCAGGGAGCAAAGTGTTTGTTTTCCTTGTAAAACATACACTTCGAGCTCTGAAGATGATCTCAATAAAGATCGAAACGTAGGCACGATAAAGAAAATGTTTTTCTGAAACCTACATCACGACTTCCAAATAATCTCAAGTAACGGTCATTAAACACCACACATTTAACTATAAGTTTTAATGAGTAGTAGTACAACTTTTTATTATCTAATTATCCAAGAGTGATCTAAAATCGTAGATAAACAATTTAAGCATATTTCAATAAACATGGGAATAATACCGTTGTTTTTAATTTACACTTACTACATATATTGGAAAAATACGCACTGAACCAGATTCTAATAGTGAGGTGAGACGTAACCAAATTATTTAATAAAAGGTGCCGCGTATATTCTATTTGGTAGGATTCGCTGACTTTACTGGCCATGAATGCTGGCCATATCCTGCATAAATTATCGTCTTACCGAAACGGTCTACGGTCAACAATTTGACCATTTAATGGAGGCACTTGTGGGGTAAAAAAGGACTTTCCAACCCGACCTACAAAAAATTCACGAAAGCAGTTGTGACGCGTCCTGCAACGCTCGGTGTATCCTCTTGACGTGGCACCTTCCCCTAATGATATATTCAGCAGTTTCCACACTTTTTTTGGTCTCAGGCATGAATGAACTTTTTTGTTACACGAGAACGATGAAAAATTAACTAATTCCGTATCAAGGAGCTCAACGAAAGGAAAATCATACGGAGTTACAGAAATTTATGTACATACATTGATAAAATAATTAATTATTTGAATTTCATGGAAGATAGTACTTGACTTTAAATGATCTTTTTATTGTATTGGTTTGCGTTACTATATCCCTATAAAATGTAAATTAATCTTTTTTTTTATATTGACAAGTAGTCATTACTTATTGGAAAAAGTTTAGTTTATTCAAAATTAATCAAAGTCCTTTTACCGTGAGGTTGTGAGACAAAAACTTTCTCATATATGAAGAACTTTACAATCACAATGCACGAAAGTAATAAAACAAGAGAAAAATGTGTATTAAATATTTTTAATATGTTTCCCACTGATTCTATGTGGTTTTATTAAAGAGAGTTCATTTCATTTTAACACCTTGTATACCTTTTGACTTAATATGTTTTTTTTATGGTATTTTATAAACGAGAATTTTTTAGTGGTGGCTGTGGTGTAATAAGCACGATAATTGGTTGAAGCGGTTTACTGGAGCGTTTATCCAACATCACCTTGGTTTATTTTTTAGTGTTTTTCTGCAAATAAGCTACCTCGAAATGAAAAGAAGCCCGTTTCTTATTTATAAGAATAAAGGTGCTCATTATTATATTAATTAATAGTGGACCAAAATCCAGATTCAACAGATTTTATGATATAAGCGGTTTTCATTGCACGAAATCGAATGGAAAAGTTTTCTTTATGCCTCGGAATATTTTCATCCTAATCGAGCCCGAGTGGATCAAAACAGGACAAAAATTGCCGATACGACACTCGTGAAAAACAATAAATTCGAGTAATCCCTTCGAGGAAGGGTGCCATATATCAGAGGTTCAACTCGATGCTATCACCTGCTCCCTAAAACGGGTTATTTCTTGAATAAGTGCACTTGGATATTTCAACTTCCTAATTCTACCGGTTTTTTGTTTTTTTTTAAACATCGGACATTTTCTTCGATCTTGAAATCACATATAAATCGATTCGAAGAAAGATTTCTAAAATTGCTCAACGTATTTAGTAGCAAAAAGGGGAGAAACCTGCCATAAAACCGCAGAGAAAAGGAATACCCCGTAGAGAAATGATAAGCTGATGGCTGCAGGCTTGTTTATGTCCAACTGTCATTAATAAAACCTTCAAATATTCAAGCATCATGTTTCAAGATTAAAAGTACCGATTGCTGTTTACTTATTTCCTTTAAAAATTTGGAAAATATGGGAAACAAATGTTTTCAACATGAAATTAATAAATTCATCAGAAGAATAATTTATTAGCGTGAATGTGAGATTTAAGCCTCAGAGGAATATTGCAACGATCTAGTATAAGAATGTTCTGTCTGGAGAATGAAAGTAATTTATTAGCGTGAATGTAATTTTTAAACCACTGAGAAATATTGCAGTAGTCTAAAGTCTGGAATCCTCACTTGCAACATACAGTAGCAAAAAGTAAAATATCGCTAATGACCACAAGAAGGACCCTAGACAAATCCTGGGGACTAAAACCGAAAATGGCCTATTGGCTATATACGGCAGTAATAAGACCCAGAATAACCTACGGATCACTAATCTGGTGGAACAAAGCTCAACAAAAAGTAGCTACCCAAACATTAGGCAGCTTACAAAGATTAGCAAACCTATGTATCACAGGGGCGATGAGAACAACCCCTNTCGAATGCGAAGCAACAGCTCAATGGAGGTTTAACCTAGCGTACGAAAAAGACACAGGGAACCAAATTGCAGCAATAACAGTCAATGACTTGATGCTTCTGAGAAGAAGGATTGATTCTATTGACTAAACTAGGGAACTGGGAAGGTACAATAAGCCAGAAGGCTGCAGTGCCCGGGGAGTGCAAACCCCGCTTCCTAGTATCCTTTTCTACCATACCATACCAAAGTCACAACGTGATATCTGGGAAATAAAATACATTCTTAACGTGAATTTGAGGTTTAAACCCGCACTGACAAATATCGGACACGGTAAGAATGTGATGTCAAAAGAGTAAAAGTACTTTATTTGCATGAATGCAAGGTTTGAAACCCTAGAGGAAAATTATAGTAATCTTGTCTGATAATGTGATGTCAGGAGATTAAAAGTAATTTAATTGTGTGGTGTTTAGTGACTGCTACTTAATGATTATTTGAAGATCGTGAGGTACAGTCTGGTGTAACGGAGGGTTTTAGAGAAACATTTTCTTTATCGTGCCAACGTTTCGATCTTTATTGAGATCATTATCAGGGCTCAAAGTGTTTCTTTCCTGTGAGATTTGTCATTCTTGTGTGTCGTGTTGAGAGGGCACTCAAGAATGACACATCTACACAGAAACCAAACAATTTGAGCCCTGAAGATGATCTCAATAAAGATCGAAACGTTGGCACGATAAAGATAATGTTTTTCTAAAACCTACGTCACACCAGACCACAACTCACGACCTTCAAATAGTAATTTATACGCAGGAATGCAAAATCTAAACCTCAGACGAATGTTGTCTGAGAACGTGAGGTCTGGAGAGTGAAAATAATTTTTTAGCGAAAATGGGATATTTTATTATATTAGCGGGAATAGTGCCGTTTACGAGAACTTAGTAGGTTAAGAAATCAGGAGAAATATGTATGGAAAATGCGCGAAAGAAAAATTTCGCAGAATTTTCCGGCGAAGACAACTAAATTTTTTTCGCCTAATAAATAAAATATACCACCTATAAATAATATACTACCTACCTTAATATTAATTTCACATGAATAGCAGACGTTCTAAAACAATCCTCTCGATAAATATGTAAAAACAATTATTCGCTATGTGATTGATTAAGTCGTTAAGGTTATAATTAAGAAAAAAATTATGTGACAGGAATCAAGACAGGTGAACGCATTTTCACGTCGTACTTTTCTCTGATGAGGCGAAGTAAAAGGATCTATGAAAGGCCATCATAGCCGACGTGTCTGGTCTTACGGAATGACCCGTTGATGCGCGACGCAATTTACCTAACCAATTAAATTACCCCTTCAATGTTACTCTAAGCACCGCCACTAGCAATAATGCTTTAATTGCAGCTGTTTCAAATCATGCCACTCCTCGAGGTAATTTAAAGGATGGTAGAAACACATTAAAATAATATCTGGTTATGTGTAGTTTTCGCCAGGTGCTCGGTGGATGGAGAAACCGACGGCTGCCATCGGCTCATTTTACGCGCACCTTGGTCTGTTTATGTTCTTTGAGTTTAAACAATATCTATCCTTTAGTTTGGCATGGAAAATAGAGAAATGTTTAAAACCAGTTGTTAAATTATCTTGAAACCTGTTTCTCCGGGAAAAATCGATGGACATATTGTTTTCTAAAAAGTTGATTTAGCCATTTAATCTCGTTTGCCGGAAGGCCACTATATGTCTCGACATCGTTGAAATTACGTGCAACAGCTTGTAATTCACACTAATAGGTACACATAGGGGGCAGGGGGTAAACAAGCTTAACCGCGCTAACAGACCGTTATTAATTTTTGCACCATTTCAAATGATATACGGCCACAGCCACGGCCACTACCGAAAACATGGCTAGATAAACTAGGCAACTGAATATCTATCTTGCGGCAATAGTAGTCAATCGGTGGCCGAACGGTAGCGGGTGGGAAATCAGATTACTGATATTCGAATAATAAACGCTAAACGGGCAATAAAGAATATATGACCGCGTCAGCGAATCGGGTCGTTAAAAAGCACGGTCGACACGTCAGTTTGAATAGCGTAAGAAATATGTTCCTATCTCGACTCAGAATTGGTGAAATTATGACATACACACTTTGGAACTAAAGCCCGCGTATGTGTCCGGTAAATAGAGAAAGCTAGCTCAATATACTTATTGTTACTTACTTAATTGTTAAGATCTTTCAATTAATTAAGGTTTTTAGCTGAGATAAAAAAGTCAGTGCCACGAGCGGGATTCGAACCCACGATCTTCGGCAAGATACGCCGCTGCTCTACCACTTGAGCTATCGTGACCTCGATCAAAATTTCAAATGTTTTTATTGGGATTCGGGTTGTGGTCTTCAAACATACAATGTTATTATATCAACGCCCAAGCTTTCGACAAGTTTTATTGCCTTCTTCAGAGGATCTACAGAGATATAGGGACATAATCATTTAGATAGTTATAAATTGTATAAATAGTTTACAATTAATTAAGGTTTTTAGTTGAGATGAAAAAAAGCTAATGGCACGAGAGGGATTCGAACCCACGACCTTCGGCTTGATACGCCGCTGCTCTACCACCTGAGCTATCGTGACCTCGATCCACTCGGACATCAACTCCCCATCTCAACCCCACCTTATGAGTTTTCCCTCCTTTTGCCATTTTTCAATTTGACTAAAAATCTTAATTAATTGTAATGTATTAATTGGTCAAGCGGACCACGAAATTAGTGAATTTAATGTATAAATAGTTACAAAATATCAGTTTTTTGTTACTTACAGATACAAAGTCAAAACTTAAACACATTGCACATTACACGATATGAACATATACAAAATATATACATATATAATAAATAAATGAAAACCTCTTCTTAACAGCCTCTTACATATATAGGCATTTTTTAAAAACCAGTAACAATTACTTAACAATTAATAGAATAACATGGCTTGTAATTTAAAAACAGATTTGAATAATTTAAGTGTGATATACAGTGGGATTCTAGAAAAAGATAAGGTCTCTCTCAAAAGATCGTAACAATACTTGCGTACTTATTTATTTATTTATTTATATATTATAACAGGCTGTGATAACATAGAATTACCAATGTATTAAAAATTAAGATCTTGTTTTTAAAAATTGTGGGAAATGATTGTTATCAGTAGGTGATAGTGTCGGGAACCTCCCACCTGATAACGTGATAAACACAATTTTCTAGTCAAACGCCTGTGTACAAAAAGAATATTAATTGTTAAGTAATTGTTACTGGTATTTTAAAAATGCCTATATACGTAAGAGGCTGTTAAGAAAAGATTTTTATTTATTTATTTATTATCTATGTATATAGTTTGTATATATACATATCGTGTAAAGTGCAATGTGTTTAAGTTTTGACTTTGTATCTGTAAGTAACAAAAAACTGATATTTTATAACTATTTATACAATTTATAACTATTTAAATGATTATGTCCCTATGTCTCTGTAGATCCCCTGAAGAAGGCAATAAAACTTATCGAAAGCTTGGGAGTTGATATAATAACATTGTATGTTTGAAGACCACAACCCGAATCCCAATCAACATCGTATGAAGGCTGGTTGATCGCACAACAAGCAAATGTTTTTATCTCAACTAAAAACCTTAATTAATTGAAAGATATTAATTGGTCAAGCGGACCACGAAAACTAGTGAATTTAATTGTTAAGTTAGTATCATTCCGAGGTATATAGAGGGAATAGGAATGCACTGTTACGGATTCTATGCCATAGGCTTAAAACGCTTCATAAAATTTCAACAGTTACATGCCAACAACGATCGATTACAACCCTACAGCCCTAACTCTATCAAAACATTCCTATCTCCAGCTCGCCTTGTCGGATTAAACTACGGTAGCAACCTCTTCACCCTTTCAATTCTTATACTGAGGGCCGGTTTCTCTTAACATGTTTCTTAGCAGTCTGCTATATCTTCTTATAAACCTATCAATCTAGCTCTTCTATTTTCAAAATCATTGAACGATTTTTTTTATTCGGTTTCCGTCCAAGTCATTTCGTGAATCACCAATGCTTCTTTACTGTTGACACTATACCGTCTGCTTTAGGGAACGATTGGTGCTATGGTCCGTCTCACATGACCCCACAACAAACCATTAGCTGGGTCTGGCAGCAGTGAGTTCTCTTCAAACTAAAACAGTTCATACTCAATTCTTATTACCTATCCTTATAATCCTATCTAACGCATCGTCACTTCAAAGGAAGGTGCGGCAATGAGTCCTCAGGACAAGACTAAGAGGGCGTCCCACTAGGGAAAATAATCCCATCGTGTTTACTATTTATATTCCGGTCAATACATCCCAATACCATCTTTACAAAACGTTACTTCGTTTACATACAAAGTACTTTGGGGTACCATCTTATATCCAACCGAGTATTCCGGTGAAAAGTTGTCAGAAAAATTTTCCGAGCGTCTTATTCTCTAACCTCAAACTAAGCCATTCGTTAAAGAATAGATCTGTTACGATTCCGCAAGTTTTAATGTTTCAATCCATTCTAATCCTACTGCCCAACGAACGAAGATGGACTCGAGCCCTTTGTAGTTTCTTAGCTTCAGTGAACAACATAAGGATAATTCTTTACAAACAACTTTTCTATATAGATAATTAGTTTAAAAAGGCAATAAACCAAATTGAGCCCACATTTAGCCTCAGTCGGTCTAATTCTTCAAAACTTCAAACAATATGTGAACATCACGAATACGCTTTAATTTAGGATGAAACGAAAGGGGAATCGTCGCTCTAATTTCTGGCAATGATCACGCATCGCTGTACAACAGAGGAAAATGGGTACAGAGCAATCTGCGTAGTAGAACGTGTATATTGACAATTTAACGTAATTAAATGTCATCAATCTACCTACAAAATAAGTATGCCGGATTTTACTTTTAAAACTTGTTTGTGAGTCCTCTGATATAAGTGAAAATTGTTCCCAGGCGATCCAATGCAATTACGGATGGATATTAATGCAGTTGATATTATTTCAGGATTTAGCATAAACACAATCAACAGCCTCAGTAAACAAAAGACATGATCAAAAACGATAGAAAATAAAAAACAAAGCAAATCATAAAAACAGGCGTAAAGAAAAGCAATTCCTGTCATAAAGGAGGGCTTATCCTTCAACGCATTAGATGTCGTGAACGATGAATTAGACCACTTAAAAAATTTCATACTATTTTCGATTAAAAAGATATGGGCTCGGCTGGGACTCGAACGTAGAACTCTTCACACTGAGGTATGACAACTAAAATAACTTCTGCTTTACAGGTGGGTTTGTCGTCCAACTATCCAGGGTGTCGTGGTCGATATGTCTATGCTCTTTACAACACGTTTTTCATATGATCCTCAATTAAAAGCGTAAAAATTCAAGGATTATGGCGAAATCCGAACCCCGAACTGATACTTTGGCCAATACGAATCGGACGCCCTAACCGCTAGGAAGTCCCATTCAACTTTACTTTCAAAATTCGAGCTTTTACTAAAATATAACTACGTACTTAATTTTTTCCGTCGTGTAAACGCGAAAGTGGGACAGGAGAGACCACCAAGTGTACGGACACGGTGCATGCCACACTCTCGCCGATCCTAGGACACGTCTCTGAAGACGAACCGAAAAAATGGCGAACCTCGATCTAAGTTCCAAGAACATAGCTCGGTAAAGGTATGGCGTAGGGGATGACTTAGCTAACATGGCGAGATCGTCGCGGACGGTGAGAGGAAGAATCCAGGGGGTAGTCGTCCGATTGCACGGCTCAATTTCCGACCTCAGTGTCATTCCTGCCTTCCCAGGCTTCTCCAAAGCGTGTTTCCAGGGGTCTCATCAGTCTCGTATATTCTGCTGTACTGGCATCTAAGGATTCCGGTTTGGCCTGGAACACCGCAGTATAGCGCTGAGGGTATCCTCTCTCGGAAGTTCCGGCCACAGAACTCACACCACCTCGCACAGGATAGGCAAAGGTTCTTGAAGGCGTTGATAATAGTTTTCGAAATCAAGATTGAGCACAGCGGTGAGTCAAAAATTTTCAGGAGAGTCTTCTGTCCACTCCCCACTGAAGAGATCGATGAACTTTAAAAGTTACAACATTATGAGGCTACTTAAATTTTGATAAAACGGCAGAGGAAACTCGCTTTAACGCGGAGTCTCTCAGTCAGAATTGTGGATTTCTGTGGGCCCTTCTCAGCCTGTAAAAGTGGACGCAAAGGAGGCGAGGCCAATTTCATTGCCACAACGTTTATTGTCGACTGCATCTCTCCGACTTCTGCCAAAACTTTTCCGTAAGGGTAAGAGCAGAGGTTTTGAAATTAAAGCTTATGCTAAAAAAAATGTTTTATTTTTGTTCAAATTGTTTAGTTTTTGTGAATGCAATTGGGTACACCAGTAAATTAACACCCTGCAGCCAGAGTTAAAAGTATTTATAACAAAACTAAATCTTATGTTTTTAGCGCTGATAATTGAACTATTTAATTATTTAAATGAATTATATTTTTAATAACTAACTAATAAAACTAAAATTGGTGATGGAATGTAAATCAGTAAGAGAAATTCAATTATTGCGACATCAGAACTGACTCAGAATTTTAAACAACCCAATTTGACATATTGCTTTCAATTAAGATTTTAACAAATTCAACTTATGTAAGTTGTGAAACTGTTTCGCCACGAATTTCATTTTATCAGCAGTAAACAATATCAGCAGTCTGAAGTGAGCGGGTTGTCAAGTGTTTGGTTATTGCACTCACGGTTCTCCTGCGGCACCCCGCCAGAATCGGAATTAATACAATTTTCGGTTTGTGGTAAATTTATTTGTTTGGCCTTATTTTATTCGTGAAGAAGTGTACGTGGGCTGAAAGTAGCCATCGGGTCACACGTGGCCCCATATATTGCTTCTATCCTATATTTCCCCTGGCATCCCTAAACAATAGGGTCGCCGCGGCATGGTCGAAAGAGGAAGCGGGATTTTTTTAATATATTAAATTCCAAGGGCATAAGAGCGTTTAGGGAGGGGCTTTTCTATAACCGTAAGAAAAACACGTCGCTAATTTATTGTCACCGACACGGTATTACTTAACGTGGTTCAATGTAAATTAGGACACTCCCTCATGGTGTAACAATAGAATTGTTTATTTTTAAAACAGTTCAGTACCACACATGAGTCGTACTTATTTTCTGTACAAAAAGTGTCGGAAACAATGAAAATTCCTTTGATTTGTGTTCATACGTTTCAAGTGTATCTTCCATCTTCTGTTTTGTACCTTTATGAAAACGAAACTATTCCAAGACCGTTAATCCGGACTAACAATTTTAAGCCAAAAATGATGCCAACCAGTTCGTTTGTCCTAGTAATAATTTTCCCATAAGCTTTTTCACTTTCATCTCAAATTTAAAAACGTTCAGATTTGTATACAAGTCCAAAATAATCTATTTGTACTTTTTAATATCCATATAGTATTGTGCTCTTTCAATACCAGAATCAATTTAGAGTTTTCCCTCTGCATTAAGGCCTTTATCACAAGTTATAATAATTTTTATTATCTTGCTAATATTAAGTTATAATATTGACCGTACCAATTGTACGTTACGTACTAATCAGAAGAAGAAGAATATAAATAATGTATTTGGTCGTTACCGATGAATTTTGTACTCCCAATGAACGCTGTGTTTGTCTATCTGTACGCCGGGTTTTCGCCATCTTTAGTGTTTGTGTCTGGATTATTTTTGTTAACCCCGCTAAGAAATTACATGTTTATCTTCTCGCTGTTCACATAGAGAAATCTGATAAAATTCCTGAACGCTATTTGCTAAAAGACTTTAAGGTAAAAGTAAAAATGGCATTATTTTATCTTACAATGCATATTCGGCCCAAGACTGAAAAGAACGTATTTACAAACCTAATTTAACAATAGAAAAAAATGCAATAAAGTTTTTAAATTAGTGGTAAAAAAATAAGATGGGAAGAATACCAAAAATAACTGTATGATCATTTGCAGTTAAAAGATGTTGAAGAAAGGTTTTTAAAAGCTTATATCCACAAATGGTGAAAGGCGTGCGTTATTAATGGGTATAAATTTAAAATAATATAAGGATAGAAACAGTGTCGATGTCGGTGTGAGATATTTTAACATGGATAATTTTTGAGGTGGGTACTATTTTTTTGTTATGCCTATTTTGACATAATCAATTTTGCGTTACAAGATGAGCATAGCTTTGACTAAGTTACGATATGAATGATTAGGTTAAAGTAGGATTAGAAAAGATTAGATGGTAAGGTTAGTATAAAAGTTAGGGACTGGTTAGGTAAGATGGTAATGTAAACAAAGGTTAGATTACGTTAATAATAGGGTTAGGGACTGGTTAGGTCAGGTGGAGTGAAGAAGAGCTAGGCTAAGTTGTGTAAGGTCCGGTTAGTGATTGGTTTAAATTAGGTTACGTAGGGTTAAGGAGGATTAAGCTAAGTAGGTTAGAAACGATTAGGTTAGGTTTGGTATGGTTAGGGACGGTTAGTATTAGGGGTTGGGGACTGTTTAGTTTAGGTAAGTTAAGATTAGGAACGATACAATTAGATAGGGTTAAGAACGATTAGGTTAGGTTACGTTAGGTTAGGGGCGGGTTGGGTTAGGTTAGAAAGAGTTTAGAATGATTAAGTACGGTAACGGTTGGATTAAGTAAGGTAGGGTGAGGAACAGTTAGATTCAGTAGGTTAGGAACGATTAGGATAGTGTTAGGGTAAGTGACAGGTTGGGGAATGGATAGGTTAGGTTAGGTAGGATTAGGAACGATGAAATTATTTACAGTTAAGAACGGTTAGGTCAGGTTAAGTTAGGGTTGTTTAGTGTTAGGATTTGGGTCTGGTAAGGTTACGTACTGTTTGTTACAGGGTTAAGTTAGCTAGGGTTTGGGAGGTAGTATGGTTACTGTTAGTTTTGGTGTTAGTTAGTTTAAAAAAAATTGGTACGGTTTGAACCAATAAGGTAAGTGTTGGTTTTAGCAGATCTAGTGTTAGGGTTATGGATGAATAGGATAAGGAAAGGGAGCGATGCGTGTTCTTTTTTTGGGAGAGGAAAGATTCAGAAAAAACTTTTTTATCTCAACTAAAAACTTTAATTAATTGTAATATAATTATTGATCGGATCACGAAATTAGTGAATTTAATTAATTAAAATGAAGTATACTTCACTAATGCTCTCCGTGGCCATTTCATTTTTCGCTGAGAATCCAATCCGATTACACGACATTTGAAAACTGGCAAAAAGGAGAGAAAACTCAAAAGGTGGGGTTGAGATAGGAAGTTGGTGTCCGAGTGGATCGAGGTCACGATAGCTCAAGTAGTAGAGCAGCGGCGTATCTAGCCGAAGGTAGTGGGTTCGAATCCCGCTCGTGACACTGACTTTTTATCTCAACTAAAAAATTGTAATATATTAATTGGTCCAGCGGACCACGAAATTAGTGAATTCAGAAAAAAATTCACGGGCGTCGGTTGGAATCGAACCCACGATCGTACGGTCTATGACCACTCGGCTAGCACGGTACCCCTTGTTTCCAATCCTTCTTTGCCGGTTACACTAATTTTACGCCTCCAATAACCGCCTGCATTTTGAGGAATGAAATTCCACTTTTCCCACATTTAAGTTGTGCTGGAACATCTCACTAAGAGATGTTTTATCGGATATTTTTGACGTTGTGTAAAAAAGCGTGGGCATACACACCGAAACACCATTGAAAAGAATCGTATAGTGATTCGGCATCAGCTGAACTGTAAAAGATAAGAAATTTTACTGTACGGGTTTTATCTCTTAATTTCAGGTCGGCTGTACAGTATGAAGTTATTACGTACTCGACCCTCCTCAAATAAGATTAGATACGGTTAAATATGATTCACAGCGTTTCCTACACATTTGCCTCAATTAACTAATAATTTAATTCTAAAATTAACACAACTTATAAATAATTCTTACGAAAAAAATTCCGTCCAATAGAAAGTTTTTCACTGTAATTTATTTCCATTATTTATCCAATAAATTAATTAGACGTAAATTTGTACATGTGTTCTATTAAATTAAACGCTACATTTAAGACTTTTGGTAATTATTGTAATTTAAACTTTAACATTCTTGACATATTTTAAGACAGCTTTGTTTAACATTTTGTTTTTAAGACCGGCTAAAACTCAATTTTGTCTTGGGTCGTATTTTCTCGGTCGAATGTAATTAAGTTATATTTAGACAGAGGTCCATTTCTTTGTAAACTCTCAGCGTGATATAGATTAAGAAAAATTATTCAAATAGATTAAAACACTACCTGAAAATTGTCGTTACGTTTCCACTAAATTCGAGACATTAATAAACACACTATTACATGAGGAACAGTGCTCTTTCATGTATCATTTCAATTTGAAAAACGTTTTCGAAATTTAGAATATTCGGATTTTTTTCGGAAAAATGTCTATACTTTTTTTTTCAAGGGTTCGCAACAGCCTCGGGGTGTCGGTGTTCGTAAGTATGTCGGGCTAGAATGCAGGGCCGCTCGATTCGAACCGGGGACCTTTACATTACAACGATGAACGCCCTGTCAGCACGTAAACCGTTGTGGCCACCGGCACCCTCTTTTATCGATTACACCCCTTTCTCATTTTATAGGCCTAAAGCTGCGTTAATGAGCAATGTTTTTTTATAGCTGCTTCTATATGTTTCTTAGATTTATTTGTAATAAATTCATGGTATAGGTAGCTTGGTGGCATAAAACATGCTACTTAATAACAAGCTCGCGTGTGTATGTACAACACAATTATATTTGTTCTATATATTGTGTAAGTATGTGTGTAATCGAGGTAAACACTGTTTTTTCGCCATACCATGTTTGAACAACAGTGATTCCGTGGAATGAAGCTTTTTAATTGAGAGCGGGCATGTCCAACGCGTTGTTTTTCAAATGACTATAACAACCATTTTATTTATCATTAAACTTTATTCGTTAATTTAATGATAGTAATAATATTAAATAATATATATTCACCATAGTCACCGTTCATTGTAGGCAGTAAGGAAATGTTTGCAAGGGAGATTTTACTGTATGTAGATTCAACAGAAAATAGTCTCAGTGAATAACTGGGCGAACCCATATGATGCTGTGTGCTCATTGAAACGTGGTGAAAACGTTTCAGGCATAAATATGTTAACGCTAAACATGAATGTTTCTCCAACTTTAATTTTTTTTTACAAATATAAGATAGCTCTCCTGTAAGAAGTCTGGCGATCTTTCTGATAACGTTTCTGGTACATTATTTCTATATTTTTAGCCCCCCACGCTTGGTGAAAAGGACCTAAAACTCTCTCATACCCAAACATTCAATCGTTGCCTAGCCTCATGTGCGTGTTTCAGAGTACTCGATATTCCGCTGAAAACCCGCCCTCGTTCACGCTAATAAATACATTCAAACTTTATATACAATTGAAATTTACATTCGCAAATGCGTCTAAAATACTAACCTAGATTTGTGGGTTTATGGTGTATTCGATATTCCACCACAGACCAACACACGCATACACTACTATCACACTAATAAATACATTCACTCAAGCGGTAACCACTCATTCTAGATATACAGCTAAGAGTGCGGAACCACTGGCGCATTTGAAATAACGACAGTGCCTCCGCCCATTCATTCTACAAGAAATACCTAGACTAACCCTAACTTAAATCGGTGGGTCTGTGGAGTACTCGATATTCGTGCACCAATTATTCACATTCACTTTCGCGCCAATAAATACATTCATTCTACACAAAACACACAAAGAGAAAACTAGCCTAGTTCGGTGGGTCTATGGTGTACTCGATATTCCGTCCACAACCACACATTCGTGGTAATAAATACACTCACTGCAGGAAGGGAAAAACCACGCGTGGAAAAAACATCAAAGACGACCATATGCAATTATAGAGTTATAATTCAGGATAGCGCATCATATAAATAAGTCAATAAGATAGAATTAATGTACCAATTTAACGCTGAATACGATTTAAAAAAAACGAGGTATGAAAAAACGCATTGCACTTAGTAAAGAACTTATCAACCGGTTCGGAAGTTCTGCAAGGACTGTGATCCGATCGGAAGAGATTTCTTAAGGATCTGTGGAATTTAAAGAAAAAGTGAACCCGATACTATCGGAAGATTGTTAAAAGTGGTCGGCCGGGAGGAGTGGTCGACGTTCCTCCGATACGTAATCTCACATCAGTCCGGTTCCCATTCGAACGATTATACCCTTAGGTTTTTTCCCTTTCCACCTGTTTGCCGGAAAACCGATTATTGAAGATGCTCATTTATCACAAACGATACAAATTATTCAATTGTATTTTTACAATTTAATATTTCGTTATTTAAAGAAATAAAAATAATATACGGGAAGTAATCGCAAATATGATTTCATGTTGGGTTTTAATGTATTTAAGCGACTTGCTAAGGGCAAATTTGTACTTTGGGGTTTTATTATTTCGAAAAAGTGCCTAACCGATAAAATCACACATACCCGAGATTACTGTTATTTCTGCTAGGTATTCAATTACATTGACAGGCAAAAAAGTCCACCCAATTGATTTTCTTTTCATTTTCTCGATAAAAGAAAATTATGTTCTTAATTTGTTTATAAATATTTGTTTATGCTATGTTTTACAGTTTGAATATCACAGGTAAAAGCACTTAATCCTTAATCCACAACGAGGATATAGGCTTTCTCAATGTTTACTTTTTACGGCATTTAAAATGTTTATTCAGTCTCATTTGCATTCTGAAGCAATAAACTGTTTAGTTCACTAATTTCGTGGTCCGCTTGATCAATTAATATATTACAATTAATTAAGGTTTTTACTTGAGATAAAAAAGTCAATGGCACGAGCGGGATTCGAACCCACGATCTTCGGCTTGATACGCCGCTGCTCTACTACTTGAGCTATCGTGACCTCAAACTGTTTAGTGTTCACTTTGTTTTCTTAATTTCAATTTTTAAACATAAAAATGCCACTTAGTGCTGAGGATGTTGCGCGTGGTGTGGCACTTATTGATGATGGACGTTCCATCTGGTATGTGGCTGTTGCCATCTGCCATCCCTACGAAACTCTGCGAGACGCCTTTAGATGTTTTCGAGAAACTGGGTCCAACCATAGAAGGCCCGGCTCTGGACGCCCTAGGGTGACAGAACTACAGGATGACCGTTTTCTGACTTTGATAATTTTGCGAAACGGGCACCTTACTGTTGTCCAAGGGATTCATCACCTCCATTGAAGTTCGAGGTTCCAAATTTCTTAAGGCACGGCGCGAAGAAGATTAAGTCTGTGTACTTACGGCTTTTCGCCCTGTATGAGCGCCAGAACTGATTAGAACACAGGGAGTTGTACGGCTCGCATTTGCTCGAGAACACAGCCATTGGTCTTTGGACGATTGGCCTGCTGTACTTTTTACAGATGAGTTGACAGTTGTTCTACGATCTCCAGATGGGCGTGAAAGAGTGTGGAAAGCGAAATGAAAAGTACGAAGCCTGTAATTTTTCCCAGAGCCAACCTTTTCAACGTAGCTCAGTGATGGTGTGGGCGGGAATTTCAATGGAGAGTCGCACAGATGAATGGTGAATTTCATTACCAAAAGGGAAAATGTGATTTGCAAAAGGGTGACTTTGATTTGAAAAAAATAGTGACTTCCTTAGCAAAAGAGTAAATTTGATTTGCAAAAGCGTGAACTGATTAACAAAATAGTGAATTTGATTAATATATTGTATTTGATTAGCAAAACGGTTAATTGATTACCAAAAGGGTTAATTTTATGTGCAAATGATGAATTTGATTAGCGAAATAGTGAAATTGATTAGAAAAAGGGTGAACTTATTAACAAAACAGTGAATTGGATGATAGAAAAGGGTGGATTTTATTAGAAAAAAAGATGAATTTCATTAGTAAAAGATTGAATTTGATTAGAAAAAGGGTCAATTTGATTACCGAAAGGATGATTTTTATTTGCAAAAGGTTGATTTTGATTAGCAAAGTAATTCATTTTGGTTTTCGTTACTGTGCATTTAGAAACGTTGTGTTTTTAGAACTTACCAAGTTTTGTGCCGAGTGCAGAATTTTATTTTATTATCAAACATAGTTTAAGATATTCTTTATTATGAGATAATAATAATAAATAATGAATAATAATAAATAAAAATCGTAATATGAGATACAAAAGTGAGATATAAGTAGTTAGAAGGAGAAAGAAATAGCAAGAGGGAGGGTAAACCGTCACGGCCTTTTTTGACGTTTACTACTTTCCCTACTTCTCTATTTATTACTCTACATATCTTAATTGGCGATAGTGAGTGAAGGCCGCCATTATCTTTCCTATCCAATCGACAAATGATAAAATGTCTTGCCCCAGGCGTACAAAGAACAGGAGAGGGAGTCCTATTTAGAGGAGGTAATCGATTTCGAAAACCTTCTCGGCCTACTGGGCCGAGAGGGCCTTTGAAATGATTTTGGGAAATTTTGAAAAATTGAAAAACAGATGGCGTTTAAATAAAAAGAGAAAAACTAAATAAATAAATCTTGCCCAACTCTGAAACCAGGTTTCTAGAGAGATTCAGGCCCCACACTTCCCAACACTTCCCAATAGGGAATGCGAGCTACAAACTAGCACCCAGCAGACTTGTCTAATCGTCCAAAAAAANTTTAGACCTCGCGTCTTTCCGCACTTTGAGATTATCAACTCGGGCTGATATCTTGATTTCTCTTAATTTGTGTTCTCCGGATAAAAGGAGTTCTGGCTTCAGTGTCCGCCTTGTGACCGAGAGAAAAAAAGCTAAACGCTTAAAGTTACTCCATTTGTTATAAATTTTTAGGGTATTTATCTACGATCTAGCTTCTCTCATTTTTTTTTGTAAAGTTTCCGCTTTTAACCGATATAATTTACTACTGGAAATTGCAAATTATCAGCTCCGTTATTTATAGCGAACACTAATTAAACATAATATATCATTTTATTTACATACATTTTATTATACCCCAACTAAAGCTAATGTGCGATCGTTTGAAATATACGATACGTTTAAATCTCCCTGCAGCGGTAAGCTATCAAGACAACGAGATAAACTATAACGACGATAGTTATAAAACTATATGAGTTAATCTACTCTACGAGATATAATTTTATTTTCCGTCATAAAAACGTTTTCAATCCGGAGTTGGTAAATGAAAGATCCCCTCGGATACCGTTTTGATATATATTAAGCGATTTACTTTGTTGCCCTCGTTTAACGAATTCGCAAGCATATACTCGGTTTTGCTTTTAGTTCATTACGACTACAAGAGCATAATTTGTAACTTTAATCGAAATTTCTTGTCATACACTGGCCTGAGTAGGCTCGGTGCAGTTTCGACACAAGGTCGACCATAGTACGTAAACTATTGGGTTTGATTAAGTTCGACATTTTTCTATTGAAAAGTTAAACAATATATTTAAGCAAAATGTAATGATTAATTATGTAATCCATTTAAAATAGTTTGCCAGATTATTTAATGTTAACACTTAGATCGACAAAGAGAGGCTATGGACGTAGTATCACAATTTTATTCAAAGTTTTTGGTGATACTAGGCCAAAAGATGTTACAAACATGTTCATGCGTTTTTGTAAATGGGCCCTATGAGCCAAGAAAAAAAAATTTCCATATTCCGAGGAATTCTGTTAAGCCAAACTCCATTTTCGTTGTTGTATTTCCTAGTTAAAAAAATTAAATGTTTTGTTTTGTATGCATATTTTGTTCGTATAGAGTTGAATAATTATTTTGCAGAAGAGGATTTCAAGGCCCAGAAATTTATTTTTGTTTATTCATATCATTGACAATTATGTACGTTCAAAATGGGTTTTGGACTGGTAAGTCCTGACGGAAGTTGGACATCTTTTCTTTTTGAATGTGTTAATTTTCCATCCAGTTCAATATCGTTCCTTTATTTATCAGGTATAACAATTCATAGTTTCTCGGGTTTAAGGAAGTATTTACGTACGGCAGAGTTGAAGACCTTTAACAACTAAGTTCGGACTTTAATAAGCACACGAGAAAATCACAGCATCTCAGCACATCTGAAGATAACAATGAACTGTTTTACGTTGGTTATACTCAACACGATGGAAAATTAACATATAAAAAAATTAATGTTATCCTTGGCTCTTTGGCCTCTCTCTCACGCTCTCTCTCTCTCTCTCTCTCTCTCTCTCTCTCTCTCTCTCTCTCTCTCTCTCTCTTTCCTTCACTTAAAAAAAGGAGTAGATGTATGTTATCCAACTCCAAGTTGAACTAGAAGGTAGGTTGAAAAGCTGTGTTATAAGTCTTTAAAAACGAAACGTTTTATTAATTAATGTACTAAATCACGTATTAATCATAATTACGTAGATGTATATGGAAAAATTAAGTTAAGAAAAGAAACCATAAAAGAATATAGAAACTAAATCAACTAACACTGTTCTGATCAGTCTTTCGCACATATGCCAATCTTGTTTTTTTCCTGTAAAATTTGCGCTATAGAAATAATAAGATTTTTTAGTATCGACTGTGGTGGAAATCTAGCGGGTGAAAGGAGCCTAGAGTGAAAGAAAAGCCAGTTTGAAGGTGTGGCAGGCAGGTAGATGGCCCCTGAGGGAAATGGGTACTTCCGAACTCTCTCGTTGTAAAAGTCACTCTAACTACATCAATAGACGTTGAGATTGTAAACCCAGGGAATAGAAAATAAAAATGAAACAGCTCATTTTCCGCGCACATTTTCCACCTAGTGCGCTTCGACAATGTCTTTCTCGTTTTTAGTAACTTAAATTAAAACAAAAAAGTCTTTGTCAGCTTCTTTTCTTGTATATAGAATTAAATTTCCAGCAGTTTTAAACTATTCCAACGGAATAATAACAAGAAGTTTATTACAACAAGTTTGTTACACCAAGATTTTTCATTAGCTGGAGAGGTAGAAGCCATAGCAATAAAAAAACCTGAACACAACAAAGGTGATCAAACACTACTGAAAACATTTACGTTTTCGTGGTCAATTGACCAAGTTACTTCTTTCAATTACCTACAATTAATTTTTTTTTATGTAAGGTCTTGGTTGAGATGAAAAAGCTAGTGTCACGAGCGGAATTCGAACCCACGACCTTCCGATAAATACGCCGTTACATGACACTGGCTTTTTTATCTCAACAAAGACCTTACATAGAAAGAATAATTAATTGATTGAAAGAAGTAACTTGGTCAATTCACCACGAAAACATGGTTATGTATATGTAATTATTGGGTTGTCCGGAAAATAATGCAGGATTTTGGTATTAAACAAAAAAAAAGAAACTAGTTACTTTAAAGCAATGTTCTTTAATCAAAATAATTTCCCATACTCTCAATACATTTCTCCCAACGTGTTGGTAACTTATTAATTCCGTCTGAGTAGAATTCAGAATTTTTAGAATTGATAAAGTCAATAAATGCATTTTCCAGT